>NC_066533.1:8852011-9167011 GCF_024679095.1 Eriocheir sinensis
GTGGTGGGGGAAAGGAGTATTATGTGTCTGTGTGGGGGGTGTCTGTGTAACGGGAGAGGGGGGTTGTGTGTGTGAGTGGGGGGGGGGGGGGAAGGGATCGTTGTGTCACTGTGTATTATATGTAGTCTTGGGTATGTTGAGAAAGAGATAAGTAGGTAGATTGGTAGGTAGGTGAGTAGGTAATTATAAAGGTAAGTAGGTAAGTAAATAAGTAAATAAGGGGAAAGATAATTAAATATATAGTGTTGTTTGTGTGTGCTATTAGTGGGGTTTGAGAGAGAAATGTCGTTAGCGTTAATCTCATTCGCAAATATCAATAATTTACACACACACACACACACACACACACACACACACACACACACACACACACATCACCTTTACCTGTATTTCTCCACCCTTTACCTGCCGGGATTTCTAATTAACACCTTGCAAGTATCAGACAGGTACATAGGAGACCACACAAAGGAGAGCGGTCGTATTTTTTTAACCTTATTCCCTTAACCTTTTGTAGTTCACCTGAAAGATCTTAATTGATTTCTTCGCTCAGGTAGATAACACACACACACATACACACACACACACACACACACACACACACACACACACACACACACACACACACACACACACACACACACTCTCTCTCTCTCTCTCTCTCTCTCTCTCTCTCTCTCTCTCTCTCTCTCTCTCTCTCTCTCTCTCTCTCTCTCTCTCTCTCTCTCATCTGTTATACCTTAAGCAAAGAAGTTAATGAAAGCGAGTTGTTTTTTTTTACTATTTTACTCACGTTTTTTTTCTCCTCTTTTCAGGTAAGCGAGAGCAAGAAAGGGAATGTGTGAGAGAGAGGGAAGGGAAGTGCTAGCAAGCGAGCCTACCCAAACCTCCGCCGTCAACATGGTAACGAGTCTAACTGCCTTGTATTGTCGCCTACTAACACGAGCTAGCCGATGAGCCTCATGTCTGGCTAACCGCATTTTGGCTCTGGTCAGGAAAAAAGCAGAGGAGAGGGAAATAACACATGGGCTAATACTAACATAATCGTGGCGCACAGTCTCATTCTCATATTCTCAAACATTTCGGGGCTCACACACCCATATTAGATAAAGCTTTAGGAGAGGCTGTGTCAGTATTTCCATGGGTAGTTTGATGAGCCTCGTGGTAGTTTGACAAGGCTTCTGCACCATGAACGTGAAAAATAAACTTATTAGAACCCGACTTATCTCCTTTGTCACCTTTGGAAATACTTACTGTGAGCGCTGTATATTCTTAGATGCTTCTGCCCCTCACATCAACTATTTCCAAAACCCGAGGAGGAGATTAACCCGGTAGCTGCGGGGGTCATGTTTCTTAGGTTAGGTTAGGTTAGGTTAGGTTAGGTTAGGTTAAAGTTCCCTCTAAGCAAAATAATGAGACAGAATCATCACTCACACAAACAATTTCATAATATATATCAACGCATATGTGATCAGTTTATACATCATCTATTTTGGGAGGTTTATATCATGGCAGAAATTTGGCCCATCGCTGCTACCGGGTTAATCGGGTTTTGACGAGTTTTTTTCACACAGTCAAGGTACAGTGGAATGATCAAACTACCACCAGGGTCATGAAACTACCCTCGAAAATGCCAAAAACCCCTACGAAGGCCTTGTCAAATGTGTGTGCTGGGGCGCCGAAATGTTTAGAAATACGGGCCTGAGTCTCTTGCTTGGCAGCCTCCGTTACATAAGCCGGAGATAACCTGCTTACCTCACCAGCTAGCCCCCATCCCCCCCTCCCGCCCCCCGTGCCTCTATTGCCAATGCTGATGATGTCTAAAAGGGACGCAGCTAACTAAATCAGGGTTGCATTAACGTGGCGTCCTCGTCCACTTGTCGTCCCCTCGCCCCTTAAAACAGCCCGGCTAACTAACCTTAAAATTGTTGACTGTACATTCGGCAAACAAAGTATCGCACATCCATGGGTCGATTAAAATGCTTCTGAGCGAAATCTATTGGCATGGAGTTGTGTTGTTTAGGTGTGTAGAGTAGCCCTTGGTGCCCTCCTTTCCAATACATGTTCATAGATTTCACTCCAATCCTGTTCACTCGACTCATGGGTGTTCGATACTTTTTTGCCGGCTGTACCTAGGTGTGTGTTTATGTGTAGGGTGTGTCGGTGTGTCGGTCAGTCAGCTTCATTTAGTACGCAAGTGAAGGAAGGATAATACCAACAGATAGGTCTCGTTTTATCCACGTTTATGGAAAGGCGTCGTGAAGGTAATTAGACGTGGTTTGCAAGGTGTTTCTTTTTTATAATATTGCATGGTGGGTTATGGGTTCACGGTAATGGAAGTTAAGAGTGTAAAATGAGAGGTAAATTTATGTGTGTGTGTGTGTGTGTGTGTGTGTGTGTGTGTGTGTGTGTGTGTGTGTGTGTGTGTGTTTGGCATCGCGGTGTTTCAAAATAATGCGTAGTTTCAGATCACGTAAATGAGACTTGTATACTCTTTTTTTTTTTTTTTTTTTTCAAGCTAAGGTATGAACGTGAAAGTTGTCGATATTATACAAACTGCTTTGGTCGTGGTCGTGGTGGTGAGAATAACCTTGAATGTTTTTGCTACAATGGAGTGTGTTTGTGGTTTTCTTTTGCAAGTTAAAAGAAAACAGAGTACTTTGTGTAATTGAGTGACTTTGGTAAGGTGATTATTACTGAGATTCTTTACTTATAGCGGCTATGTTTGTTTTCATATTTATTGACGTACTTTTTAGGGGGGGAGATCTACACACAGATAGCCCCCCCACCCCTACCCCTACCCCTCCTCCTCACCCTTATCACCTCCCTCATCTCTACCTCACCCCTCATACCTACCCTCCTCCCCCACACACCTGCACCCCATCGAACCAACCATTCTCTCTCTCTCTCTCTCTCTCTCTCTCTCTCTCTCTCTCTCTCTCTCTCTCTCTCTCTCTCTCTCTCGCTCTCGCTCTCTCTCTCTCTCTCTCCTCCCGGTGATTACAATAATTAAAACACGGAGGGAGGCAAGGAAACACCTGCGTGGAGAGACTTTCCTCCTCTCTCTCTCTCTCTCTCTCTCTCTCTCTCTCTCTCTCTCTCTCTCTCTCTCTCTCTCTCTCTCTCTCTCTCTCTCTCTCTCTCTCTCTCTCTCTCTCTCTCTCTCTCTCTCTCTCTCTCTCTCTCTCTTCTCTCTCTCTAGTTCAATCTTCCATTTTTATCTCGTTTTTCTTCGTCTGCGTTTATTCTCTTTTCCTTTTCTTTATTCTTTCCTCTTCTTCCACGTCTTTGTCCTTCCTTTGTCCCGTAATGGCAGCTTATTTTTCCATCTTGCCTTCTCATATTTTCTCCACGTCCCTCCTTCCTGCTTTTTTTCTCTCCCTTCCTCCATTTTTTTTTTTTTTTTTTTTTTTGCTCTCCTTCCTTTGGTCTTTTGTATTATTTATTATGTCCGTTTTCTGCTTTATCGTCTTTGATTTTCTCCGTGACCTTCTCTATGTTTCTTCTTATTTTTCACCTCCTTTGTTTTCTTTCTCTTCTTTCGTACTTTTTTTGTTCTCTAACCTTCATTTCCTTCCTTCTTGTTATCCACCAGCTTGCCTTTCTTCCTTTCCTCCATCTTTTTTGTTCTCTCCTCCCATCCTTCCATTTTTCCTTGTGCCCTCTTCTCTCATCAACTCTACTTTCTAACCTTTTTTTCTCTCCTTTTTCCTTCCTTCATTCTTTCCCTCCTTCCTTCTCTTCTCTGTATCAGCTTGCACCATTACCAAACCTTTTATCCTTCTGTTTAATTCTTCCTTTATCTCTTTAATTCCTTCATTTTTCTTCTCTCCTCTCGTCCTTCATTCGCTCAAGTATAATACCATCTTCCCTGATTAACCGACCTTGATTCTTTCTTTCTTATTTTTCCTTTTATTTCCATTCCTTTTCTTTCTTTCTTTCTTTCTTCCTTTCTTCCTTTTCTCTCGTGCACCAACTTCCTTAATTAACTGACCTCTCCATTTTTGTATTTCTTCCTTTCTCCTTCCCTTTCCATCCTTCCTTTTTTTCTTCTTTCCTTGCCTCTCTTCCGTTTTCCAGCCTCCCTCACCACTAGAGTTTTTTTCCTTTTTTTTCTGTTCCCTCCTTTCTCTCCATCCCTTTCCTTCCTTCCTTCCACGCTTCCTTCTTCCTGTCCACACTTCCTCTCCTCGCGCCCTCACCGCCAGGCCTTCCAACGTAAAGCAACTTCCCTCCAACTTGAGTCATTTGGCGCTTCGAGGTGACCGGACATCCCGCGCCTCGCCCCGCTCCAACCAATGGCCAAACTTGCGCCACTTAAGACAGGAAAAAGAGGAATTGCCGCCCATCCATCTCGCTGCTCCTCAATCTCCCCCACCGGTTGCTGTTGTTGCTCGCTTAGATTGATGGACGGCTGTTGCTGCACTCCACTTTAATTTAATATACCTGCCATGCCACCTCGTTCCACCTTATCCATCCACTTGTACGTTGATATAGTGAGTCATTCCTGTATTCCACTTTTATTTTATCCACCTGTTGTTCCTCCACTTCAATTGTAATCTACCTGTGTGTTGATATGTTGAGTCATTCCACTTTATTCCACTTTAACCATCTGCCTTTACGTTAATATATTGTCATTCCTTCATTCCACCTTCCACTTAGCCACCTGTTTTGTTCCTTCCTCTGATAGACTTTCATAACATCATTCCACTTTAACCATCCACCTTTACGTTAATATATAGAGTCGTTCCTTCATTCCACCTTCAACTGATCCACCTGTTTTGTTCCTCCCTCTGATAGACTGTCATTACTTCATTCCACTTTAATCATCTACCTGTAAGTTAATATATCGAGTCATTCCTTTATTCCACCTTCCACTTAGCTACCTGTTGTTCCTCCCTCTGATAGACTGTCATTACTTCATTCCACTATAATCATCTACCTGTACGTTAATATATAGCTTCATTTTCTTAGTACTTAATCTTGTCCACATTTTTCCCTCCTTCTCTATGTATATAAAGTCACTCCAACATTCCACTTCATCATCCACAGTCTACATATACTTTTCTCTGTATGCAAACTCTCATTCCTTCATCCCATCTTAGTATCATCCGCATTTACCTATTCTTTTTCATCTTCATTTTCTTCATGTTATTATTATGATTCATCTCTACCTCCTCTGCAATCCCGACCCCACCTTTGAACCGCCCTATTGTATTCCTATTCGACATAATTAAATTCCATCATCATCATCATCATCAGGTATTAATAGTCAACTGGACCGACAGAGACCATTCCCAGCCTTCATCATTCCTCTGTTCCTGGTGGTAAATAGACTAATCCATCCTGCGCCGACAAAGGTTCTAATTTAGTCTCCCCACCTGGTTCTCTGTCCCCTTGATTTCTGCGATTCCAGGATGGCCAAACTCTTCATCCACTCATATTTCATCCACCACCTCTGTTCCACCTCATCCTCTTCCACTCACAAATTCCATCTTCCCTTTTCTGTCTTTTCCTTTCCCTTCCTTTCCTCCTTGACTTTCTCCTTCTATCCTTATTTCCTACCACACTCAACTCCTTTCCTCCCTTCATCCACCCAAGTTACATCCACCGCCTCTGTTCCATCTCATCCTCTTCCACACCCACATATATTTGAGGACTTTATTTACCCATCCAAGCGCTCTTAACTCCCCCCTCCTCCCCCCTCCCTTCCTCCCAATCATCCAGTCATCCTTGTGTTCATCCAGTTTAACGCTCGCCTCGCCTACCTGTGTTCCTGTCACCTGCATCAACGTCATCATCAGCCTGTGATTTATCCCCTCACTACAGCCTAACAGGACTCGGCTATCGCTGCGCTGGACTGTATAATGCTGAGAGAGAGAGAGAGAGAGAGAGAGAGAGAGAGAGAGAGAGAGAGAGAGAGAGAGAGAAAGAAAGAAAGAAAGAAAGAAAGAAAGAAAGAAAGAAAGAAAGATAGATAGATAGATAGATAGATAGATAGATAGATAGACAGACAGACAGACAGACAGACAGACAGACAGACAGACAGACAGACAGACAGACAGACAGACAGACAGAGAGAGAGAGAGAGAGAGAGAGAGAGAGAGAGAGAGAGATCGGTCCATCCATTCATTCAAGTCAGATTACGAAAGCGCCATCAAGTTTGCCTCTCCTTCAATGTCCTTCCTTCCTTCCTCTCCTCCTTCCTTCATTTTCTCCTTCGCTTCCTCCTTTCTTCCCTTTCCTTCCCGTTCTCAATTCCACTTTTTTTCCTCATTCCTTCCCTTTTTATCAATATCGCTCCCTTTGCCTTCCTCCTTCCCTCCCACCATCCTTCCCTCTCCTTTATCTAGTTTTCCCTCCTTCACTATTCTTTAATCTCTTTCCCTCCCTTGCTTTCCGTATTTATTTTCATCCTTAACTTCTCAATATACCTCCTCCCATTTTCCTTTTCGCCCATCTTCATTCTTCCCCTCTTTTCCTTTATCTCTGTCCCCTCCATTCATCCATCTTTCTCTTCCTTCCATTCATACGTTTAACCCTCTGAGTCCTTCGTCTTTCTCTCTTTATCTCTTCCTCTGCATCCCTTCTCCCTCCATCCATCCACCCTTTCTTCTTTCCTTTTTCTTTATTTTGTGTCTTTCTCTTCACTCCTCCGCCCTTTCCTGTCCCCCACCCATCCATTCCCCTCCATCACTCCTCCATTTCCTCCATCCCTCGTCCCTCCCCTCCCTCCCTCCACACCTCCAGCGGGCAGGATATACACGTCTAGATTGCCTCATTTCTACATCCATTACGCAGTCGCTTGGCCGCCGCGTGTCTCTCAAGCCGACCGCCACAATGACACCGGGAGAGAGAGAGAGAGAGAGAGAGAGAGAGAGAGAGAGAGTGGTATGAATTCTAAATATACGAGAAAATTGTTGTATTCTAGTTGAAATTCAAATGGAGATAGAGACACAGGCAGACATACAGAGACAGAGACAGAAATAGAGAGAGAGACAGACAAACAGGAAACCAGAAAGATAGACAGACAGAGACAGAAGTAGAGAGAGACAGACAAACAGGAAACCAGAAAGATAGACAGACAGAGACAGAAGTAGAGAGAGACAGACAAACAGGAAAACAGAGAGACAGACAGACAGAGACAGAGGTAGAGAGAGACAGACAAACAGGAAAACATCAAGACAGACAGACAGAGACAAACAGGATGTGAGACAGACAGACCGGCAAACAGACAAACAGAAACCAAAAACAGAGAAATGGAGACAAAGAGAGACCACATCAAACGTCATCAACACTAGACAGACACAAACACACAAACACACAAACATAAACAAAGGACTAAGACAGAGAGAGAGAGAGAGAGAGAGAGAGAGAGAGAGAGAGAGAGAGAGGAGGAAGAGAGAAGGGTGGGATTACTAAGAACACGTACCACCATCACCACCCCCACCACCAACAACAACAGCAACAACAACAACCTCAACAACACTTCCCCCAACCCCCCAACACCTAAGTAACGCCGTGGGAGTGGCTGGAGGAGGCAAGGCAAGGCAAGGCGGGGCGGGCGTCCGTTTCCTCGTGCAGCATTTGTTTATCCCCGCGTAATGCAGTGTTGCCATAGCGGCGGCGAGACTCAGCTCACCGCCGCCCTCTCCCGGGAAACGCGGCCGAGCGGTGATTACATTGTCATTTCCAGGGAGGTGAGGGAGAGGAGGGACGGAGGAACAAGACGGGAGAGAGAGAGAGCGAGAGGAGCAAGAAGAGAGAGAGGAAAGAGAGAAAGGAGAGAGAGAGAGAGAGAGAGAGAGAGAGAGAGAGAGAGAGCGAGAGGAGCAAGAAGAGAGAGAGGAGGAATGCAAGAAGAAAGTGAGGGAGAGGAGGGACGGAGGAACAAGACGAGAGAGAGAGAGAGAGAGTGAGAGAGCGAGAGGAGGAACGGAAGAAGAAATTGAGGGAGAGGAGGGACGGAGGAACAAGACGAGAGGGAGGAGGAGCAAGAAGAGAGAGAGGAGGGAAGGAGGAACAAGAAGGAGGGAAGCACAGAGGTAGAGGAGAGGAGGAAGAAGAGTGAGAGAAGGGAAAGAGGAACAAGAAAGGAAGAGAAAGAAAAATGAGACGAAATGATGAAAAGAAAGGGAAAAAAGGAGACAGAAAGACAGGAAAGGAAGGCAAAGTAAGAAGGAAGTGAGGAGTAAATAAAAAAAAAGGTGAGGTGGGAGGAAGTGGGTTAAAAAGGAGAGAGAGAGAGAGAGAGAGAGAGAGAGAGAGAGAGAGAGAGAGAGAGAGAGAGATGAAAGGTAAGGGAAAAAGACTTTGGAGAGAGGGAAAGGTGGGAAAAAGATGGGTGGAATAAGGGAAAGAAGACAGGCAGAAGGAGTGAGAGGAAGAATAGAAGGAATGAGGGAGAGGAAAGAAAAAGTTAAGATTTGAGGGGAAGGAGAAAGTAAAGAAATGAAGGTGAAGGGAACATAAGGGAAATATGAAAACGAAAGTGGGAGGTAGATAAACTAAAAGGGAGAAGAAAAGAAAGAAGGAAGGGAAGGTGAGAGTCAAGAAAGGAGACACGAGATGAAGCAGGAAAGGGACTAGGAGGAAGAGGAAGAGGAGGAAGAAGGGTTGAGGTGATGGGAGACGAGAAGGCGCAAAAGAAGATAACAAGCATAAGTAAGAGGAAGAAAATAAAGGAGGAGGAGCAAAAAGCGACAAGAAAGAAGACAAGGAAGAGGAGGAGGAAATATGATTAAAAGAAGATACAAGTAAGGAGTGGATAGAGTGGTCCAGAAAGAAAGATGAAGGAAATAAAAGAAGACATAGAAAAGGAAAGAGAAAAAGAAGGAAATATACACCGTGCAAAGAGACGAGATAAAAAGGAATGATTAGAGGGAATATGAAGGAGACGCGAAGGACGGGCAAGGAGGAAGGGGAGAAGGAAGAGGAGGAAGGAGACAGATCAAAGGGGCGAAGAAGAGGAGGGAGGAGACGGTTCAAAGGGGACGAGGTGGAAGAGGAAGAGGAGGAAGAAGGGTTGAGGTGACGGGAGACGAGAAGGAGCAAAGTAAGAGGACAAACATTAACAAGAGGAAGAAGGAAAACCAAAAAGGGACAAGAAAGAAGACAAGGAAGAGGAAGAGGAAGAAGGAGGAGATGATACATAGGAAACAAGAAGGAAGAAGGAAAGGAGGTTAAAGATAAAAGAAATGAGCAAGGAAAACAAAAAAAGGAGGATAAGGAAAGAGAGGGAGGAGGAAGATGATATAAGGGAGGTTACAAGAAGGGAAAAAAAGGGAGGGACAGAAACAAGAAAAAAAGAAGAAGAAGAAGAAGGAAAAGGTGTCGGAAAGAAGGACCAAAACGAAGATGGAAGAGACGGATGGAAGAGGAGGAGGAAGAAAAAGAAAGATAAGGAAAAGGAAAAGTGTAAGAAGGACCAAAACGAAGATGGAAGAGGTGGATGTAGACGGAGGAGGAGGAGGAGAAGGAGGAAGAGGAGGAGGAGAGAGTGGCTGGGTTTGCATCTTTATGAGTTCTCGTAATATGGAGATCGCGAACACCAGCATCCCGGGAGACCTCTGGCGGCGGGAACTTGCAACGCGCCTGGCTATGATACCTGATGATGATGATGGTGGTGGTGGTGGTAGTGGGGAGGATGGTAGTGGTGATAATGGTTGTGGTGGTGATGTTGATTATGTTTAGAGTAGTTTTTTTATTTCTTTGTTTGTTTTTTGTTTGGTTTTGTTAGTCTTTTAAATGAGTAAACGTGAATGAATGAAGAAAAGTGAGAAAGTGAGAGAGTTAAAAAGAATAACTTGAAGATAATGAATAAAAAGTGTGAGTAAGGAAATTAATATAAACGAGAGAGAGAGGGAGAGAAATGTGAAGCAAAAATGAGGAATGAATAAATGAATGGATGAATATCTTAGTGCAGGTGAGAGAGAGAGCGAGCATCTAAATGGTAATGTAAGCTGGACTCGCCATCAAAGTGCCGTGTGTGAGGACCAAGGCCGAAAATACCGCCAAGGAACGAAAAAAATATAACCACCTTCCTTTTATTTTTAGATTTTTTTCCCCTTTTTGAGTTTGTGGGGAAAAATGTTGCCAGTCTTAAAATATTGGAGATGCTGACTACTATTACTACTACTACTACTTACTACTACTACTACTACTACTACATCTACTACTACTACTACTACTACTACTACTACTACTACTATGATCACTACTGTTCCTTCTCTTCTTACTATACAAACTAGCATCACTACTTCTACTACAGCTTCTACTACTACTACTACTACTACTACTACTACTACTACAACAATACGCACTCATGTAAAAGAAAGAATATGTAGTTTTATTTTTTATTTTATTTATTATTTTTTTTTTTTTTACCTACTTCCTTCTCTCCTCTTTTTCGCCTATCCGCTCCTCTTCATCCCTAGTCTTCCCTCTCAACCTCCTCCTCCTCCTCCTCCTCCTCCTCCTCCTCCTCCTCCTCCTCCTTCTCACCGCTGCGGCAATTCTTAAACTCAACTAACTGTCTGTATGTGTCTGTTTACCCCCGTTGTCATGGTTACCTGAGCCCCGTTAGAAGGACCCCTATGACTCACGGCCTATTTATAAGAGTGGTAAGGCGAGGAGGGATGAGACGCCTAACACCACATGAGTCGATTCTGATACCAGTGACGTGGGATCAGGAATAGGGTTGGATTCTCTTTTAAAGCGTTCTGGTCTTCTATGCTTTTTGTTTAATCTGTATTTTATTTCTCTTATAGTTTTAGTTTTATTGTTCGTTTTTTTAAGTAAGTTTTGTTTGTTTGTTTTTGGTGCTTCTGTTTTTTATTTTACTTTTTTGCTTTTTTTTCTTGTTTTCTTATTCTTTTTCTTCCTCTTTTTTCTTCATCCTTTACTAAATCCGTTTTTCTTCTCCTTTTACTCATATTTTTCATCAGCATCGTTATCTTTCCCATCACACACACACACACACACACACACACACACACACACACACACACACACACACACACACACACACACACACACACACACACACACACACACACACACACACACACACACACACACACACAAGCCTCGCAATCAGCAGGTGAGGGGGGACACAATAGTAATCACACGCTTCACCTCCACGGTCCATTCAGCGCCCAGGTAAACGACTCGTCAAAATTCACCTGAGCTCGGAAAGAAACATAAAAAAGAATAAAAAAAGGCATTAAAATTTGTGAAGAGCTTAAGTTTTAGGTAGAAAGACTTTATGCAACACTTCTCTCTCTCTCTCTCTCTCTCTCTCTCTCTCTCTCTCTCTCTCTCTCTCTCTCTCTCGCTGAATAGGGAGAATATTTTCTGTCGAACTCTTCTTGAAGGGATTTTAAAAACTTCAAGCCATCACTACTTCCACGTCTTCCTCCTCCTCCTCCTCCTCCTCCTCCTCCTCCTCCTCCTCCTTTTCCTTCTCCATCGTCTTTTCTTCTTTATCCTTCTCGACTTTATCTTCTTTATCTTATTCCTCCAACTCCTCCTCCTCCATCTTCTTTACCTTATCTTTACTCTCCTCCTTTCCTCCAATTCCTCCTTATCTTCCTTATCGTTCTCCTCTCCTTCCTCCTACTCCTTCACCATCATCAACATCATCATTATCATCTCCCTCACCATCGTCCGTCACCACCACCACCACCCTCATCACCCGTTCACGTTATCATATGAATTATAGATTTCCGAGGCCCAGCTGTTCCCTCCCACGACGACCGATGGGAGGGAAAAAATTAATTATTCCTACCAAGTTGCATCATGAACCATCTCTCTCTCTCTCTCTCTCTCTCTCTCTCTCTCTCTCTCTCTCTCTCTCTCTCTCTCTCTCTCTCTCTCTCTCTCTCTCTCTCTCTCTCTCTCTCTCTCTCTCTCTCTCTCTCTCTCTCTCTCTCTCTCTCTCTCTCTCTCTCTCTCTCTCTCTCTCTCTCTTCTCTCATTTTCTTCGGCATTTTCTTCATTTTCTTCTCTTTCCTCTTTTTCTCATTTCTTCCATCAGTCAGTCTTTTCTTTTTCCTTTAATTTCTCACCTTATTTATCTTCCTTCTTTTATTCTCTTTTCCTCTTCCATCTCCTCCATCTTTCCATCTTCCCTTTTTCTGTCATTTCTCACTTTATTTATCTATCTTTCTCTCTTCATTTATTCATATTCATCCTTTCGCCGTGTATTTCCATATCTCATTCCCATCTGATCCCGGCTCTCTCTCTCTCTCTCTCTCTCTCTCTCTCTCTCTCTCTCTCTCTCTCTCTCTCTCTCTCTCTCTCTCTCTCTCTCTCTCTCTCTCTCTCTCTCTCTCTCTCTCTCTCTCTCTCTCTCTCTCTCTCTCTCTCTCAACACACACACACACACACACACACACACACACACACACCTCGGTTCGCCTCTCCTCTGAATATCCAATAGAGAATTTGCATTTACATGTATTTAGGGAATGAACACGCGATGAATATTTTAATGCGGCGCCGAGATTTTCTATTTTTGCGTGCGATTTATTTGTTCACCCCGAATTAGTGAGGCAAAAGCGACTCCCCCTGAATTATTATCATTATTATTATCGTTGTTGATGGTCAGGAGAAATTTACCTGAGCGAACAATCTCACCTGTACCGTATTTTTTGTTATTATTTATCGTGGAAGGTTTAAAAGCGATCGTGGTTTTGCCGTGATTTAAGTGAACCGTAAATTTTGGCGTTTTAAATGTTGGAAAATGTTTTAGGGTTGGTGGTAAAGCAGTAGTAGTAGTAGTAGTAGTAGTAGTAGTAGTAGAAGTAGTAGCAGTAGTATCGCCTTCATCTTTATTATTATCATTATTATTATTATTATTATTATTATTATTATTATTATTATTATTATTATTATTATTATTATTATTATTACTATCCTCGCTGCTGTTGGGTACGCGTTGGCCTCTTGACAGGTGGAAATGAGGTGAAGCACAGGTGTGGAGAGAGGGTGAAGACGGCGCAGGTAAAGTTAAAAGAAATAGCCAGGTGTTGTGAGGGACGAGGAGGAAGGGGAAGAGAGAGGGCTGTGGCGTTTGACGGAAAGGGAAATATGTAGCGTGAAAAGGTGGCTGAAAAGTAGGAAAAGATGAAGGAATGAGATGAAGTACATAAAATGGGAGTTAGTGTGAGAGGAAAGGAGCGAAGGAATGAATGAGAAAGGGGAAACTGAGAGGAATGGGAAGGGAATTAAACTTTGTAAAAATGGACAACAGCGGAGTTAATGGATGTATAAAAAAATGGTTCTAAATGGAAGTCGAATAGAAATGGAGTATATGGTACCTTACAAGGAGGAATGAGCGACTGTAGAGAAGAGGGAGAAAATGAGAATAGACGAGATTTGAAAAAAAGGGGAGTAAATGAAGTAAAGGGTGGAAGTGGGGGAGAGAAGAGTGAGTGGAAACAGAGGGGAGAGGAATAAGGGGAAGTGGTGGGGAGAGAAGTAAGGGGAAGTTGAGGGGAGAAGCGTGAGTGCCAATAGATGACTGGAGTGAGTGAGAGAGTAAGAGCTAGGAAGGGAGAGAAGTAAATGGAAAGAAAGATTGAGAAACGTGTGGAGTAAGTAGAGAAGGAAAGTGGGGATATGAGGAGACTAAAAATATTGAAGAGAATGAAAATGCTTCCTGGTTACGTTTGTTTTGTGGACGGGAATTTGAAGTAGTAGTAGTAGTAGTAGTAGTAGTAGTAGTAGTAGTTGTTGTTGTTGTAGTAGTAGTAACAGCAATAGCAGTGTAAAGTCAGTAATACCAATTTAACGTAGCACAAACGCTCCAGAGTTTTACCAGCAAAGATATGGTTCAAGCTGGTAACAATGAAATAACGAAAATCATGTTAGTTCATCTGCAGCAGTATAAAAATATGAAAGAGAAAAAAACAGGAACAAAATGAATTCAAAGAGGTCTAATATTAATGAAACGTGGCACAGATCCACCGTAGAGTTTCATCAACGTTGAGCTTCACCACTGGCCGGCTCGAGGATTTCATTTCGGAGTATTGGTTTTATTTCCTAGGTCTTCGTTTTTCATCTTCGCCCACATTCACTGCGCTCAACTCCGATCATTAGTATTCCGAAAATGGAGGAGCAGGAGGGAGGAGGAGAAGGGAGCGAAAAGAAAGTTTGGTTGTGAGAGGGAGAAGTGGAATAGCGTAAAGGTAGAGGAGTCAAAGGGGAGAGAAATAAAGGGAGGAAGGGAGGGAGGTGGAGGGGTGGAGAGGCGCTGAACGTGGCTGGAAGGGAGATAAGCCACTTTTCCTCCCTTCCTTCTCTCTCTCCCTTTCTCTCCCTCTCTCTCTCCTCCTGGCTCTCTATCGTGAATCCTATCTATTTATTCTGGCCGTAAAATCGTGTTAGTCCGTGCGTGCGTGCATGTGTGTGTGTGTGTGTGTGTGTGTGTGTGTGTGACTTGCGTGTGAGGCTTTGATCACCCTCACTCTGCCTTTCTATCTCCCCTTTACCTCCTCCTCCTCTTCCTCCTCTTCCTCTTCATCCTCCTCCTCCTCCTCCTCCTCCTCCTCCTCCTGGTATCAGCGTTCCCAGAAATCTGCGGCTTCACTTCACGCAACTGAAAATGACGTTATGCAGAGAGAGAGAGAGAGAGAGAGAGAGAGAGAGAGAGAGAGAGAGAGAGAGAATATAATTAAGTTAGTACATCCTTAGAGACGGTATAATGGTGGTAGTGTTCGTGGCTTTGGATATGGTTTGTAGTTCTCTTTGTGGTTGTTGTTGTTGGTGGTGGTGGTGGTGGTGGTGATGATGATGATGATGGTGGTGGTGGTGGTGGTGGTGGAGATGATGGTGGTGGTGGTGATGGTTATGGTGGTGGTGGTGTTGGAGATGGTGGTGGTGGTGGTGGTGGTGATGGTGATGCTGGTTATGCTCTCCCTCTGCAGCATAAGCACAGCATGATGATGGTAAGGAAGGAAGCGTTGCACGCATGTTGATCTAAAAAGGAAAAAAAAAAAGATGAAAAAGAACGTTGCATGTTGAAGTATGACATGTCTAAATGTACTACTTCTTTATGCATGTGTCTGCCGTGTGTGTGTGTGTGGGTGGGTGTGTGTGTGTGTGTGTGTGTGTGTGTGTGTGTGTGTGTGTGTGTGTGTGTGTGTATACGCTTTGCTGCTTCAGTGTTGATTTGCGTGTGTGTGTTTTGTGTGTGTGTAATTTTGGATGACTTTACGTACGATTTTCTATGTGCATGTGTGTTTGTGTGGGTTTGGGTGTGTGTGTTTTGTGTGTGTATAATTTTGGATGACTTTACATACCATTTTCTATGTGCATGTGTGTTTGTGTTGATTTGCGTGTGTGTGTTTTGTGTGTGTGTAATTTTGCATGACTTTACGTACGCTTTTCTATGTGCATGTGTGTTTGTGTGGGTTTGGGTGTAGCACATTAGCACGACACCATCCCTGCACGCTCACTAACTCTGCCCTTTTGATAATATTATTTTGTGTGTGTGTTTTTTTTCTGTAATATTCAAAAGTATTATTCCATTGATTGAATATTCATACTATTGATTAAGATTTTGATGCATTAATATTCCTTTTGTTTAATAGTACTAAAGTTCCCTTGTCATTTATTTCCCTATTTTCATGATATACATTTCAACTTTTTAATATAACACAAGATGATTTTTGTAGTATTAAAGATTTTGCACATTCTTTTTAGTAGCACATTGTCCTTTAGGCTTTTTCAAATTTGTAGATTTGTCCCTCATTTTTCTGAGCATATTCCTGCAGTATTTTGATTGGATTATTTTTTGTAGTTATTTTCTGATGCCTTACTTTCCTTTGCTTTCCCTTGACCTCTTTCTGGATCTTATATGTAGTTTAGAACTCTCCTGTAGGGGTTTTGAAGTGTGGTGAATTTGTGGGTTGTGTGTTGCATATTATTTTTCTCACTCCTTTGTTTAGTATTTACTCTAGCACGTCCTCCATTGGCACTCACTTTTACCAATCATTCCTCTAGCACAGGCCACACAACTGAAGCTTTAAAATGTTGATTCCTACCGTATGTTGATCTAGAGGCGTCTCCTTCACATTCACTTTGGTATTCTCTTATTCTCTCATGTTTTGTTGGGAATCTAATCCACTATCAATTTGTAGCTCTGTGTTGCTTCCTTTTATCCCATTTACACCGTTAGTTTGGCCTTTATAGATCCACTGACGTAGAGTTCTAGCATTTATGAGTCTCTAGATCCCTTAGGTTTGTTACATTATCTCCCATTTACTCATATACTTTAACCCTAATAGATCCTTTTAGTTAGAGAATTCGATCCCTTTTGCATGTAACTTTCCTTCATGTGTTTCCCTACCAGATCTTATAGCTATATATTTGCTACACTAGGGAATCGTATCATATTTGCACGTCTCTTACCTTCCTTATAGTATAGACGCAGAACACTCACGTAGAACAAAGAACAGTAAGAATTTAGGGCACTCACAAAATAGAAGCATTAGAGATTAGAGTGTGTGTGTTTGTGTGTCTAATTCCTCCACTGCGTGCATTTGCGTGTGCGTGTGAGTGTGTGTTCTGTAGTGTTCCCGTTACGTGTCAGCCAGTTCTTCCTCTTCCGTTTCTTCCTCCTCCGCCTCCTCCTCCTCCTCCCCCTCTTCTTCCCGCCGCCTTGGGAGAGCTTTGGGTTTACTTTTGTTTACATTTTCCACAGGACTCCGACGTAAACGAGGTATGGTAAGGCGACGAGGTGGCCAGATGTCCCCTTCCTCCTCCTCCTCCTTCTCCTCCCCCTTCTCCTCCTCCTCCTCCTTCTCCTCCTCCTCCTCCCATCCCAAGCAAGATACTGGAATCCTTGATTGTTACTTTTATTCCTGTTATTGTTGTTATTTTGTTATGGTATATTTTTTATTGTACATTTTTTTATTATGTTTTTTTTATTGCACATGTCCTCCACTTTCTTCTAGCCCTCCTCCTCCTCCTCCTCCTCCTCCTCCTCCTCCTCCTCCTCCTCCTCCTCCCTTCGTCTTTAGAATTTTAAGTTTAAGTCGACAAGTTTTTTGCTGCCCAAGTGTTGTCTGGCGGTGGGCTTTATTTTTATTTTTTGCTTCTTATATTTCCGTCGATTTGTTACTTTTTTTCTGTTGTGGTTTTATTTTTTGTGAATGGCTAAGAAGTTTACGAGTTTATCTTCATTTGTTATATTGAAGTGCAACATATGTTCTTCTTATAGATATATTTTTTTTATTATTTCATCTTCTTCATAATTATCTAGTGTTGCGAATATTATTTTTCACTGACTTTTCTTATTTTTCCCTCCCGTTGTCTTCTTGCCCTTCTCCTCTCCCTCCTCCTCCTCCTCCTCCTCCTCCTCCTCTTCTTCTTCTTCTTCTTCTTCTTCTTCTTCCTCTATCTTCTTTCCTCATTTAACAAAAGCACGTGGCAGAACCATCTATATTCTTTTTCATTACTCCTCCTCCTCCTCCTCCTCCTCCTCCTCCTCCTCCTCCTCCTCCTTTTTTTATCTCCCCTTCAAGATCTCCAACCCAGCCTGGTCCTCTTAAATCACCGTCTCCTCCTCCTCCTCCTCCTCCTCCTCCTCTTCCTTTTCACTTCCCACTTGATAAGAGATATTTCCCTTCATTCCCCTGTCAATACCTTCCCTTCACCTTTCAATTCTATCCTCCCAAAACCCAAGGCTCTTCATATCACCCGTCTCTTCTTCTCCTCTTCCTTTTTCTCTTGCCGTTCCCTTATCCTTCCCTTCCTCAATAATAAAGATACATCCCTTCTCTCTTTCTCTTTCCTTTTCCTTCCTTCTTTTCCTACCCCCTGACTTTCCCTTTTTCCCCTCTCATCTCCTTATCCTCTTTCTCCTCCTCTTCCTCCTCTTTCGCTTCCATTTCCTTTCCCTTATGCTTCCCTTCTTTAATAATAACAAGTACAGTTCTTCCCTTTTCCCTTCTCCTTCCTTCTTTTCTTAATCTCTCTCTTCTCTTCTTCATCTCTTCCTCCTCTTTCTCTTCCCATTTTCTTTCCCTTATGCTTCCCTTCTTTAATAATAACAAGTACAGTTCTTCCTTTTTCTCTTCCCCTTCCTTCTCTCCTTACCCTCTTTCTTCCCCTTTTGTCCCCCTTTATCTGCTCCTCCTCTTCTTCCTCCTCTCCTTCCTTCCTCTTTAATAATAACAGGTACGCCCCTCACCGTTTTTCTCCTTCGCCCCTCTCCCCCCTTCCTCCTCCACCCCCCTCCCCCCGACCCCCCCTCCCCCGGGCCCCAGTAATGATCCCGTGCGTGCGTCATCAGCCAATACCGGGAATGTTTATTGGTGTTTCCGCGATGTTTGTTGATATTCCTGGCGTGTGTGTGTCAGGGGGTTGTGTGTGTGTGTGTGTGTGTGTGTGTGTGTGTGTGCTGAGTCGGAGCCGTTTTCCTCCTTCCTAATCCTTCCCTGGAGATATTTTTAGTCCTTTTCTTGTTTTTACCTTTATTTTTCCTGCCTTGTTTTTATATATATTTTTTTGTCTTATTCATATTGTTCTTGTTGTTGTTGCTGTTGGTGGGGAGAGGTTGTTGGAGGTCATGTTTTTCGTGTTAATAAAAGAGTTAATGGGGCTTTTCTACCTTCCCATGGTATAGTAATGGCAGTAGTAAAGGTAGTGATGGTGATAGACTTCATGGTAATGGTGGGTGGTAGATTTTCCAAGGATAGGAATTACAGATCGGTATATATGGCTGTGTTGACTTTTTTTTTGTGTGTGTGTGTGTAACGGTGATCCCCAGAAGGCTAAAAGCAAAATGGTAGTGATGATATATTATTATTTTGTTTGGCAGTGGGGATAGAACAAAGGCTAGAAAAAATATGGTAGTTGTGATATTATTTTTATTGGCAATGGGGGAAGAACAAAGGCTAGAAAAAATATGGTAGTTGTGATATTATTTTTATTGGCAATGGGGGAAGAACAAAGGCTAGAAAAAATATGGTAGTTGTGATATTATTTTTATTGGCAATGGGGGCAGAACAAAGGCTAGAAAAAGTATGGTAGTTGTGATATTATTTTTATTGGCAATGGGGGAAGAACAAAGGCTAGAAAAAGTATGGTAGTTGTGATATTATTTTTATTGGCAATGGGGGCAGAACAAAGGCTAAAAAAAAAATATAATAGCAGTGATATCAACATTCTTGGCAATAGAAACATAACAAAGACTAAAAATATAAGGTAGTGGTGATATTTCAATTTTTGGCATTGAGGACAGACTAAAGAAATACGTAAAAAAAAAGCCCGTCTTACGCTGCCTCACCAAGACGGACGGCGGTAATGGCTTGGCACACTTTCCACGGACACAAAAAGCTGGCTCCTAAAGGTTGCCCCGGACGCCCAAGTCACCGCCGCTCACCTTACCCAGATTTCCCCAGGTGCCACTTTGCCCTCCACGCGTTAGACAAGACAAATAGGCATCGTTAGTGTGTCTTCCGTCTTCCCTTGCCTCTCTATACTCTGTTTACGTTACCCTCGAAAATAGGCCCCTCCCCCCTCCTTGTCAAGTGTATACTATTGGCTAATCCTCAGGCAAGCCATGCCACCTTTTAATTTCAGACTGTATGTGATTGGTAAAGGCTGGGAAAAGTTTAATCTAATTGGGTGTGGTGTATTAGTGATGAATATTTATGCTGACGTGGAAAATAAGCTCCTCCCATTCATCCATCAACTGTATGTCATTGGCTAATCTTCAAGCAAGCCACGCCCCCTCTCCATCTCAGGCTGCATGTGATTGGTGGATGGTAGGAGAGGTTGAATCTTATTGGTTATTGTTGGGCTGGAGTGGGCGGGGTTTATTTCCAAGGTTAATGTGAACAGGGTGAAGATAAGAAAGTATTGATAGTTAAGGTAAAGTGTGTGTGTGTGTGTGTGTCGTGGCAATAGTAACGGAATGTCAGGTGTTTCGGCGTCAGAGCACCAGGTTCTCTTTATTGGATGACTCGTTGCAGGCAGTTCGTTACACCTGGAGGAAGGAGGATTCAGAGAGGTGGAATATGCATGGAGCCCTAAAGGAATATTCATGTAGCGCGGTGATATATGCTGGCGCGTTAGTTTAAAGCCCTAATATTAATTTGAGCCCGTAATAGTTGCAGGAATGTCGTTTGATGGAGAAATACGTGTATGGATGGGAGAGACAGGGAGGGACGAACGTTTTTTTTTTCAACCCTAACATTTTTTTTTTTTTTTTTTATTACCAAGTTCAACATTTGTGTCTCGTATTACTGCAGTCAGTGAAATTAATTAAACAAACATTCACCTCCACGCTGCACGAAATTCCTTTTTTTTCCTTCATCTCCTTCTCATATATATATTGCTAGGGTATATTTTTGTCTATTATATTATTAGTCAACGTTTATATTTTCAACTTAACGAGGATCAATCAAATAAGGAAAGAAAGACCAACGCTTTACCTTATCGAACTCCTTTTTTCTTTCATTTCCTCATCATATTTTTGGCAAAGGTATATTTTTCTGTATTATTTTATTTGTAGGCTTTTATTTCATTCATGAGGATCAGTCAAATATCGGAATGAAAGATTAACATTTTAACCAATTCCTTTTCTTTTTTCTTCCTTCGCCTCTTTCTCATATTTTGTTGTGGTGACTGTTTGCGTCTATTATGTTATTCAACTTCTATAACTTCAACTTCACGACGAATCAATCACACCATTCCCATCACTTCCAGACTTTTTATCTCCGCCCCTCTCTTTTTTTTTTCTTTTATACCCTCCTTATAATTATTGATAAGGTATATTTTTTGTGTCTATTTTATTATTCAACTTCTACAACTTCAACTTCACAAGGAATCAATCACACCTTCCCCATCAATTCCAGGCTTTTTATCTTCACCCCTCTTTTATTTTTCCTTCGTACCCGCCTTATAATTATTGATATTTTTTGTCTATTTTTATATTTTCAACTTCTACAACTTCAACTTTACAAGGAATCAGTCACACCTTCCCCATCAATTCCAGGCTTTTTATCTTCACTCCTCTTTTATTTTTCCTTCGTACCCGCCTTATAATTATTGATAAGGTATATTTTTGTGTCTATTTTATTATTCAACTTCTACAACTTCAACTTCACGAGGAAACAATCACACCATTCCCATCACTTCCAGAATTTTTATCTCCGCCCTTCTCTTTCTTTTCCTTCACACCCACCTTATAATTATTGATAAGATATATTTTTGTGTCTCTTATATTATTCAACTTCTACAACTTCAACTTCACGAGGAATCAATCACACCTTCCCATCACTTCCAGACTGCGCGGAATGAAAGATCAACATTTTACATTCGCGACTTCGATTTTTTTTTTTTTTTTTTTTTTTTTTCCTCTTTTCGCCTCCTCCTCATATTGTGATCGCGTGAGGAATCGAGGCTTTAATGGCACGTCGCGAGAAGCCGGGCAAGAAAGGGAGAAAAATTACCATAATCCAACCTGCTGTTATTGAGGCCTTTCTCCCCCCTCTCTCACTTTCCTCCCTTCCTCTCTCCTCTCCTGTCCCATCCATCTATCTCTCCTTCCTCCTGCTCCACTTTTACCCTCCTATTCCTCCTCCTCCTCTTTCTCTTTTTCGTCGTTCCGTCTTCCTCTCCTCTTCTTTTCCCACATTCTTCTTCCTTCCGTTCCTCCCTTTTTTCCTCCCTCTTCCTGTTCCCTCTACCCCTCCTTCCTCTCTCTCTACTTCATCCTCCTCCTCTTCCTCCCTCCTCTGTGATCTACTTTCCTTCCTTCCTTCCTTCCTTCCTTCCTTCCTTCTTTCCTTCCTCCCTCTTCCTGCTTTTGCTTGCCTCACCCTCCTTTGCAGTCTTCCTTCTCTTCCCCTCTTCCCCTTTATCATTCCTTCTCCCCTCCTCCCCTCATTCTCCTTCTCCCCCCTCTCCTTCCTTCTCCCCAGCCCCTCCTTCCCTTCATCTCCACTGCTTTCTTTCCCTCCTTCCTTCTTCACCAGCTCTTCCTCCCTTACCCCCCCCCCCCCTGTGCTTGCCTGGTGGGGGTCTAAGCGCTGATTGGCTGTCGGGTCCTCGAAGCAGATGTGATTGGTCCAGGTGGCTTACTGGGGGCCGGGTCTCAATGGCTCACTTCTCAAGGTTCAACGCGAGGCAGGGTGAAAAAGAGGAGCCTGTTGTTGTTGTTGTTCTTCTTCTTCTTCTTCTTCTATTACTACTTCTTCTTCTTTCATATCCTATTGCAGTTCGTTTTCTTCTACTTCTTCCTCTTCTTTTTACCCTTTTATCTTTCTTTTTCTGTATCTTCGTTTTCGTCTTCTTTCTTTTTATTCCTCTTTTTTATCTTGTATTTCTTTTTCTATTTTTTCGTTATCGTTTTCTTCTTTTTTCTTTTCTCGTTTTCTTCCTCTTTTTATCTAATTTCTCTTATCTATGTTTTCACTTTTTCGTATTGTTTTCTTATTCTTCCTCCTCCTCCTTCCACTCCTATTCCTCCTTCTCCTCTTCATCACGTCCCTTATAATAGCAATGACTATTCTTCCACCCTCATTGACTTCTCCATTAACCCCCCATCCCCTATCCCCCCATGCCCATTTCTCCCTTTAATCTCCCTGATATCCTCACTCCCTCCTCCTCCTCCTCCATCTCCTCCTCTCCCCATCCTTACCTCCATCACCCTCCATCTACCTATTCTTCCTTCTAGTACTTCTCTCCATTACCTATACTCTTTTTCTCTCTCCTTCCCTCCCATTTACCTTCCCACCCATTCCTCCTTTCCTCTCACTCCCTCCCTCTCTCCCTCTTACTCGAATTCCTCTCCCATACCTCCCATACCCCATACCTTTCCTTCATTACCTTGCCACCCATTCCTCCTCCCCTCCTCACCCATTCCCACCCACTTTCTCCTTCCTTCCCGTCCTTCCTCCCTCCCTCCCTCCTACTCGACCCTCTGTCCCATTCTTACCTATACCTTCCCTCCCTCACCTTGCCACCCATTCCTCCCTCCCTCAGGAAATGAAGCCCAGAAAATGCGGAAATTAGCTTCGCCATAATCACCCGAAATAATATATCGCTACTCTTTTTTGAGGCTCGTATTTCGTAATCGGAATTAATCGTAAAACCTTCCTATAGTGGATTAAGTGTAATTATAGCGAGGAATTAATCAGGGCCGAGGTGGGCGGCGCGGATGTGAATTGTTTCTGCTCAGGAAATTAAATGGTTGGGTGAAGGTTGTTGTTGTTGTTGTTGTTGTGGTGGTGGTGGTGGTGGTTGTGATGGTGGTGGTGGTAATTCTCTACGTTTCTGGTCCCCTGAGAAGGATTATTTTGTGGGGTGATATTATATGGATCTGTGGGCTTTGTTAGGTGAGGTTTTTGTTGTTGTTGTTGTTGCTGTTGTTTTTGTGGTCGTGGTTATTTGTACTTTCAAACGTCCCCCGAGAACGAATTATTTTGGGGTGAATATTATATGGATCTCTGGGTTTTGTTAGGAGAGGTTTTTGTTGATCTTGTTGGTTATTTGTACTTTCTACGTCCCCCGAGAAGGAATTATTTTGGGGTGATATTTGGATCTGTGGGTTTTGTTGGTGAGTAGGGGTTTTTTTTTTCTATTTTGTTGTGGTTTTGGTTATTTCTACTTTCAACGTCCACCCGAGAAGTATTATTTTGTGGTGGTATTTTGGTATTATAGTAGTTATACGGGAAAATATTTAATTGTTTTTTTGTTGTTGTTTGTTTGAGTGACTATTTTTCTTGTTTCAATGACTGTTTATATCGTGATTTTTTTTTTATTTGTTTTTTGATGTTTATGACTGATTGAGTGTTTATATTTGTTTGATTGGTTGTTTTTCTTGTTTATGCTTAACTTGCTTTTTTATATATATGAGTGACGTTTTTCCTCATGTTTGTTTATTTTTCACGAGTCTGGTGTGCAATTCTAAACGGATATTTTACTTGTGCGAGGGAATAAGGCATTTACGACCCATAAAGTTGATTTTTTGGGAGGTTGTAAAATTTTGATGAGTGGTTCAAGCCTGAATAAAAAAAGGGCATATATATTTTTTCCTTTAATTCGAATCAGCTACATATTTTTCCTCTAGTCAAGGGAATTAAAAAGCAGTGAACCAAAAACCATAAAGATAAATATTACATGTATTTTTCTAGAATTAAAAATACACATGAAACAGATAAATATATGGAGAAAAAAAGACCGAAAAAGATTTAAATATAATGTGGGTAATCTCTTTTTGTGGATAATCTAGTTTGAAAATCGGGAAACGAAGATGAAGTAGATTTTTCATGATAATATAAAAGTCACTGCTAATAAATATATAGAAAACAATCGTAAACTAACTATTAAGCTAAAACAAAAGAATAATGTCACGATAAACTAAGAGAATCGAACGCTATTATTCTTCGTTTAACGCCCTTTTTATCCCTTATGGAGAACCGAACACTATACTGAGAACCGAACACTGTATGGAGAACCGAACACTGTATGGAGAACCGAACACTGTATGGAGAACCGAACACTGTATGGAGAACCGAACACTGTATGGAGAACCGAACACTGTATGGAGAACCGAACACTGTATGGAGAACCGAACACTGTATGGAGAACCGAACACTGTATGGAGAACCGAACACTGTATGGAGAACCGAACACTATACTGAGAACCAGACACTGTATGGAGAACCGAACACTGTATGGAGAACCAGACACTGTATGGAGAACCGAACACTGTATGGAGAACCAGACACTGTGGAGAGAACCAGACACTGTATGGAGAACCAGACACTGTATGGAGAACCAGACACTGTATGGAGAACCAGACACTGTATGGAGAACCAGACACTGTATGGAGAACCGAACACTTTATGGAGAACCTAACACTTTATGGAGAACCGAACACTGTATGGAGAACCGAACACTGTATGGAGAACCGAACACTGTATGGAGAACCGAACACTATATGGAGAACCGAACACTATATGGAGAACCGAACACTGTATGGAGAACCGAACACTGTATGGAGAACCGAACACTGTATGGAGAACCAGACACTGTATGGAGAACCAGACACTGTATGGAGAACCAGACACTGTATGGAGAACCGAACACTGTATGGAGAACCAGACACTGTATGGAGAACCAGAACACTGTATGGAGAACCAGACACTGTATGGAGAACCAGACACTGTATGGAGAACCAGAACACTGTATGGAGAACCAGACACTATAGAGAACCAGACACTGTATGGAGAACCAGACACTGTATGGAGAACCGAACACTGTATGGAGAACCGAACACTGTATGGAGAACTGAACACTGTATGGAGAACCAGACACTGTATGGAGAACCGAACACTATAGAGAACCGAACACTGTATGGAGAACCGAACACTGTATGGAGAACCGAACACTGTATGGAGAACCGAACACTGTATGGAGAACCGAACACTATATAGAGAACCGAACACTGTATGGAGAACCGAACACTGTATGGAGAACCGAACACTATATGGAGAACCGAACACTGTATGGAGAACCGAACACTGTATGGAGAACCGAACACTGTATGGAGAACCGAACACTGTATGGAGAACCGAACACTGTATGGAGAACCGAACACTGTATGGAGAACCGAACACTGTATGGAGAACCGAACACTGTATGGAGAACCGAACACTGTATGGAGAACCGAACACTGTATGGAGAACCGAACCCTGTATGGAGAACCGAACAAGGTATGGAGAACCGAACACTGTATGGAGAACCGAACACTGTATGGAGAACCAGACACTGTATGGAGAACCAGACACTGTATGGAGAACCAGACACTGTATGGAGAACCGAACACTGTATTGAGAACCGCACACTGTATGGAGAACCGAACACTGTATGGAGAACCGAACACTGTATGGAGAACCGAACACTGTATGGAGAACCGAACACTGTATGGAGAACCGAACACTGTATGGAGAACCGAACACTGTATGGAGAACCGAACACTGTATGGAGAACCGAACACTGTATGGAGAACCGAACACTGTATGGAGAACCGAACACTGTATGGAGAACCGAACACTGTATGGAGAACCGAACACTGTATGGAGAACCGAACACTGTATGGAGAACCGAACACTATAACACCCAATAAAAGACAGCCCAAAAAAATAATAAAAAATAAAACCCCACGTCCCACCCTCCTCATTAACACACCTGTCTATGTAGCCGCCCACCTGCGCCTCACCTGTCGTGTTCGCGTTATTACATTCCTCGGTGATGGCGCTCCCAGGTGAGGCTCAGGGTGTGATGGCGCCTGTCCGTGTAATGGTAACACTGTCAACATGTACAGGTGCTAATTGGTACTCACCTGTCTGCCGCCTCAGGTAAAGGTGTGTGTATTGAAGGAAGGGGAGGGGCAGAACGGAGGGAAAGAGTGAGAGAAAGGGCGAGAGTGAAGGGAAAGAGGAAGTAATAAAAGGGAGTGAGAAAAAGGGAAAAGAAGAGACAGACAGACAATGGGATGAGGAAGGGAAGGAAAGAGAGGAGTGAGTACAGGAAAAAGAGGATAGATAAGAAAGGAAGGAAAGAAGAGGCAGGCAGACAATGGGATGAGGAAGGGAAGGAAAGAGAGGAGTGAGTACAGGAAAAAGAGGATAGATAAGAAATGAGGGGAGAGAAGAAACAGACAGACAAGCAGACAGGCTAAAAGACTGAGAGGCAGATCAACAGAGGGGCAAGACAGACACACTAACAGATAACAGACGGAATGCAAACTCAATGACAAGAGTAATTAGGCAAAGGCACAGAAAGACGGACAAAGGCGGTATCGCAAATTAAATACACAGTGATACAGAGAGAGAGAGAGAGAGAGAGAGAGAGAGAGAGAGAGAGAGAGAGAGAGAGAGAGAGAGAGAGAGAAACAGGCGATAATGCAAGAACAAAATATATGTACACACAGATAGAAAAAGAGATAGAGAGATAGATTACAAAGATGAATAGACAGTAATACAAGAGCAAAAATCTAAATCAATCGCCTTCTTAATAATAATAATGATAATAATAATAGGGAAAAGAAAAAAATACGCTAATCAAAGAGAGTGCCGAGTAACGTTTGCGAGATACATAAATAAGAATAAAAAGAGGACATGATGAAGTGGTGATAAGCGAGGAGGAAGAGGAAGAGGGGAAGGGAAGAGGATAAATTGAAACATTTGTGAAGCAGAGACGAGGGAAGGAAGAGTGTGAGGGGAGAGAGAGAGAGAGAGAGAGAGAGAGAGAGAGAGAGAGAGAGAGAGAGAGAGAGAGAGAGATTAAGGAATGAAGGCTGGAATGCGTGAGGGGAAGGTAAGTGAAAAATTTGATGCATGGAGAGAGAGAGAGAGAGAGAGAGAGAGAGAGAGAGAGAGAGAGAGAGAGAGAGAGAGAGAGAGAGAGAGAGAGAGAGAGAGAAAGAAAGAAATTTCCTGCAGTATTTGCAATTCACATGCGATTTTACCGTTTGATGTGTGTTTGTCTGCTAGTGTGTGTGTGTGTGTGTGTGTGTGTGTGTGTGTGTGTGTGTGTTACAATAGATCTAATATAACCAAAGATTCTCAAAATATTCCCCACATAGTTTTTTTCTCTTATCTTTTTCCTCCTCCAGTCTTTCCCTTCCATTGTGTTCCGTCTTCGTGGGTTTTCCTCGTCGTTCGTTAATCACTCGCTTTATTCTTCCCCGCTCTTCCCTCTGGTCCGCAAACAAGCCAGTAATCAAGGAGAGGGAGACTAATTGAAGAAGGAACGGCAAGGGTTTCATTAATTCCGAACTAACCAACGACTCAGTGTGTGTGTGTGTGTGTGTGTGTGTGTGTGTGTGTGTGTGTGTGTGTGTGTGTGTGTGCATCCTGTTGTCTGTTCTGTATGTGTGTATGTATGTATCTGTGTGTATCTTCTGTGTGTGTGTGTGTGTGTGTGTGTGTGTGTGTGTGTGTGTGTGTGTGTGTGTGTGCATCCTTTTGTCTCTTATGTATGTGTGTATGTATGTATCTGTGTATCTTCTGTGTGTGTGTGTGTGTGTGTGTGTGTGTGTGTGTGTGTGTGTGTGTGTGTGTGTATTTCTTATCTTTTCTTTCCTTTCCTTTTAGTTTCCTTCTTGTGTATTCGTGATTCTGTGTGTGTGAGTAGTATTGTGTGCGCATATGTGTGTGTGTGCGTGTGTTTGTGTGCGTGTGTCTGTATCCCTCACATCACCTAAGAAAAACCCGTCAAATCAATCATAATACACACCTTTTCATCTCCTTTTAAGTCTCTCGTAAAAAAAGCCATATTTCCCTTCACTTTCAAAACGTCAGTCACTTCAAAAACACGTATGGCAAAAAAGAGGCGAGTAAACAGACGAAACAATATGGGAAGGGGTCTAAACTATCTGGTAAAGGCCCCCCTACAATTCTCTCCTCCCAGACAAAGCGTACAATAATATTTCACTCGGCTCTTGCACTTTTTCGCTCTCTCTGTCTCTCTCTCTCGGCAATATATATGCAAACGCCCCGAATCTATTATATCCTCGGGTATCATGTATCGAGAGAGAGAGAGAGAGAGAGAGAGAGAGAGAGAGAGAGAGAGAGAGAGAGAGAGAGAGAGAGAGAGACCATTAGCAAACAGAATGAGAGAAAAAAATATGCCTGAAGAGGAGGGAGAAAAAGGAATATTAAATAGACTCGAGACAGACAGACAGATAGGTAGACAGAAAGAGAGAAAGTAAAGGAAAAAAAAAAGGAAAAAAAAAGATAGAAAAGAAAGGAAAGAAAGAGAGATAGAAAGAGGGGGAGAAAGAAAAAGAATAAAACTAGAGAAAAAAAAACACTAAGAAAAAACAAAAGATAAAAGAAATCAAAGCAAAAAAAAGATAAAAACAAGATCCGAGAAAAAGATTGACGACCAGCCTGAGAGAGAGAGAGAGAGAGAGAGAGAGAGAGAGAGAGAGAGAGAGAGAGAGAGAGAGAGAGAGAGAGAGAGAGAGAGAGATAATCGTAGGGTCAGGGCTCTGGGGAGGATGATATGACGGGCAACGAATGGCACGTCACGCCTCGTTCGCTGCCGACGGAGGGACGAAGGAGGGAGGGAGGAAAGAAGGGAGGGAGGAAAGATTATTGAAGGTATAGAGGCAGGGAAGAAAGGGCGAAGGAGAGATTGGTAAGGTGGAAGAGAAGGACGAAAGAAGGAATAAAGAAGGAAGGAAAGAAGGGAGGAAAGGAAAATGGGAAGTATAGGAAAGATTATTGAAGGAACAGGGAGAGGGAGGGAGCAAAGGAGTGAGAGGAGGAACAAGAATGGAAGGAAGAACGGACGTAGAGACTGAAGGGAGGAGAGAAGACGGGAGGGGAGTAGGAAAGATTATTGAAGGAACATGGACAGGGAAGGAGCAAAGGAGTGATAGGTATTGTGGAGAGGAGGAACAGGAATGGGAGGGACTGAAGGGAGGAGGGAAGACGGGAGGAGGAGAGTAGGAAAGATTATTGAAGAAACAGGGACAGGGAGGGAGCAAAGGAGTGATAGGTATTGTGGAGAGGAGGAACAAGAATGGGAGGGACTGAAGGGAGGAGGGAAAGAGGAGGAGAAAAGGAAGAAGAAAGCACAGAAGGGAGGGAGGAATGAATGGAAGGAAAGGGGGAAGAATGGTCATTGAAGGTTTGAGCCGTAAGGAAAACGAAAGATAACTAGGAAGGAAAAAGAAAATTGGTAGGCAAAATGGAGGGATAGTATCGAATGGGAAAAATGGGGAAAAATCTAAAAAAAATGTGAAGAAGAAAAGAAGAGTGGGAATAAAATAATAAGGAGAGGAGATGAAAATTCACGATGAGGAAAGGGAAGAGGGATGGAGGAAAGAAGGGAAGGAGGGAAGATTTTTGAAGGTTAGAGCAGTGAGGAAGAAAAGGCGAAGAAGTGATTGGTAGACTGGAAAAGAGAGGAAGGAGGGAAGAAGGAAGGGAGGAGAGAGGAAAGAAGGGAGGGAGGGAAGATATTGAAGGTAGAGAGGTAGGGAAGAGAGGACGAAGGAGTGACTGGTAGACTGGAAAAGATGAAGGAAAGAGGGAAGGAAGGAAGGGAGGAAGGAAAGATATTGAAGGTAGAAAGGTAGGGAAGAGAGGATGAAGGAGTGAGTGGTAGACTGGAAAGGAGGGGAAGGAAGGGAGGAGAGAGGAAAGAAGGGAGGGAGGGAAGATATTGAAGGTAGAGAGGTAGGGAAGAGAGGATGAAGGAGTGACTGGTAGGCTGGAAAGGAGAGGAAGGAAAGAATGAAGGGAGAGAACGAAGGGAAGAGGGAAAAAGGAATGGAGGGCGAGAAGGAGGGAAAATTATTGAAGACTTAAGCAATATGGAAGGAACAAAGTAGTGATTGGCGGACTGGAAAGGAGGGAAGAAGGATAGGGGGGAGGAGAGGAGAGAGGGAGAATATTGAATGATAGGAAATAAAGAATGTGGGAGTGATGTATAAGAGTGAAATGATGGAAGGAATGAAGGAAGAAAAAACGGTAAAATTGAATAGTAAAGAAGGAAAGAAGAAAGCGAAAAAAGGAAAAGGAAGAGAAGAGTTGGAATAGGCGATAAATGAAAACTAGAAGGAGGGAAGAGACGGGAAAGTTGGAAAAAGCAAGGAAAAAGAAGAAAGAAATGAGGGAAGAAAGGAGTAAGGAAAGGATATAAAGGGAAACGGGGTGGAGTGAAGGAAAGGAAAAAAATGTAAAAAAACAAGGAAAGTAGGAAAGGAAACAGGAAAATGGAGAGGAAGAAAAGAGGAGGAGGAGAGGAAATAAAGATAAATGATGAGGAAATAAAGTATCGTAACGAGTGTAGGAGAAAAAGAGGTAAGGAAAGGGAGGTAGGAGGAGAGAAGGAAAGAAAAGAAGGATGCAGTAAGGAAGGTGAGCAAGGAACTAAGGAAGAAAGACTAAAGAAAAATTGGAAGAAAAAATGAAAGAGGAAGGCGAAGAGAAAACAATTGAGGGGTGTTTTAGTAAGAAAGGAGGAAGAGATATAGGGAAGGAGGAGGGAGAGGAAAGCAGAAATGAAGGAAAGACAAAAAAAAAAGAAAGAAGGAATGACAGGATAGAAAAAGTGAAGGAAGAGAGATGAACCGTTAGAATATGGAGGAAAGGAAGTAAAGGAAGGAGGAAAGAGAGGAAATAAAGAAGAATCTGAATGGTATTAAAATGAGTGAATGTAGTAGAGAGAGAGAGAGAGAGAGAGAGAGAGAGAGAGAAAATACACCGAGGCAAGGAACCCGATTTCCACATTAGAGTTGAAAGATTAAAGAGAGAAGAATGGAAGAAAAATGAGAGCGAGGGAGTGAAAAAGAGGGAGTGTCAATCCGATTTTGACTGATGATCCGCGCCATAGATGCTCTCTCTCTCTCTCTCTCTCTGTTGTCCATATTTTGCGAAAGCTTTTGTCTTCCTTCCTCTCACCCCTCTCTTATTGTCACTCACCTCTCTCTCTCTCTCCCTCCCACTCCCTCTCTCTCTCCCTCTCTCTCCCTCTCTCTCTCCCTCTCCCTCTCCCTCTCTCTCTCCCTTTCCCTTTCTTCATCTTTCCTTTCTCTCCCTCACCTGTCTCCAACCCTTTGTTTTCCCTCCTCCTCTTCCTCCTCCTCCTCCTCTTCCTCCTCCTCCTCATCCTCCTCCTCTTGCTCCTCGTCGTCACTTTCACCTTCGTCCTTTGTCCTCCGTGTCTCTTGTGTCTCCGGGCCAGGTGAAGAAGCGACAGGTAAACGCAGGTCGCCGCTTTACCTTAATTAGAGATAAACACCTGTGCGCGTCATCATCGTCATCATCATCATCATCATCATCATCATCATCGTGTGTGTGTGTGTGTGTGTGTGTGTGTGTGTGTGTGTGTGTGTGTGTGTGTGTGATTAATGTCAGAATTTGAACGAAAAGGAAATTGTGAAATGAAAAATTACAGTAAAAGAGAATATGAAGGAACGGAGGAGACGAAGAAGTGGAGAAATGAAGGGAATAGAATACAGGAAGGCGACGAAGAAATTATAAGTAAAGAAAAGAGTAACTGTGTGTGTGTGTGTGTGTGTGTGTGTGTGTGTGTGTGTGTGTGTGTGTGTGTGTCAACCTTCAAGGCAGGATTTCCACTCAGCATCACTTCATCTTTCACTTCTTGACATCCTCTCTCTCTCTCTCTCTCTCTCTCTCTCCTCTCTTTCTCCCTCCATCTCTTCCTCCTTCCTGTCGTTCTTCTTTCCTCTTTTCGTTCCCTTCGTACCATAGTGCTCCTCCTTCCCTCCCTCTCCTCCCTTATCTCTCTCTTTTTTTCTTTTCCTTTCTCTATCTTTTATTTTCTTCATTTCCCTTCAACCTGTCAAGCGTCTCTTCTTCACCTTCTTCCTCTCTCCCTCCCTCTTACCTTCCCTTCCTTCTTTTCCTTCCTCATTTATCTTTCCCTTCAGTACCCCTTACTTCCTTACTAATATTCCCTCCCTCCCCTCACTTCTATGTCCTCTCACTCACTCCCCTCACTTCTATCTCCTCTCACTCAGTCACCTCTCTCCCTCTTTCTTTCCCATCTCCTTATTCTTTACTCTGTTTCTTACATCCTCGCCTCTCCTCTTCTTCATTTTCATCCTTCAATCACTCCAATTCTTCCTTCCATTTCTTTCTTCCATTTCCTTCTGACTTTTCTTCCTTTCTTCCACCTCCTACTTTTCCCTTCAATTTTCTTCAATTCATATCCTACATTCCTACCTCTTCTCCTCCTCCTCCATCTCCTCCTCCTCCTCCTCCTCCTCCTCCTCCAGCCCATCCTTTTCCCCTTTTCCACACGCCAATTCTCACCCCATTTCCTCTTCCTCACTCCCCTCCCCTTCCTCCCCGCCTCCCTCCCCCTTCTCCCCTCGGTCTTCCCCTCCCCCCTCCCCCCATCGGCTCGGTCTGTGACTAATGCGGGTCATTGATCGTCTCCTCGTGATGTAATGGATGCAGTGTGTGTGTGTGTGTGTGTGTGTGTGTGTGTGTGTGTGTGACGAGGACTTAAAGCTATTGTATCTCCTATTGGTGGTGTTTGTGGTGGTGGTGGTGGTGCAGAGACAGACAGAAAACAGAACCAAAGACATGAAGTTAAGGAGGCTACAGAAGATTAGTCAGTCACCATAAGGAGGAAAGAGAGGAAAGAAGACATGACGGAAATTAAAAAAGAAAAGAAGAATGAATGACAGACAAGACGAAAGGACTGTAAAGGGATAGAGGGAACCCTTTATGTACCTCTCTTATCCCTGAAGGTGTCTATCGTAATGGCAGTAGTAGTAGTAGTAGTAGTAGTAGTAGTAGGAGAAGTATAGGAGTATAGTATAGGAGCAGTATGATTATTACCCTTACTATTCTTGATAATATTGAGAGAGAGAGAGAGAGAGAGAGAGAGAGAGAGAGAGAGAGAATCATAAAAGAGTAGTTGATGGCCTGTCCTCACATTCCGCGTTTACTACAACTTGACGCCAATGTTTTATGCGCTCCGCCCGACTTCCGCCCATCATCGTTTTACTGCCTTGCCGTGTACCTGTGTAGAGGGGCGTGATGGCTCCCGTGTGTGTGTGTGTGTGTGTGTGTGTGTGTGTGTGTGTGTGTGTGTGTGAAGATGGGAATGGGGGCGATAAAAAGGCTGTGTGTGTGTGTGTGTGTGTGTGTGTGTGTGTGTGTGTGTGTGTGTGTGTGTGTGTGTGTGTGTGTGTGCGAAGATGGAGATGGGGACGATAAACATGTACTGGAATGGAAGGTGGGATCTGTGTGTGTGTGTGTGTGTGTGTGTGTGTGTGTGTTTCGTGCATGAGATAAGCCTGACAGTATTTGTTTTCCGAGCGAGTTATTTATTTCATGTCGACCAATATTGACATGACTCTCTCTCTCTCTCTCTCTCTCTCTCTCTCTCTCTCTCTCTCTCTCTCTCTCTCTCTCTCTCTCTCTCTCTCTCTCTCTCGGCAATCTCCACACACACATCGCCATCATCACCACCTTCACAATCACATCACCATCTTTTCCACCTCTCCACCACCATCACCACCACCGCCGGTCCTCCTGAGTGAGTGCCAACAACCCGTGCGGTGAGTGCCAGGCGCGGCCACGAGGGGATGGAAGAAGTGGTGTGCAATTGAGTGGTGAGGACTGGAGTGATGAATTGTTGGGCAGGAGGAGGAGGAGGAGGAGGAGGAGAGGAAAGGCGAGGAAGAAGAGAGTAGAGGGAGGAGAAGTACGAGGACGAGGATGAGGAGGAGAAGGAGTAAGATAAGTGCAGGAGAGGAGTAGAGAGAGAGGAGGAAAACGAGAAAGTTACGGAGCAAAAAAAAAGAAAAATTAAAAAAAAAAGATAAAAAGGACGAAGACGAACAGTTATCAGAGAAGGAGTTGAAAGAGGAGGAGGAAGAGGAGAGGAAAAAGAAGGTTACTGAGCAATGGAAAAGAAGAAAGAAGTGCTAATGGAAAACGAAAAGAAGGAGAACGAGGAGAAGGAAGATGAGGAGAAGAAGTAGAGTAATAGTATGAATGTGTATAATGTAAAATGCAAATAATAAAAGTAATGAATAAGGACAAGTAAAAAAGATATGAAATGAGAGAAAGACAGACATAGACATACGAATAAAAGACAAAGAAAATGGAAGACGATACATATAGACAGAAAGATAGACAGACAGAAGACATAGACATACAAATAAAAGGCAAAGAAATAGGAAGACAATACAAATATACAGAAAGAAAGATAGGAAGACAGACATAAAGAATAATAGTCAGAAAGAGAGAAAGACCGATAAACAAATAGACAAATAAAATAGTGCACATAAAAAAGAATAAATATCTGAAATACAGGAACGGAACAGGAATGAAACGAAGGGAGGCGAGGAACAGGAAACAGATACTCCCGTTGTGTATTTGTCTGCCCCACACAACGGCAGTTCATGTATCCGACACTCTACGCGTTAGTAAAAGTTATATCGTTCGGAGTATCGCGAATTAAAAATGGTAAATAAATATGAAGAGTCGCGTATTGCATGGAAATATTTGGTACTTTTTTTCTCTCTCTTTTTCGCAGTGTAGGACGATGAGAAGGGAAGAGAGGGAAAGGGAGAGGAGAGACGGATGGAGGGAAAAAAGATGAAGATAAAAATTGGGAAACGGAAGCAAGAAAAAAAACTATTTTATATTTTCATCCTTTTTCGAATTGTAGGAGTTCAATAAAATAATAAAAAGATAAAAATGGTGAGAAAGAAACAAAGAAAAAAGTAGAACAGACAAACGTTTTTTTTTTTGTATTTTGAGAGAGAAAACAATTAGACATACAGAGAGAGAGAGAGAGAGAGAGAGAGAGAGAGAGAGAGAGAGAGAGAGAGAGAGAGACTTAATTGGGTCCCTCGCGAACTTCTTGGGATGAGTTACGCGTTGCCACATCCGAAAGTTTCTTCCTCGTACACTTGCCTTGCCGACACGCGAGGAGGGAGAGGAGAGTAAGGGCGGCGCAGTAACTGTATAGCTTCTCCACCTGACAAGGGATTCTGAGCCTAAACTTGAGTCACGGCGAGAGTTGTTCCCCGGTCTTGGCTGCACTGTTCTGTCGTGTGGCGGGAATTTGTTGACTATAATGATGAAGTGCAGCTGTTTTATTATCGTATGTATTTATTTATTTCATTTTTTGTACATGGGTGAGGGGCTTCGTGGTGCAGTGGTTAGCACACTCGGCTCAAAACCGAGAGAGCCCGGGTTCGATTCCCGGGAGGAGTGGAAAAATTTGGGCGGCTTTTCCGATACCCTACGCCCCTGTCCACCCAGCAGTGAATAGGTACCAGGTATTAATCGGGGGTTGTGTCCCGTCTCCTCGGATCTGTTCCCTTCTCCTATAATTCCTTCCCCTTCTGTCTCTCTCCGACATATGACCACAGATGTTGCGCCGACTAAACGAAACTTTCCAACTTTGTACATGGGTGAAAAGAATAGTGCCACACTAATTAATCACGGTGTCTGTCACAATGATCCTTGCACTTAATGGCTCCACGAAGACAAGAAAAAGAAAATTAAAAACAGTTTGTCGTAAATTTGCAGAGATGAAAGAGTTCCTCCATAATTTCAAGAAACATTGATTAATATAATTGGGAAAAAAAAAATGGATATGTATCTGATAATCAAAAAAGATAGTATTGTACTTTAATTTTGAAAAGTAAGGGTTGATAAATAAATACGAAAGGAAGATCAGTAATACAACAATTTTAAAAGGAAATAAAAAAAAAGTGAGATTGTAAAGATTCTTAACAATTAAATAAATGGGAAGAAGGAACGAAACAGTATAAAGTAAAGCAAGAAAACATGAAGAAAAGTTGTACAATAATTCCACAAAAAAAAAATAATTAGTAAAAAAGAAAACAATACCGTAATGTAAGAAGGACAACAAGAGTAAAAGTTATACAATAGTTTAGAAAGAAAAACAAAAAATAATCCATAAAAAGAAAAAGGAAGTACGATAATTAAAAACAAAGGAGAAGGAGAGTTTCGGGAAGGCCGTCAACACACGCATTCGCACGCCGCGTCTAGGCCTTCACAAGTATCCAAAAAGTTGTGGCCGGGTTTAACAATACGACCCAAAACTTGTATCATTAAGACGCCCGAAGGAGGGGGAGGAGGAGGAGGAGGAGGGGAAAGGGACGTTAGGGAGTGAGAGAAGCGGAGGGAAGCGAAGAAAAGGTAAAAGGGAGGAAAAGGGACAGGAATGAAAGAAAAGAAAAGGAGAAAGGAGGGGAAGGGAGCGTCGGGAAATAAGGGAAAGGGAAGGAAGGGAAGAAAGCAGGAAAAGGGAAAAAGAAAGGAACGAAAGAGGGTGAAAAGAGACAGAAGCAGAGGAGGAATGGGAGAGAGAAGAGAATGACTTACCAAAGGAAGGAGGTGAGAAACAAAAGATCAAATTGTAGGAAAGGGTAGAAAGGGGGAAAGGGTTAAGGAAGAAGAGTAAAAGGGAGATAGAAAAGGGGAGGGAGAGGATAAAACGACTTTTTAAAATGGTGAAAAGAATCGAAGGAAAGGTTGAGGAAGAAGAGGGAAAAGGAAAATAGAAAAAAGGGAAAAGGAAGAAGAGGACGAAGAATTAAGGAAGCTAGAGTGGACTTGGAAAAGGTGAAGAAAAAGGGAGGAGTCCTTGATGTTGAGGCGGAAGATAAAGAAAGGAGGAGAAAAAGTAAAGAGGAAAGAATGTAAGCTACGAAGATTGCAAGGAGAGGAAAGAAAAGAGTATATGTCGGAAGAGAAAAAAAAAGTAAGTAAAAAGAAAAAGAAAAAAAAGAAAATAATATGGAAAAGATAGATATAGAGGAAGATATAAAGGAGTTAAAAGGAAATAAGTCGAGAGAAAGGAAAGAAAAATATTAAAAAGCAAGAAAAATAAAAGAACTCGAGGAAAAAGAAATATAAAGGAAGGAGGGAGAAGAAGAACCACAAGAAAACACAGCCAAGAAAAGAAAAAAGATTGGAGAGGAAAGGGAACAGAAACGTCAGGGAGGAAAATGGAGGAGGTGAGAAGAGGGAAAAAAAGAAGACAGATGAAGACAAGAGGAAATAAGGAACCGTCACAAGGATTGGACATGAAGAAGATGAAGAAAAGATAAAGAAAAAAGGCAGAAAGGCTGAAAATATAAGACAAAAATATCAGAAATCGGGGAGAGATAAAAGGAAGGGAAGAAAAGTGAAAGAAAGAGAAGAGAAGGAGAGAAAAAAAGAAGAAATGATAAGGAGGAAAGACTAAAAATACAAAAAAGAAAATATTAGACAAAAGACAAAGAAAAAGTAGAAAAAAAGTAAGTAAGAAAACACAGAAAGAAAAAATAATGTATGGAAATAGAAGAACAAAAAGTATAAAAGGAAGGAAAAAGAAAAAGAAATGAAGGGAAAGTTGGTAATAACAAGAAATACAAAAAGAGAAGAAGAAGAAGAAGAAGAGAGCAGAGGACAAAAAGATAAAAACAAGAAATAACAAGAAAAATATAAAGGAGAGGTAAAAAAAAAAAGAACAGGCCAAAGCACAATAAGCAAGAGGAAGAGGAAGAGGAAGAGAGGCACGAAGGAAGGGGTAGTGGCGTATACGGCGGAAGAGTTAAATGGAAAAATCTTCTCCAGAATTTTCCGGATGATAGTTTGGATGTGAAGTTTTCCTCCGTATTTTTATCCTGCTGGGAAGAAGTTTAGCGTGCGAAGAGATGCCGAGGAGGAGGAGGAGGAGGAGGAGGAGGAGGAGGAGGCATGGTTAAGTAGTAGAAGGAAGAAGAGGAGCAGAAGGGAAAAAAGTAGGAGATATGATTAAGTAGAAGGCAGAGGAGGAGGAAGAGGAGGAGGCGTGGTTAAGTAGTAGAAGGAAGAAGAGGAGCAGAAGGGAGAAAAGTAGGAGATATGATTAAGTAGAAGGCAGAGGAGGAGGAGGAAGAGGAGGAGGCATGGTTAAGTAGTAGAAGGAAGAAGAGGAGCAGAAGGGAGAAAAGTAGATGTGATTAAGTAGAAGGCAGAGGAGGAGGAAGAGGAGGAGGCGTGGTTAAGTAGTAGAAGGAAGAAGAGGAGCAGAAGGGGGAAAAGTAGATGTGATTAAGTAGAAGGCAAAGGAGAAGAAAAGGAAGTAGAAGTAAGAGGAGGAAAAGGATTATAAAAAAGAAAAGACTTGAGAGGCGAGAAATGAAAAAATGGGTTCAGGAAAAGAAAGAGAGGAATTGCAAGAGAGAGTTCAAGAGGAAAGAGAGAAAATAATTGGAACGAGGAAAAGTAGGGAAGACAAGGGAAGAAAGGGTAAGAAAAGAAAGGGAAGAGAAGGAAAAGGAAGGGAAGCAGAAATATCAGATGTGGATAAAAAAGAATGTGAAGTAGGAGAAAAGGATGGAGGCAAAACGATGATGTATACAGCAGACAAAGAAAAAGAAAATAAATAAAAGGAAATAAAGGAAACGAAAGCAACAAGAAAGAAGAAACATGTCAGAGGACGAAAATGAAGACATCAAGAGCTGAATTTCTCGAGATGGAAGAATTTCGAGGTAAAAAGGAATAGAACGAGAAAAAAAAAGATGGGGAGGAAGATGGAAGGAGAAAAGGAGAGGGAAGGGAAGGAAAACTACGAAGAAAATAGAAATAAAGAATAAGGATAGAAAGAGGGTAAGGACGAAGAGAAAGGAAAAGGATAGGGAAAGGGAGGAGGAGGGAAAGAGAAAAAACAATAAGGGAAGGAGAGTTGAAGGGAGACAGGAAAAAGAGGATATCAGAAAATGAAGGAAAAAAAAGATGGAGGGCGAAAAGAAATGGAGAACGAAGGGGAAATATAAAAGGGAAGGGCGAGAAAGGGTAAGCTGAGGAGAGTAGAGAAGAGACACAAAGAAGAGGATTTTAGAAGAGGAAGAGGAAGAGGTGGAGGGTGAAAACAGAAAACGGAGGGCAATCCATAAAAGGGGAAAGGGAAAACAAAGAATATATGGGGAGAGAACATACGGGATTTAAGAAGAGGGGAGGAGGAGGAGGAGGAGGAGAGGGAAAAAAAAGGTAAGGAGAGAGAATAGAAGAACGGATTTAAGAATGGAGGAAAGAGAAAGTGGAGGAGGGGAAGAGAAAATAGAAGAAGGAATTTAAGAAGGGAGGAGAGGGAGAGAATGAAGAGATAAGGATAAGAAATAGAAGAAGGACTTTAAGGAGTAAGGAAAAAATGAGCAAGTAAAGAGATAATAGAAGAAGGGATTTAAGGAGAAGGGAGGAGAAGCGAAAGGGGAGGTAGGAAAGGAATAGAAGAGATTTAAGATAGGGGGAGGAAGGAGAGAAAGAGAAGGTAGATAGAGAATAGAGGAAGAGATTTAAGAGAGAGAGAGAGAGAGAGAGAGAATAGAAGATGGGATTTAAGAAAGGGGGGAAGGGGAGCAGGATCTTTAACTGTAGTACTTTAAGCCTCGAGTCCACAGCAGGAAGAAATTAAAGTTACATTGAAAGTTTTTTTTTATGTGTGTGTTGTCTGTGTACGTGACGATTTCGTGTCCAAAGTTTTCAATTACACGCTGCTTCTTGTTCTTATAATTATTACCCGAAAGACTGCTCTTGTATTTTCCCTTTTATTTTCATTGTCTTGTTTTTTTGGTTTGTATTTTGTCTCATGTTTTTTTTAGAAGGGGGAAGTTGTTGTTTTTTCTGTTACGAACTTTTATTTTCACTCTTTTTTTTTTTTAGAACGGTAGATTTTTTTTTATTACTAACTCTTATTTTCATTGTCTTGTTTTTGTTTTTTGCTTTTTTAGAGGTGGATTTTATATTGCAAACTCATATTATCCGTTTTCCTTTTTTTATTTTAGTTTTATTTGGTTCTATTAATTGATTTTTTGAAGGTATATACACACACACACACACACACACACACACACACACACACACACACACACACACACACACACACACACAAACGAAAGAGAGAGACAAACAGACAGACAGACAGACAGTCAGAGAGAGAGAGAGAGAGAGAGAGAGAGAGAGAGAGAGAGAGGCTTAATCCGACACATTCCTTTGTAAAACTATAGCATCCCTCCCTCTCTCTCACACTCTCTCCCTTTCTCTCTCTCTCTCTCTTTCTCTCTCCCTCATCCACAGTCTAGCGGGGTAATTCTTCACCACAACTTCAGTCCTTCCCACAATTCTTCGTTTCACACCCCTTAACGTCACCCCATACTCTCCCCACCCCCCTTCTATCTCCCTCTTTCTCCCTCTCTCTCCCTCTTTCTCTCTCTCTCTCTCTCCCTCCTTTCCCATTCTCTCACTCCCAGTCACATGTTCCCCTTAATTCCCCATTCGTTATATTACTCTCTCTCTCTCTCTCTCTCTCTCTCTCTCTCTCGGCTGTGTCAGATATTTTCGTTCAGTGGAAAATTGAAATCTGTCGAGCAAAATTGAAGTAGATTTGAAGGTAGATTGCCCCGCGGGAGTCACATGTGGGTGGCCGGAGGGGAGAGAGAGAGAGAGAGAGAGAGAGAGAGAGAGAGAGAGAGAGAGAGAGAAGGGGGGGACGGTAATGTTTGTCCTTTCCATCAAAGCTTCACATTTAACTCTAGTGGTGACAATTTGCACACACACACACACACACACACACACAGGTATCACTCATCCTTCAAATATTTTCTTCCGTTCTAAAATGAAATATTGAAAAGGATATTAGCGAGAAAAAGACAAAGACACATAAAAACAGACAAACAGATATACGGAGAGACAAAACGACATTAGCGAGAAAAAGACAGACACAGAAAAAAAGACAGACAGAAAGACAGATAAACAGATATACAGAGACAAACAAACATATACGGACAAAGTTATCACCACCATCATCACCACCACCACTACAACCACCACCACCAGCATCACCACCACCACCATCACCACCACCACCACCATCACCACTCCTACGGGCATCATAAAAAGAACCAATCACGAGCGGCCTTTACCCTTGTTTACATCCAGAGCTTTTCGCTGATTGGCTCCCCGGCTTTACGAGACCCACAGACGAGCCCGGATCAGCCCGCGTCACGTTTTCTTTAGTTTAGCCTTTTAGGGGATACGAGGCTAGACTGGATCACCTCAAAACTCGACCGTATTTATTGGTTCACGGAGAAATGGATGAAGTGAAGGAAAATAGGGAGGTAAACTTTATATTTTCATCTTGTTTCCAGTTTTTTTCCCTCCTAGTTTTCCTCTTATCATATTTTCTTCTCTTTTCCTCGTATGTACAGTCTCCTTTTATTCCTCCTCGTTTTCCTCTTGCCATTTTCCTTCTTTTGTTCCTCTGTTTCTTACTCCTTCTCCATGACCTTTTTCCTCTTGTTAATTCCTCTTCATTCTTCATTTTCTTTCCTTTTTTATCAGTATCTTATTTTTTTCCTACTATTTTTTTTCTCATCTCTTTTTATTCCTTTTTTTTTCTTTGGTCCATTTCACTTTCCTCTCTTTCTATGTCTGACTGCCTTGTATTTGTTTTTTCTCAACCTCTTAATTCTCTTTTTACCTATCTAACTCTCTATCTCACCCTTTTTACCTCTATCTCACCCTCTCTACCTCTCTCTACCTCTCTCTTAACCTCCCCTCCCCCTCCCTCCCTCTGTGCCTCCATATTATTTAAGAGCAACGAAACCAGTGATAAAACAGGCGAATAAAACCCTCCCTTTACCCGCCCCGGTCCGGATATAAACACGTACGGAGCCGCCCGACCAACCGGCACCATCCGAACGCCGGCATAAAAGTCAAAGGTAGAGTCCGCGATGAAACGATAATGGAGAGAGAGAGAGAGAGAGAGAGAGAGAGAGAGAGAGAATGATTGATGTGGATAAGGCTGTGTATCTTGCTTGTTTATTTGTGTGCGTGTCTATTTGTATATCTATGAATCTATGTATATGTGTATGTGTGTAGGTCGTTGTATGCTGTGAGAGAGAGAGAGAGAGAGAGAGAGAGAGATGATGATGATGACTGATATGGATAAGGCTACAATTTCTCTTTGTTTATTTGTGTGTTTGTTTATCTATTTATCTATCGATCCGTGTTTGTGTTTGTCTATTTATGGTGAGAGAGATGATTGAAATGAACACAGATTTTTATTTTTTGTTTGTTTGTGTGTTAATTTATCAATCTTTTTTAATGTGTATGCCTGTCTGTCAATCTCCATCTGTTTGCTTATATAACTGTCTGTCTTTTTATCTATACCTGTCCGTCTGTCTGTCTGTGTTGTTTTTTGTGTGTGTGATTGGGTGCTTATTTATCTACGTATGTGTTGTTGTTGTTTTTATTCTATCTCTGTCTGTGTTTCTATTTAACTGTCTTTCTTCCTGTCTGTCTTTTTACCTGTCCGTCTGTGTGCGTAATTAATCAACAGGTAAACGAATGAGCTCCAAAAATTCACTCACCATAGTATTGCCTCACCTTTCCACCCCGTCACCCACCCACCGTCCCTCCACCCCCACAAAAATTAGTTTTTTTTTTTATTTGTTATCACAATAACCATTAATAAAACACAAAGTACGCCGTTATAATCCAACACCGCCACCACGTAATGACGCGCGATGCATCACCCGCGCCCATTATGGTAACACTGCAACAAGGGCCTGCGCTGACTTCACTGTATTTGGCGTATTATTTTGTGTATTTAATCAGTGTAGCCAATCGTGTGTGAATTAGTAGTAGTAGTAGTAGTAGTAGTAGTAGTTGTAGTGGTGGTGGTGGTAGTGGTAGTAGTGGCAGTAGTAGTAGTAGTAGTAGTAGTAGTAGTAGTAGTAGTAGTAGTAGTAGTAGTAGTAGTAGTAGGAGGAGGAGGAGGAGGAGGAGGAGGTTTGGTAGTAATAGTAATAGTTGTAATAGTAACAATAGTAGATGAAAGAGTTGTAGTAGTAGTAGTAGTATATGTCATTATTATTTTTACTATTATCACTTTTTTCACTATCATCATCATCATCATCATCATCATCATTCACTGCAGGGGTTGATGATGCAGTGACACGAATACCTTTGTTTATTTTTCTGTTTGTTTTTGTTTGTTCTTTTATTTTTACGCACGCTTCCTCTTCTGTTTTTTTGTCTGTTCCCTTTTGTAAACATTCCCTTTTTTTTACCCTTCAGCTTGTCTCTGGTCTCATACTCCTGGCATTCCGTTTTTTTTTTTTCACGTTTCTTCTCTTGCTTTCCTCCATTTTCTTCTCTTTCCTCTCCATTTTTCTTTCCTTAATCATTCCTTCTCTCTTCTTCCTTTCCTTCTCTCTCCTTTTCTTCCCTTTCTTTTTTTTCCATATTTTCTTCTCTTCCCTTCCTTCATTTTCTTCTCTTTCCTCTCCATTTTTCTTTCCTTAATCATTCCTTCTCTCCTCTTCCTTTCCTTCTCTCTCCTTTTCTTTCCTTTCTTTTTTTTCCATATTTTCTTCCCTTCCTTCATTTTCTTCTCTTTCCTCTCCATTTTTCTTTCCTTAGTCATTCCCTCTCTCTTCTTCCTTTCCTTCTCTCCTTTTCTTTCCTTTTTTCTTTTTCCATATTTTTCTTCATTTTTCTTTACCGCTTTTTTCCTTCATTTCGCTTCCTTTCCCTTTGCTTTCTTTCCGTTCCCTTCTCTTCCCTTACTTTTCTTTTCCTCTCTTTCCTTACTTTGTTTTCTTTCTCTTCCCTTACTTTCCATTTCTTCCCTTTCCCTTCCTCTCTTTTCCAGTATTTTCCTTTCCTTTCCTTTTCCTTCCCTCTCCGTCCCTTACTTTCCTTTCGTTTCCCTCCCTTCCCTTTCCTTCTTTCCTTTTTTCCCCTTTCCTTCCCTACGCCTTTGTTTATTCTCCTTCCCTCCTTGTCCCCTGCCGTCCTTCCTCCTCTTTGTACCTCCATTTCCTCCTCCTGCTCCAACTCCTCCTCCTCCTCCTCCTCCTCCTCCTCCTCTTCGTCTAAACCTCACCTCCCCATTTGTACTTTTCCTTTCATCCCTCCTCTCTGTGTGTGTGTGTCGTGTGTGTGTGTGTGTGTGTGTGTGTGTGTGTGTGTGTGTGTTCCAACGTCTCTCTCTCTCTCTCTCTCTCTCTCTCTCTCTCTCTCTCTCTCTCTCTCTCTCTCTCTCTCTCTCTCTCTCTCTCTCTCTCTCTCTCTCTCTCTCTCTCTCTCTCTCTCTCTCTCTCTCTCTCTCTTTCTTTTCAACCCTCGTTATCGCGTTCCTTTTCACTTTTCTCTCCCTTTCCTAACCAACCTTTCCTCCCTTACTCCCTCTCTCCCTCCCTCTCTCGTTCCCATTTCTCCCTTCTATTTCTCTCTCCCTTCTTCCATTCCTAGCCTCCCTCCTTTCCTCCCTCGTTCCCTTATCCCTCTTCTCCTATCTCTCTCTCTGTCCCCTATTCCATTCTTCGCCTCCCTTCCCTCCCTCCTCTCTTCCTTCCCTCCGTTCCCTCCCTCCTTCCCTCCCTCGCCTATGGGAATGCAAATGATGGTATTTTAGTCTTGTAAATTTTGCCTTGGGAGCACCGGCCTTCGGGACTTCCATTTAGCTCTTTGTCACCGGCAGAGGCAGGGCTGGAGCTCGCCTTTTGTCTGTCTGTGTGGAGGAGTCCGTCTGTGTGTCTGTCTGTGTGTTTGTGTGTGTTGAAAAGGGAGGGGAAAGGGGGAAGTGTCTGTGTGTGTCTTTGTGAGTGTGTTGGAAAGGGGAAGTGTGTGTGGGGGTGGGGTGGGGTGCCTCTGTGTGTGTGTGTGTGTGTGTGTGTGTGTGTGTGTGTGTGTGTGTGTGTTTGAAAGGGGGGGCTTTATCTATGTGCGGCTGAATGGAAGTTGTTTATTGGTGTTTGTTTGTGTTGATCTGTTTGTTTGTCTGTCTGGGTGTCTGGCTGTGGTGTCTGGTTCTGTGCCTGTTTGTGTATGTTTGTTTGTTTGTTTCTCGATTTCTGTCTTTGTGTATTTGTCTACCTTTTAGCATTCGTCTGCCTCTGCAAGTCTCTTTCTCTCCACCTGTTTTTTGTTTTTTTTATTACTTTGTTTACCTGTCTATTTGTTAAGCTTTTCTGTATTTATATGTCTGTCTCCATCTATGTTTACCTACTTGTCTGTTTTTTTGTCGTTTTCTGCTTAACTGTATATTTTGCCTGTCTTTATCCCTCTGTCTCTAGCTACCTGTTAGTCTCTGTCTCCTCTCTCTTCTCGTCTGTCTGTCTCTATCTGTCTGTTATTCCCTGCTTGTGTATGTCTGTCTACCTGTCTGTATATGTTGGCCTCTTTCTACGTCTCTCTCTGTGTCTCTGGCTGTCTTTGTCGGTCTGTAATCCCTGCCACCACAGCACAGAGAGGCAAAGACTATAAGAGTGATTGTACAGATTTGAGGGTTACCAGAGAGAGGAAAAGTACTCCCCTTCCACCCCTCTTCCCTCCCCTCCCCCCCTTGCCTCTCCCTCAACCCCTCGGCCTCTCACCTGTTCTCTCGATTCCTCCTCACTCCCCTCTACCCCTCACTTTTCCTTCCTCACCCCTCCCAATTTCTCCCCCTCCCCCATTTCTTCCTATATTCCTCCATTCCTTCTCCCCATCCTCTCCACTCCCCACGTTTCCTTCCCTTCTCTCCGCCTCCCTTCCTCTTCATTATCACTCTCTCTCCCTCCCGTCTTCCTCCCCCACCTCCCTTTCTCCCCTCCCCCTCCCTCGAGTATTATAGAGGAAGGCTTTTGTGTTATTCTGTGTTGTCATTATGGCTTGAGAGAGAGAGAGAGAGAGAGAGAGAGGGGGGGGGGGTTTCTGTGTACTTTTCTTTGTGTGTGTGTGTGTGTGTGTGTGTGTGTGTGTGTGTGTGTGTGTGTGTGTGTGTGTGTCGTATCCATTTTTTTTTGTGTGTGTCTATGTGTGTTGACGTATCGTGTTGAGTGTGTGTGTGTGTGTGTGTGTGTGTGTGTGTGTGTGTGTGTGTGTGTGTGTGTGTGTGTGTGTGTTTGTCCGTGTGTTTGTTTTGCTTGCAGTTCAGCCTGATGAACACTTTGATCACCCAGGCTCTTGTTTTGTTTGCCTCTCTCTCTCTCTCTCTCTCTCTCTCTCTCTCTCTCTCTCTCTCTCTCTCTCTCTCTCTCTCTCTCTCTCTCTCTCTCTCTCTCTCTCTCTCTCTCTCTCTCTCGGAGAGAGAGAGAGAGAGAGAGAGAGAGAACCAGACAGATTCCCTTCCTTATCGCCGGGATCTCTTTACTTATCTCTTCAATGTGGAATCGAATCTTCTTTCCATCACTTCTTCTCAACGATGTTTGTCGAAGGTTGCCGAGTTTGTAGACTTGGAGGGGATGAAGGTGTTTATAGTTTAGAGTCTGACAGGATCAAGGCGTTTATAGTTCTGGCGTGACGGAGGGTTGAGCGCCAGAGGGGTTCCGATTCCTTATAGAGCGTGTTGAAGAGGCTACGGAAAGGCTTGAATCCCTCTCACTGCGGATTTACGAGGGATCAGATTGCTTTCCTATGTGTGTGTGTGTGTGTGTGTGTGTGTGTGTGTGTGTGTGTGTGTGTGTGTGTCGCCTTGATCTGTTTGTGTGTCTTCTCAAGTTTCTCTGTTTATTCTCCTACGATTCGGACTGTGTGTCTATCTTAGTTCGTTTGTCTGTCTGTCTCTATACCTGTCTGTTTGTCTGTCTGTTTGTCTCCTCAGCAACAAGAGAAGTGGTATAGTAGTAGTAGTAGTAGTAGTAGTAGTAGTAGTAGTAGTAGTAGTAGTAGTAGTAGTAGTAGTAGTAGTAGAAATAGAAGAAAAAGAAGCCGAAGTAGTAGTAGTAGTAGTAGTAGTAGTAGTAGTAGTTGTGAAATATATAAGGAGGAGGAAATATAGAGAAGAAGAGAATGTGTGGAAAGAGGAGAAAGAAAGGAGGAGAAAGACAAATAGCAACAATCAGCCAGAGAGACAAAAAGAAACAAAAAATCAGGAAAGAATAAATATCCTTCCCCGGAAAATAGAGAGAACAAGAGAGCGGGATGGAATCGGGCAAGCGAGGGAGGAAGAAGAGAGTAGAATCCAAGACCCTTTAGAAGACGATTTGTAGGGTCTGGCCTTTATGCTTTTATTGGCGTCCGAGTCCGGTGTTTATAGGGAGCTTCGAGCGTTTATACCCCCGGCTCTTATTGTCTGGGGCTACATATTGCGTCATAGGTTTCCTGCGCTGGTATTTATCGGGGTATTAAGGGGACTGTGTGGAGGCGGAGGAGGAGGAGGAGGAGATAGCAGGGAGAGGAGAAAGGGGTAAAGAATGCTGATCAAGTTCTCTTCTATGTTTATCGCATCAGTTGTTTATTATTATTATTATTATTATTATTATTATTATTATTATTATTATTATTATTATTATTATTATTGTTATTGTTGTTTTTGTTTTGGTCTTAGTTGAAAGAGACGATAAAATAAAGGAACAGGAAAGCTAGATAGACCGTACATTTGTTGACAGACAGATAGATTGACAGACATACAGACAGACTGGTAAAGGAACGGACAGACAGACTTATACAGAGGGAAAATCACATGCAGAAACAAACACTTAAAATGCGGACACGAATAGACAGACAGAGACACAGACAGACAGACAAATACAAAGACAGACAGACAGACAGACAGACAGACAGACAGAGACACAGACAGACAACAATACAGACAGACAGACAGACAGACAGTTACGCAACGAAGACAATCAACAACAAAGACGCAATAAAAGGAGTCATTTAGTGAGGAGAAGATAATGAGTAAACAAACCACACACACACACACACACACACACACACACACACACACACACACACACACACACACACACACGGCTCCGTCAATCAATACAACATAATTAGTTCCTCTTTCACGTTTCAAAACATTTGGTCTTTCCCAATTTGCATACATATGACTTTCTCAACTTGTGACCGATTCTTTTTTTCTCTTTTCGCTCAAATGGCAACACTGTCCCCAGATCCCCAGGGCTTTTGAGGGTCTTTTATAGAGTAGTTTTGGTATCAGTGGCTGTCTGTATTTTTTTTTCCAAGGTTCTCTTTTTTTCTGGTAACAAGTGCTATTGAGTCCTTGGAGTTGGGTCTTTGTTTCTTCTGGCAACACTGGTTTTTTTGTAATGGAATGAGTGTTTCGTGTTTCCATTAGCGAGATGAATTCGTTTTATTGAGCAGTTTCGTAGAGTATAAACATTTATCTGATTATTCATGTCTGGTTTTCTTTTCAATTCTGCAGTTTCCACCATTTTTTTAACTCCTGTATTGGGCGTCCCTTCTCTACCACCTTTTATATTATTACCTTTCGTACCTCTGTTACCGTTTATCACCTCGCTCGATCCATTATTCAGGACTTGCTTTTCCTTTTCAATTTTAATATTTCACCATTAATTGTAACGTGACTGTATCAGATGTTTTTTCCTCCCTCTATCACCTATATAACAACCTTCATATAACCTACCTCGGTGCCCTTTATCGTCCAGTATTAATATCTATCATTATTCATGTCTTCGGATTTTTTTTTTTTTTTTTTTTAATCATGCTGCTCCGCCATTTTTGTAACTCTTTAACTATCCTTCTTTACTTTCTTTATCCCTTACTCACCACCTCTCACGTTACTTTTTCTGTCTATTGTTCGTCCCTTTTTTCCTTTTTTAAATCCTTCAGTTCCGCCATTTTTGTAACTATCTAACTATGAATATCAGGCGCTCCTTCGTTTATCCCTTACTTGCCGCCTCTCATATTACTTTTCTCTGTCTATTATTCGTCTCATTTTTTCCTTTTTGAATCCTGCAGTTCCGACATTTTTGTAACTAACTATCAGGTACTACTTTCTTTATCCCTTACTTACCACCTCTCATATTATCTTTTTCTGTCTGTTATTCGTCTCTTTTTTTTTCTTTTTTTAATTTTGCATTTTCACCATTTTTCAACTAACTGTCAGGTGTTCTTTCTGTCCTCTCTTCTCTACCACCCTTAATAATACTTTCTACTCAATTTCATCCCGTATCTACCACCTCTCATTATTACCTTCCTCTGTCTGTTATTCGTCTCTTCTTTTCCTTTTTCAATTCTGCATTTTCACCATTTTTCAACAACTATCATGTGTTATTTCTGTCCTCTCTTCTCTACCACCCTTAATAATACTTTGCTCTCAATTTCATCCCGTATCTACCACCTCTCATTATTACCTTCCTCTGTCTGTTATTCGTCTCTTCTTTTCCTTTTTCAGTTCTGCATTTTCACCATTTTTCAACAACTATCATGTGTTATTTCTGTCCTCACTTCTCTATCACCCTTAATAATACTTTCCTCTCGCTTTTATCCTGTATCTCCCACCTTTTAGAGTACCTTTCTCTGTCTATTATTCGTCTCTTTTTTTTCCTTTTTCAGTTCTGCATTTCCACCATTTTTCAACTAACTGCCAGGTGTTCCTTCTGTCGTCACTCCTCTACCACCCTTAATAATACTTTCCTCTCAATTTTATCCCGTATCTTCCACTTTTTAGAGTATCTTTCTCGACCCCTTTTTATCGGCAGTATCGATATCTACCTGTTTTTCTCTTTTACGATCCTGCAATTTTACTGTCTCATAACTTAACTATCAGGTCTGTTACTTCCTTTTTTTATCACTTATCTACAACCCTTGATATTACCTTCCTCTGTCCCTTTTATCTTCAGTATTAATATCTCCCTTATCTTTCTTTCTTTTTCTAAACATTTCCTCCGTTTTTTTTTTTCTAATGCCTCAGGGTGTTCCTTCTTTTATCACTTATCTACAACCCTTGATATTACCTTCCTTTGCCCCTTTTATCGTCAGTATTGATATCTCCCTTGTCTTTCTTTTTCTAAACATTTCCACCGTATTTTTTTTTTCTAACTGGCTCAGGTGATACTTCCTTTTTTTATCACTTATCTACAACCCTTGATATTACCTTCCTCTGTCCCTTTTATCTTCAGTATTAATATCTCCCTTATCTTTCTTTCTTTTTCTAAGCATTTCCACCGTTTTTTTTTCTAACTGGCTCAGGTGATACTTCCTTCTTTTATCATTTATCTACAACCCTTGATATTACCTTCCTCTTGCCCTTTTATCGGCAGTATTTATATCTCCCTTATCTTTCTTTTTCTAAACATTTCCACCGGTTTTTTTTTCTAACTGGCTCAGGTGATATTTCCTTCTTTTATAATTTATCTACCACTCTTGATATTACCTTCCTCTGTCCTCCTTATCACGTATCTACCACCCTTTGCAACACCTTCCTGAGTTCCTTAAGTCGTCCCGTGGCGTGGAAATACTGGGTCTAATGCTTTCCCTCCTACGTCACCCCTCTGAGAAACTGGACTTCACACTTTCTTTAATCAGAGTCTGCGGAATTTTAAGCTTCAGAAGGATGGCAAAACAGAGAGAGAGAGAGAGAGAGAGAGAGAGAGAGGGAGAGTTGGGGTAGAGAGAGTTAGGGGAGATAAATGAAGAGGAAGGAAGAGATGAATGGAAGAAGTTTAAGAGAGACATACAGAGACAGACAGAAGATCCTACAGTTAAGAAAATGGAATAAAATGATAACGAAAAAGGAGAGAAAGAAGGAAAAATAGCGACAAACCAAAGAAACAAATTAAACGCGTGAAAAAAAAGAAAATTAGACAAACAAAACAACCAAAAAAAAAACTCATATCCATTTATATCTGTCAAGTCGCTCGCTTACACACCACAACCACTACCACCAACACCACTACCACCATCATCACCACCACCACTAACACCACCATCATCAACACCACTACTAACACCACCACCACCAGAAATAACACCACCAACAACACCACTAACATCACCACCACCACCACCATCATCACCACCACAAACACCACCACCACCAGACCCCTTTCAGCACCACCTCTAGAAATGTTAATAGCAGCACCAGCATTTAGTTTCACGCTTATATTCCATCGCTGTTTCTTTATTTCCTCCCTCTCGCTCTCGCTCTTCCCCGCGTCGAGAGCTTTGGCCAGTGCTCAACCCGCGTCCCCGAGGTGATCCGCGTAATTGATGGGATTAATTGGAAGTTTGCCAAAAGACGATGGATTGCGTGCGTCAAGTTAATGGGAGAGAGGAGGAGGGAGGGGGGCAGTGTGGGGACCAAGAGGAAAAAGAGAAGAAGGTTTAGGAAGGGACCAATTGAAAGAAGAGGACCAGGCAGGGTAAAAGGAGGAAGAGGAGGAGGAGAAGGGGTAAGAAGGAGGAAGAGGAGAAGGGGTAATCAGAAGGAGGAGGAGGAAAAGGGGTTGAAAGAAGAACAAGGAGGAGGAGGATTGGAGGAGAGGTAGGAAGAGGAAGGAAGAAGAAGAGTTAGGTAAGTAGGAATGAGCAGGAGGAGGAGAAGGAAGGGAGGTAGTAAGAAGGAATAGGAGGAGAAGTGGTTGAAAGAAGAGGAGGAGGAAAAGGAATAGGGGTAGGAAGGACGAAGAAGGAGGAGGGGGGTAAGGAGGAGAAGGGGTAGGAGGAAGGAAGAGGAGGGGGGGGGTATATAAAAAGAGAGAAGAGATAGCTCGCAAGGAATTAGTAGTTTGCGACGAGAGAGGAAGAGGAAAAAGTAATGAGTGGAAGGAGGAGGAAAATGGTGCAGAAAATCCTGAGATACGAGAAGTTTTGTGCGGAAGAAGGAGGGAGGGAGGGAGGCAGGGAGGGAAGGAGAGAGATATTAAGGAATGTAAATTACGAGAAAGCATCGCAAGAAAACATGGAGGGAAGGCGAGTGGGCGTAAATGAATATTGGAAAACGTAATCGTGGAAGTGGTCCTTTTTTTAACACATTTATGGTTATAGAGGAATGGGGAACCTTTAAAACTGTTTCTGTGTATTGGGCAGCACTGTTCCTCCTGGTACTTTTCTCTGACACTTGCAACTTAACTTTATTAAATATACGTATAATCATCTTCTGCCATCTTTATTCTATTTTCGTTTTTAAATTTATAGAAGCAATACGTAGCGGGCTTTTTTTTTATTGTTGTTTCCTTTTTGTGTGCCCTTGTGCTGTCTCCTTTGCTGTAAAAAAAAAACTATGGGAAAACAATCACCAAAAACACCGTAATAGCTGCTCCTGTAAAAAAAAATTATTGTTAGAGTAGCCGAAAAAGGGTCAGAATGGATTGGAAAGGTGTCTTGAACCGAAGGAAAAACAGATCTTTTGAAATTAAAAAATAAATTAACATCAAAAGGAATATATTTTTACACACTTCTCCGTTCTTGCCAAGGAAAACATTATTCGTGATTTGCAAGTCCGATTCCAAATGTACCGCGCTGCGCTGATTGTCCAACGTAATAAGAGAAGTTTTTTTTTTTTCCCGCCCACACCATTACTGTTGTTGTTGCTTGAGAAGACACCAAAAAAAAAAGGAAGAAAATGAAGAGAAGTTTTTCCTCACTTATCATCTTGTTATTGAATGCATTGTGGAAAAGAAAGGAAAGGAAATTAACAACAAAAAATTCCTCCCGATTATTTTTTTCTGTTCTTGAATACACTGCGGAAAAGAAAGAAAAGAAAATGGGAAACCAACTTTGCTCTCCGTCATTTTTCTGTTTTTAAGACATTACGCAAAAAAACAAAATCAATCTCTCTCTCTCTCTCTCTCTCTCTCTCTCTCTCTCTCTCTCTCTCTCTCTCTCTCTCTCTCTCTCTCTCTCTCTCTCTCTCTCTCTCTCTCTCTCTCTCTCTCTCTCTCTCTCTCTCTCTCCTCCTCCTCCCATCCCATCCCGTCCCGTCCCGTCCCCCTCCCCACACATTGACGTATTGCCAGATGGGAGAAAAAATCATAACAAAGCCCAAGTGAAGTGCTTTGTCTCGTGTCTGTCTGTCTGTCTGTCTGTCTGTCTGTCTGTCATTAACGCCGTAAATCATGAAGCGTGCGAGGCTGCGGAAGTCTTGTAATCACATTATAATCAGCGGGGGAAAGAAACGCGTCTCTGCGGCAATGTGGCGGACGATAAATTTTCATCTCAATTTTCATCACCACGTCTGACTGGCTGGCTGGTTGGTCGCTCCGGGGGTACTGGGGAGGCAAGAAGAGGGGAGAAGGGGGGTGATGATAAAGAAGGAGGAAGGAGGGGGAGGAAAGGAAGGTGTTGATTAGAAAGGAAGAGGGGAAGGTGTTGGTAAGGAAAGGGGGAAGAGGGAAAGGTAGCCAGTTGTTGAAGGAAAGGGGAAGGGGAAAGGGTGTTAGTTTGAAAAGGAAGGGTTGGAAGGTAGGGTGATGATAAAGAAGGGGGGAGGAGGGGACGGTGTTGGTAAGGAGGAGGGGGAGGAAGGGAGGAAGGAGGGTGTTGGTAAGGAGGAGGGGGAGGAAGGGAAGGGTGTTAGTTAGGAAAGGAAGGGTTGGAAGGGAGGGTGATGATAAAGAAGGGGGGAGGAGGGGACGGTGCTGGTAAGGAGGAGGGGGAGGAAGGGAAGGTGTTGGTTAGGAAGGGAGGAAGGAGGATGTTGGTAAGGGAAAGAGGGAGAGGGAAAGGGAGGGTGTCAGTTAGGAAATGAAGGGTAGGAAGGGAGGGTGTTGGTAAGGAAGGGAGGAAGAGGTGTGGGGGCCATAATTTCGTTTTTGTGTGTGTGTGTGGTGGTGGTGGTTGGTGGTAAAGGTATTTTGCAGGTATGGTAAAAGTGTGTATTTCCTACCGTTTCTTTTCCTTTGTTTGGTGTGGAGGGAGCATGTGGCTTTTAAGGGGTTTTGCTTTTTGTTTATTTTGTTGTTGTTGTTGTTGTTGTTAAATACGTGTATAGGTATGGTAAGGGTGTGTCCGTAAGTGTGATGATATTTACGTGGTGTGGTACAGGTATGCAAAGATGTGGTCTAGTGTTGAAAGATGCGAGAAAGGTATGTGAAAGTGTGTGAGGACGTGGTGCAGGTGGTGAGGTGTGTGAGGATGTGAAGACAGGTATTGGGAGATGTGAGTAAAGGTGGGTGGGTGGGTGAGTGTGCGTTCGTGCGTGTGTTTCATTTTTCTATGGGAATCGCATACGTTTATTTTTATTGCACCTACGAGCTTTCTTGTTTACTTTATTAGTTTTTCCTTGAGCTGCCTCCTTTACTTTAACAAAAAAAATCATCCACGCCAAATATTAATACATGACGTGAAGCCAGTGTGATTCGGAGACAGCGAAACTCCTCGTAATAAATGGATAATCGGTTGGCAGCTTGTGTATCGTAAACCAAACATATGATGCGTTACTACTGTATGCTAAGTGTGCAGCGATACTAATGCGTGGTGGTTAGAAAAGTAAATAGAAAACAGCAAGAGCAATGTGTTGAGTGCCATGTGTGTTAAGTGTGAGAATATATATGTTTAATGATAGCAGTAAGTGTAATAGCTTAAGATATTGCGTATTTGTGGTAATATCATTGTGTTTTATTTGCAGTGTGTTTAGTTAGTGATGGAAGTGTGTACTAATATCAATATGTGTGCTTTCAAGTAACATGAACGTGTGCTAATAGGTAAAATGTGTCTAGTAGCATTCATAATTGTTTGGCAATAGGAGCACTGAAGTGAAGGAAAGCTACGGTAGTGATTGTTTAGCAGTAATATCAGTGTGTGCTAACAGCCATGAGTGTGTCTATCCTCTGTTCAGATTAACTTGGCACGTAAGCCCCTCCCCCTGCCCCATTAAAGCCACGCCCCTCTCCATCTCAGCCTGCCTGTGATTGGTGGATGCTGGGTAAGGTGGAGTCTTATTATTAGCCGCTGGACTGGCGTGGGCGGAGCTTAGGTACGAAGTTAATTTGAACAGACTAGTAGTAATATAGGTTGCTTTTGTCTTACGCGGAAGTTTTGTTTTTGAAGAGGATGCGTAAAGAGAAGTAGTAGTAGTAGTGAAAGTAGTAGCAGTATTGATAGTGTTTCCAAGTGATTTATTATTAGAGTAAGTGTAGGAATGCAGTGAAGGGAAGGTGCAGTGAGTAACCCCCGCCCCTCCTCTCTCCCCCCAGCCATCTCCAAGACGGAAGTGTTTGAGCCAGAATACAGGATGCCCGGTAGGCCCCTCCCCCCCACACACACACCTGCCCCCCCAAAAAACACACACACACACACACACACACACACACACACACACACACACACACACACACACACACACACACACAACACTAACACAACCCATATGTAATAACCCTTCAAACACCGAGACTCAACACATAATACTCAAGCAACACAACTCCTCCTCCTCCTCCTCTTCGTCCTCCTCCTTAGTGTTATATTCCTGGAATTCTTGAAATATCACTGCAATAATATCCCAGCATGCTCAGTTCTTTTTTTATTATTTTTTTTTATTACCGTAGTCTTGAAAACGACTATAAATAAATAAAATCATAAGAAAATGCAAATTAAACTACCTTTCCCAGTTTGATATCGACTTGAGGGAGCTGACAATTTTTTCCCTTACAATATATATTTCATTTTTTCCCTTCGCAGCATTTTCGAAAAGCGAGGATTTTGAGGAAAACGGCTTCAGAATGTCGGGTACGGAGTGTGTCTCAAGATATATATTTTTTTATCCATGGAAACAGACAATTTTTATATATGTATTTTTTTTATCCTTGTCACATTTTCTTGAGCTGGTTTATTGCACAGCTGTCTTGCTTGTTGCACCGTGGTTCTCTCTCTCTCTCTCTCTCTCTCTCTCTCTCTCTCTCTCTCTCTCTCTCTCTCTCTCTCTCTCTCTCTCTCTCTCTCTCTCTCTCTCTCTCTCTCTCTCTCTCTCTCTCTCTCTCTCTCTCTCTCTCTCTCTCTCTCTCTCTCTCTCTCTCTCTCTCTCTCTCTCTCTCTCTCTCTCGCCAATACAATCTCTTTACGGAATGTGACTCTTCCGGCATGATAAACTATTTTTTTTACCAATATATCCAGTTTGCAAGTTTTTTCCATGCTTGACATTTGACGTGGAAGGAATAAAGTTCACTATACATTTTATTATTATTATTATTATTATTATTATTATTATTATTATTATTATTATTGTGTCTGTTTTTGGTCTTGTCTATCCTCCTCCTCGTATAGATAAGAAAATTAATGTCCGTCTTCTTAATTGTATTATCTTTTTTTTCCACTATGAAGGAAGAGAATGTTGGATATTGTGTACATATGATAGTGTTTTGTTTGTTTGTTTGTTTTATTTGCAGTGGGATGTGTCAGTTAAAGGTTGATCAAATTTGGACATGATGATGCGTATGTAGTTTTCAATCTCAATAGAAATGCGTATAAGTAACAATGGTATCAGTAGTGGTAGTAGTAGTAGTAGTAGTAGTAATGGTAATAACAGGTCGCGTTATTCTGAAATAGTACTTATCTTCTGGTGGGAAATTAGTTGGCAAAATGTTGTTGTTTTTATTTTGTTAATTCTTTCTTCTTTTTATTTTTTACTTTTCTTGTCAATTTTGTGAGTTTCAGCATTTTTCTTTCAGGTTTCTGTTATTATGTTCCAATACCTTTTTTTTTATTTCTTTAAATATTTTTCTCTAGGCTTTTATTTTTTTCATTTCCCTCTACACGTGTTCCCTATATTCAGTACATTCATTGTTTTGGTTTATTCTCCTATTTGCACCCCATCGTTTGTTTTATTTACCCTCTTCAATATTTTCCTTCCTAAGACTTATTTTCATAAAGTCTTCATCATTTATTTTAATTTCCAATGTGCTGTATATTCCTTTCATTAATTTGCCCTTTCTTATCATCTCCTCTTTTATTTTTTTCCTTTTCAGTATTTTTCTTACTCCTTCTTTATTGTCTTCACTTTCCTTTTTTTTCCTAATACTAGTATAGGCTTTCATTTGAGTCTATTTTTCATCTTATTTTCTCGTCTTATGTGTATATTTTTTTAGTATTTTCCCTGCTCTAGTTTATTCACTGGTTGCTTATTATAATTTCCCTTCATCTTTTTCCCCATATATTCCTTCCTAAATCATATCACTTTAGTTTATTTTTCATCTAATTCTTTCTTCTTTTATTTTTTTCACTAAGTTCCTTGCTAATTGATTAACTCGTTGCCCATTACCTTTTTTATCGTATCATCTCCATATTTTCAAATCCGTAACATAACTTCTCATATTAGTATTTTTTTTTCCATCTTATACTTTCACCTTTCATTTTTTTTTTTTACAGTATTTTCCTCGCCGTGGTTTATTCACTCGTTGCTTACACGCTGCAATTTCCTTCTCCACACACACACACACACACACACACACACACACACACACACACACACACACACACACACACGCACACGCAAAAAATATTCACCCCATAACATTTTTACCGTCCATTGCGGGGTCTCGCCTCGCCCATCACACAAGATAATGAAGGGGGGGGGGGGCAGGAGGGAGTAAGAGGCTCTCCTTCACCCCCACCTCGCCCCCAACACTCCTAGTCACTCCAGCACCACCCCATCATCCCCGACAGGTGTATCTCCTCTTCCTCCTCCTCCTCCTCCTTCGGTTCTTCCTCCAGCACCACTATCACATATCCACACATCTGTATTCTGTCCAGCCCCTTGCCTCCTCCTCAGCCTCCTCTTCCATCTTCCTCCTACTCCTCTCCTTCCTCACTTCTTCACGTATCTCTATTCTTTTCTTCCTCCTTCTAACACTTCCACCACCATCTGTATTCTGTTACCCCTTCCTCTTTCTTCTTTATCCTCTTCGTACTCTTCCTCCTCCTCCTCATCCTCATCCTCATCCTCCTCATCCTCATCTCCATCCTCCTCATCCATCTCCTCCTCCTCCTCCTTCTCCTCCTTCTCCTCCTCCTCCTACTTCTTCTCCTCCTCCTCCTTCGTATACCTGTCATCCACTAAATCCTCCTTCATACTTCTACTAAATCTCCAGCTCACCTGCTTAACCTACCTGTACAAACACACACACACACACACACACACACACACACACACACACACACACACACACACACACACACACACACACCTTGTCACACCTGGCTTATCCGCGAAGCTTCCTCACACACCTACCTCATCGCACCTGTAATCACCTCCGACACACCTGTTTGTCACGGTGCACGCACACACACACACACACACACACACACACACACACACACACACACACACACGACTTCTGTAGCATTCCTGCGTGGATGTTCTCCTTTTTTTTAGGACACAAAATTTAAGGTATAAATTGTGGTTTGTGTTACGTTTTTTTTGTTTGTTTTTTAGGGGGAGGGAAGGTTACTCACAAACATCATGACTCTTTTTTGTCTTTTTTTGTTTTTGTGTGTTTTATATTTTCGTGTTCGAGTTCTTGTGTTTTTTTCTTTCTCGTGTTTCGTCTTCCCCGTTGTCTGTTTCCTGTTTGTGAGTTATGTTTTTTTTTTTTTAATAGTTTTTGCAAGTGGGAGTTTTTTCAAGTGTTGATATTTTTGTTTTGTGTATATAGTCTCGTCATCCACCTCATTTTCTCTTTTTCTCATTAGCATCTTCATCACCATTATCATCACCATCATCATCACTATCATCATCACCATCACCATCATCCTCTTTCTTCATCTCATTCTTCATCTTCTTGTACTCATCCTCCTGCTCCACCTCCTCACCCTCTTATTCCTTCTTCTACTCTTCTCCCATCTCCTTCTCATGCTCTCTCGTTCTTCCATCTCATCCTCCTATTCATACTCTGTCCCTCCTCCTCCTTCTCCTCCTCCTCCTCTACCCTTCTGCCTCTTAAAACTAAAACTCTGAACACTGTTGGGTCAAGTTGACAGTGTTGGGAGAATAAAAAGTAAGCATCCCAAACTTTTCTCTTGCCCCGAATAAACGACGGAAAAAAAACACAGACAGCAAGTGGCGGTAAAAGAGAAAATGGGATCGCGTGTGTTTTAGGCTTTTACCCCAAACTCATATATTTGTTTATGTAGATTCCCTCGCCCAGAGTGTTCCCTTTCTCTCTACACCGCGTTAATTTTTCAGACAGATAAAAAAGGATAATAGTTTCTTTTCTACCTTACACGGAAAGTATAGTATTTCTCTCCTCATAATTTAGTACAGGCGAAGGGTTAACTTGGGCATCATCTTTTTATTTTATCGTTTTCAATCAACTTTGCATATAAAAAAAAATCCGTACACGTTTATTGCTTTATTTCGGAAAGTTGAGATCAGGGAAAAGTTATCCATTTTTAGTGAGAACAACTTTCATGCCTTTTTTTCCTTTCTGATCCCCACACCATTGCTTCGTTTGGGAGGTTAGTTTTTGTATCACTTGTATTTCTCTGTACCTTATAAAAATGTTGTAATATCACTTGACTTTAACTTTATGTAAACCTTGCGTAGCTTTTGTTTGGTGCCTTTGGTCAAGCACAGAAAAAAAGACTTGTTGCAGAATTTGATTTGGCTATTTGCCTTACTCCTTCAGTAACTTTATATCGCGTTCTGTTTCATGGCGTCTACTAAACTAACCAAAGTCTGTATGAAAAAAAAATCGTAGAACTGGTCACGTCTAACAAGCTAACCAAAGTCTGTATGAAAAAAAAATCGTAGAACTGGTCACGTCTAACAAGCTAACCAAAGTCTGTATAAAAAATTCGTAGAACTGGTCACGTCTAACAAGCTAACCAAAGTCTGTATGAAAAAAAAATCGTAGAACTGGTCACGTCTAACAAGCTAACCAAAGTCTGTATGAAAAAAAAATCGTAGAACTGGTCACGTCTAACAAGCTAACCAAAGTCTGTATGAAAAAAAATCGTGGAACTGGTCACGTCTAACAAGCTAACCAAAGTCTGTATGAAAAAAAATCGTGGAACTGGTCACGTCTAACAAGCTAACCAAAGTCTGTATAAAAAAAAATCGTGGAACTGGTCACGTCTAACAAGCTAACCAAAGTCTGTATAAAAAAAAATCGTAGAACTGGTCACGTCTAACAAGCTAACCAAAGTCTGTATAAAAAAAAATCGTGGAACTGGTCACGTCTAACAAGCTACCCAAAGTCTATATAAAAAAAAATCGTAGAACTGGTCACGTCTAAGAAGCTAACCAAAGTCTATATAAAAAAAAATCGTAGAACTGGTCACGTCTAACAAGCTAACCAAAGTCTGTATAAAAAAAAATCGTAGAACTGGTCACGTCTAACAAGCTAACCAAAGTCTGTATAAAAAAAAATCGTAGAACTGGTCACGTCTAACAAGCTAACCAAAGTCTGTATAAAAAAAAAATCGTAGAACTGGTCACGCCTAACAAGCTACCCAAAGTCTGTATAAAAAAAAAATCGTAGAACTGGTCATGTCTAACAAGCTAACCAAAGTCTGTATAAAAAAAAAATCGTAGAACTGGTCACGTCTAACAAGCTACCCAAAGTCTGTATAAAAAAAAAATCGTAGAACTGGTCATGTCTAACAAGCTAACCAAAGTCTGTATAAAAAATTCGTAGTGTTGGTCATATGGTCCTGTCCTCTATACAGATCTTTAGTAATTTCGCATCTCTTCCTTTTCGTCACTTCCCACAGGTTCATATTTTTCTAAATTATTTATTTTTGTTTATGTGTTCATTTATTTATTTATTTGTTTATTTATTGTAGTATTATTCATTTAGTCCTACACTCAGTACAGGTCTTCAGTAATTCCGCATCTGTTCTGTTTCGTCACTTCCCACAAGCTCAATATTTTTTTTTTTTTGGGGGGGGTAGGAAGGGGGAAGAGTTACACGAAAACAACATGATTTTCTTTATTTTTGTTGCGTTTTTTTTTATATATTCCTGAACATCCACCAAACTCACCGCTCACACATGTTTAACTCCATCCATCGACTCACTCACTTTCTTTTCCACCCGTTCGCTCATCTCCTTCTTGGCCTTCCTCTTTACCTATTGTCTCTGTTCCTTCATCGGTAACATTGCATCGGGTCTCTGCATCATGACTCTCTAATATTGCGTGTTTTATATTCCTCAGCATCCATCAAACTCAAACCACTTACATTTTCCTTCCACTTTCCATCCAGCTCCTTCTTGGCCTTCCTCTTTACCTACTGTCTCTGTTCCTTCATCGGTAACATTGCATCGGGTCTCTGCATCATGACTCTCTAATGTTCCGTGTTTTATATTCCTCAGCATCCATCAAACTCAAACCACTTACATTTTCCTTCCACTTTCCATCCAGCTCCTTCTTGGCCTTCCTCTTTAGCTTTTGTCTCTGTTCCTTCGTCGGTAACTTTGCATCGGGTTTGTGTATCATGACTCTCTAATGTTCCGTGTTTTATATTCCTCAGCATCCATCAAACTCAAACCACTTACATTTTCCTTCCACTTTCCATCATCTCCTTCTTGGCCTTCCTCTTTACCTATTGTCTCTGTTCCTTCATCGGTAACATTGCATCGGGTCTCTGCATCATGACTAATATTGCGTGTTTTATATTCCTCAGCATCCATCAAACTCAAACCACTTACATTTTCCTTCCACTTTCCATCCAGCTCCTTCTTGGCCTTCCTCTTTAGCTTTTGTCTCTGTTCCTTCGTCGGTAACTTTGCATCGGGTTTGTGCATCATGACCACCAAAATTTAGCCACGTACATTTTCCTTTCCACTTTCCATCCAGCTTCTTCTCCCTGGCCTTCCTCTTTAGCTAGTGTCTTGAGGCCGCCGTCGGTAACTTTGCATCGGGTTTGTGCATCTGCGTCCCACAAATTGGCAGAAACTTGTATAAAACTGTCTTGGAAACTCTGAAACTATTCCCCAAAACTATCCCCACGAAACTTTCCCTTCACGACCCATAACTTCGATGCTTAGTGTGTTATTTTTGTTACCTGAGCGTTTGTCCGGCAACAGGTGTGTATATACTGAAGGGTTCGCCCGGCAGGTGTACTTAAGTTTACCTGTTAATTAGTATGCTGCACCTTGGCCTGTTGCTACCTGTTTGTGTGTGTGTGTGTGTGTGTGTGTGTGCCTGTGTTGCGTTTGTTCGTGTATGTTTGTGTATGTTTATGTACGTTTGTTTGCGTTTGCTGTCCACGTATGTTTGTTTGTTACGTGTATGTTTTTGTCTTGTGTATGTGTACGTCTGTCTTGATGTGCATTGTGACTTGTATTCTGTTCATGGCTGTTAGATTATTGGAAACACTCATTCCCTTAACTCCACACTCCCTTTTCCTTTCTCCCTACCTTACCAATACTCCCTTTCCCTCTCTTCCTTACTCAGCACTCCCTTTCTTATCCTCTCCCTTTTATTTCCTCACTCCCTCTCTTCCTTTATATTCCTTCCTTACCGAATGCTTCCTCCCTTTCCCTCTCTCCCTCCTTTTTCCTCTCTTCCTCCATTTCCATCCCTTCCTTTTCCTCTGTCCCTCCCTTACCGAATGCTTCCTCCCTTCCCCTTTCCCCCTCTTTTTTTCCTCTCTTCCTCCATTTCCCTCCCCTCCTTTCCCTCTCTCACTTCCCTTTCCCTTGTCCCTTCCCTTCCGAATGCTTCCTCCCTTCCCCTTTCCTCCTCTTTTTCCCTCTCTTCCTCCATTTTCCTCCCTTCCTTTCCCTCTCTCCCTTCCTTTTCCTCTGTCCCTTCCTTACCGAATGCTTCCTCCCTTTCCCTCTCTCCCTCCTTTTTCCTCTCTTCCTCCAATTCCCTCCCTTCCTTTCTCTCTCTCCCTTCCTTTTCCTCTGTCCCTCTCTTGCCGAATGATCCCTCCTTTCCCCTTTCCCCCTCTTTTTTCCCTCCCTTCCTTTCCCTCTCTCCCTTCCTTTTCCTCTGTCCCTCCCTTGCCGAATGATCCCTCCCTTTCCCTCTCCCTCTCTTTTCCTCTCTCCCCCCTTTCCCTCTCCCCCTTTCCCTCCCTCCCTCCCCTTTAACCTAACGATCTCAAAAGCCTGAACTGTTAATCTTAAGCCTGAACGAAAGCATCTTGTTATATATTCCTTTTTTCTTATCGTGTATGAATGGCTCGTTTTAATCTAAGCCTGTGTATGGTACTTTAAGATATTGCCCCATTTAGCCTGTCCTGAAAACTAACCGAAACCTCAAACCTATGAAAAAACATCCTACCATCCTTATTTTCTTCAGTCCTTTCATCAACTTAATTCCCTTTTCCCTACTTCCATTTTCCTTTAAGTACCTTCCCTCCTGACAAAAAAACGTGTTCCATTCCCTTTCTTTCCGTAACTCCTTCACCATCATCCTCATTCTGTAAAAGTCCCCTATCCCATTTTTCCTATCTCCCTTCTATTCTCTTCCCATTCCCTTCCCTCAAACTCGACCCCTTCCCAACATATAGTCTCATATTCCTTTGTTACTATCCATCCCCTTTCCTCCCTAACTCCTCCCTCTCCTCAACCTGTAAGAGTTCTTTTTATCCCACTCTTTCCATTCTTCCACTTCCCTCTTACATCCCCTCCCTCCCCAGCCCACTCCTTCTTCCATCCTTTTCCTCCTTACTCTACCTCCCCTTCCCCACCCTGTATATAAATCTCCTATTTCACTCTTTCTATCCATCTTTCTCCCCTCTTAACTCCCCACCCCCTTCCCAGCCTGTATAAAGCCCCTATCCCACTCCTATCCATCTTTCCCCCCCTAATTCCCCCCTTCCTAACCTGTATTAAGCCCCTATCCCACTCCCAGCCATCCTCCCCCCCTAATTCCCCCCTTCCCAGCCTGTTTAAAGCCCCTATCCCAATCCTATCCATCCTTCCCCCCTAATTCCCCCCCCCCCCCCCCAGCCTGTATAAAGCCTGCACTAACGCCTGTCATCTCCCCCTCCTTCAGCCATCTCCAAAAACGATGACGACGACGAGATCTCCGTGTCGGGCATGAAGATCAACGGGTTCTCCGACGAGTACCTCGACAGGATAGAGCCCAACGGCAACATCCCCGACAAGGACTGCGGTGAGTTGGGTTCTCTTTGGTAGTCTGTTGGGATACTGGGGGATTGTTTTAGTGGGTTCTTGGCTTTATAGGTTTTGGTGATTCTCTTTTGGTATTGTGTTTGGTATCAGGGTTCTGTTAGTGGGTTTAATAGGTTTTATTGGGTTTTCGCTGTTTGATAGTCTTTTGTGTTACGTGGGGTTGTTTTACTGGGCGTTATTAGGTTTTGGTGTTTTTGTTTTATAATCTGTGGGGTTCTGCGGGTTCTGTTAGGGGGTTATCCTGGGTGTTAGAGGTTCTGTTTGATAATCTGTTGGGTTATTTGGGGTTCTTTAACTAGGTTTGATTGAGTTTTCTTGGGTTCTACTGGGTAATGTTTGATATGTTAGATTTACGAGGTCATATTTGATGGTTATTTTGGGTTTCTTTTAAGGTGGTTTAGAAAGGCTTTGTGAGATGTTTTGTTTGTTGATGTTTATATTTTTAAGTTCTTTTGGGGGTTTCAGCCATGGTAGTGTGAGAATCAAGTTGAGGTTCTGCTAAGGAGTTATAGGAGGAGGTGGGGGTTGTAAGGTTTCTTGGATTTCAATTGAGGTTTTATTGTTGGAGGGTTTGGGAAGATTATGAGAGATGTGTTGAAGTTCTGTTTTGAGTTTTAAAGTTTTATGTAAAGTTTTATCATTGTAGTGTTATAATTTACTTGAGGGTTCAGTTCAAGTTATTTAAAGAGGGTTTTGGAGGGAGTCTATGAGAAATCTGTTGAGTCTCTTTTTTGGGATACATTAGGATTCTGTTGTGATTCTGTTCTAATGGGGTTCTATGGAGTTAGGTGTTGGATGATAAGGAGGGGGTTGTCATAAAATGTAGAGGATTTTGCATGAGGAACTAAAGAGGTTCTGCTGTTGCGTTTTATAGGGTTTTCTAATACATGCCAAGGTCCTATATTGGGTTCTATTTGGGGTTCTGTTATGGTCCTATTGGTGTTTCATTGTGGGGGTAATGAGTTCTGTTAGGGATCTGTTCTGGGGTAATGTTGGAGTTTTGTTATTTTACTGTTAAGGTTCTATTTTGAGTATTGTTGTGGGTTCTACTTAAGCTATAATATACTTAGGATTTAGGTTGGGTTCTTTTATAGTTATGTTGGGGGGTCTGTTTGGGAGCATTTTGAGATTAGTTATGTCAGTGCTGAGGTTTTATTTTTTTCGGTTCTGCTAAAGTTCTGTTGGAGTTTTTATTTTGTTCTGGTAGGGTTTTGTAATGAGAACTCTGGATAGGTTTTGTTTTAGAGATATAATAAGGTTTTGGTGGGGGGTCTGTTAGGGTACATTGTGAGTTTTGTTATGTCACTGCTAAGGGTTTTTTTCTGTTCTGCTAAAGTTCTGTTGAAGTTTTGTTTATATTCTGATGGGGGTTTGTAATGAGAACTTTGTATAGGTTTGTTTTATGGATATTGTAAGGTTTTCATTGTGGGTTTCGCAGGATTCTTGTTTTGTTTAGTTATGCCAGCGCTGAGGGATTTTTTCGGTTCTGAAGTTCTATTGGAGTTTTGTTCTGGTGCGGTTTTGTAATGAGAATTCTGGATAAGTTCTGTTTTAGGGATATTGTAAGATTTTGATTGTTCTTGTTTTAGGGCGGACTTTTTTTGTTTTGTTTTGTTTTTTTGCAAGTGAAGTACTCCATTTTATTTTATTTGAGACCTTTATTCTAGGTAAGTTAGGACACTGTGGGGTTCCTAGATGTGTGTTTTCCTTCCTTTATTTTCTTTATTTATTTCTTGGGGTGTGATTTTGTGTGTTCATGGTAGAGCACTGATAAGACACATGATTTTCCTTCTTTTTTTATATCAAGTGTAGAATCTATTTAATGTTTCCTCTTTGATAATTCGTAATATGTGTCTCTTGATGTGTCTGTTGCTGTTGTTGTTGTTGATACGAGCTGTGTGTGCGTGTGTATATGTGCGTGTGTATTGGTGGTGGTGGGTGTTTTTCCCTTGTACTCACCAGCCAGACACACACACACGCACACACACTCGCCCCCTCACTAACCTCCGTAGTAATGTCTGCTGTATCTCATTTCTAGGAAGCTTTGACCGTAAGTAGAAGTTTTCTCGTTCTTTCTTCCTCTGCTTCTGCTCTTTTTGTTGTTGTCTTTCTGCTTCCATTGTTGTATTTACGTGGTGGATTGTTTTTCTTATTTTTTTCTCATTGCTGCGTCTCGTGTGTGTCTGTGTGTGTGTGTGTGTGTGTGTGTGTGTGTGTGTGTGTGTGTGTGTGTGTGTGTGTGTGTGTATCTTTCTTCTCATTCTATCTTTCTTTCAGTCCTTCTTTTGTCCTTTCTCATTTTCCTTTTCTCTTTCTTTGTATATGTTCATGTTTTCCTTGTCTGGTTGTCTCAGTGTCTTTCTCTCATGATTTGTTTCTCAGTGTCTGTCTGTTTCTTTTTTTTTTTTCTTTCTTTTCTTTCTTCTTTTTGTACCTTCTTATATCTTTTCTCTCTCTCTCTCTCTCTCTCTCTCTCTCTCTCTCTCTCTCTCTCTCTCTCTCTCTCTCTCTCTCTCTCTCTCTCTCTCTCTCTCTCTCTCTCTCTCTCTCTCTCTCATTTTTTCTCTTTCCCCCTTCCTCCCTCCCTCCCTCCCCCCCCACCCACCCCACCCCTAACACCATTCTTCCCAGCGACAGCATAATCAGACGTACATCTCTTTTACTTGTTCCTCTTCTTTATCTCCCTCTTCTTTATATCTCTTCTTTATCTCTTCCTCTTTCCGCCCTAACGCTAATATTTCCGTGCATCTCATATAATTATTCCTCTTCTTCACTCCTCTTCTTTATCTCTCTTTTTTGTCTCTTCTTTATTTTTTTCCTTATCTTTTTTTATTTCTCTTTTTTATCTCTATTATTTCTTTATTTCTTCTTTATCTTTTTTCTTTGTCTCTTCTTTATTTTTTTTTCTTTAGCTCCTATTTCTTTTCTTATCTCTCTTTATCTCTTCTTTATTTCTTCTTTATCTCTTCATTGTCCATCTTCTTTATTTTTTCTTTATTTTTTTTCATCTTTATCTCTCTTTATCTTCTTTATTTCTTCTTTATCTCTTCTTTATTTTTTCTTTATCTCTCTTCTTTGTCTCTTCTTTATTCTTTTCTTTATCTCTTTTTTATTTATCTTCTTCATCTCTCTTTATCCTTTTTTTATTTATTCTATCTCTTCTATATTTCTTCTTTATCTCTCTTCTTTGTGCCTCTTCTTTACCTCTCTTCTATGTCCCTCTCCTTTATCTCTCTTCTCTATGCCTCTTCCTTATCTCTCTTCTTTGCCCGTCTTCTTTATCCCTCTTCTTTATCACTCCTCCTCCTCCCGCCCTGACGCCAATATTTCCGGGTTGCCTTACGGAGTCGGGTCACGTGTCCCTGTTATCGTTATGGACGTAATCAGAACACGTTTGCGACTCGTTGTAGGAAGGACGATGATGCTGACTGGATGATGAAGGGACGGAAGTGTGTTTTTATTATTATTATTATTATTATTATTATTATTATTATTATTATCTGTGTGTGTGTTGTTTCCGTGTTATGTTTTTTGTATTGCTGTCTTTTTTTTTGTTTTTTTTTTTCTCTCTCTCTCTCTCTCTCTCTCTCTCTCTCTCTCTCTCTCTCTCTCTCTCTCTCTCTCTCTCTCTCTCTCTCTCTCTCTCTCTCTCTCTCTCTCTCTCTCTCTCTCTCTCATATAAATAAGGCTGCTGTCCTCTCCCTGGCATGCAGATGAATTCTTTCCTCCTCCTTCTCCTCCTCCTCCTCCTCCTGCTCTTTTCCTCCCTCTCCTCCTTCGTAATATCAGTCCTCCATCCTTAGCGCAATTTTCTTTTTCCTCCCTCTTTTTTTCTTCGCTGTATTTTTTCCTTTCTTATCCTCTGATTCATATATTTTTTTCTTGATCTTCACTGCTATCTTTTATTTTCATTTTTCACTCGTGTATTGATTTCTTGAGTTCTGTTTTTTTTACTGATTTCATATTTGTGTTTTCCTACTATCATCATCATTTTCAACCATTTTCTTCAGCCTGTCTTTGTCTTGCTTTGTTTCTTTTCTTTGTATTCTATATATCTATATCTCTCTTTTCTTTCTTTTCTTTTTTTCTTTCTTCTTTTCACTTTCTTTTCAAGCTTTTCAAGGGCCTTTCACGTCCTCCACTTTTATGATATTTGTGTACTCCTGGTTCTCTGTATGCTCTGACTTACACACTTCCAGGAGCTGCCTTGTGTAGACCAATCGACCTCTTGCAGTCTCCCTATGTTCTTATGTTCTTATGTTTGCCGCATCTGTTACGAGTTTTTTTTTTTTTTTTTTTTAGCAAGGGAGAGACAGTTCAACAAAAAAAAAAAAATAAAAAAAAAAAGCCCCCTACTCTCTCAAAAGAAGAAAAGAAAGAGGTGTGAAAAAGAGAATAATTTATGATACGACCAATATGATATACCCAAGACCATTCCTTATTCTTAGGCCCATATTCACTAACATTTCGGGGCTTACGCACTCACATAGAGATTGTAGACATTTCCGTGGGTAGTCTTATAAGCCTAGTGATATTTTGACAAGGCTTCTGCACCATGAAAGTGAAAATATACTCATGAGAACCCGACTAATCTACTCTGTGGCCTTTTAAGGAGAGACTGAAGGAAATAAGAAAGAAAGAAAAGAAGATAGAGGGAAGTAAGAGAGGAAATGTGAAAATATACTCATGAGAACCCGACTAATCTACTGTGTGGCCTTTGAAAATTATTGATGTGAGAGTCGGACGTGTCTTGAGAATGCGGACCTTAACGAAATAGCCTTAACCAATGACTTCCCGAATCCAAGATGTTCGCTTCTTCCTGTACGCTCCACTTACTACACAAAAATGACACAAAATAAAACACTCAAATTGAAAAATCTACGCTCCTCACTATACGAAAGACACACACACACACACAGCAGAAACTTACCATGTTATGAAGAACAGAAACTCGTCAAAAAAACATGACAAACTATACGAAAGACTCAGAAGACGAAACACTCAAACTAAAAAAAATAAACATTACATTATAGAACAGAAACTCGTCAAAAAAACATGACAAACTATACGAAAGACTCAGAAGACGAAACACTCAAACTAAAAAAAATAAACATTACATTATAGAACTCAAATTGAAAAATCTACGCTCCTCACTATACGAAAGACACAAGACGAAACACTCAAATTAGAAAAAGAAACATTACATTATAGAACAGAAACTCGTCAAAAAAACATGACAAACTATACGAAAGACTCAGAAGACGAAACACTCAAACTAAAAAAATAAACTTACATTATAGAACAGAAACTCGTCAAAAAAACATGACAAACTATACGAAAGACTCAGAAGACGAAACACTAAGAATTAAAAAAATAAACATTGCATTATTGAACAGAAACTCGCAACACTAAAAATCCTCAAGAAAATTCCTCCTCCTCATGAAACTCGAACGGTTCTCTGATTGATAAAGAAAAGGAAAGAAAAATTACTTGATTGGCCGAGGAAACACGCGAGGAAGATGAAAGACGGAATTTGATTGGTCAGTGAAATTTGTGACGCTTCGTAGAACTCCCGAAATAAAAAGGGAAGTAGAGAAGGAAGGGAAGGAGGAGGAACTGTTCTTAGGAGAGACTGAAGGGGAAAAATAAGGGCAATAAGGAAGAAAGGACAAGAGAAACGAAGAAGAAAGGAGAGGAAAATGTGGGAACGATTAAGTTGAAGAAAAAAGGAAGTAGGAAAGAAAAGAGGACAAGAAAACAAGAATGATGGAAGAAAAAGAAAAAAAGGGATAAGGTAAGAAGGAAGTGAAAGAAGAAGGGAGTGTTTTAAGGAGAGACTGAAGGAAATAAGAAAGAAAGAAAAGAAGACAAGAAGAAAAGAATGATAGAAGAAAAAAGAAAAAAAGGGATAAGGTAAAAAGGAAGTGAAAGAAGGAGGGAGAGTTTTAAGGAGAAACTGAAGGAAAGAAGATAGAAGGAAGTAAGAAAGGAGATGTGAAAAGAGGGAAGGAAGATGGAAAAGTTGAAAATTAGTAAGGAGGAAAATAGGAAAGAAAAGGAAAGCAATGAAAAGAAGGAAGGAGCTGAAGAAAGTAAGATGAGATGAAAGATAAAAGTGTAAAAGTAAAGAAAAGTAGGTAATGAAAGAAAGGAATGAGAAAGAAAGTCAAAAGTAAAAAGATAGAAAGATTAAGGAAAAGATGAAATACAGGTGAAAAAGGAAAAGTAAGAAGAGAATATAAGAAGGAATGGAAAAAAGAACTAAGAAAGGGAAGGTAAAAAGAAGGAAAAAGGTGGAAAAGTAGGAAAAGAAGGAAGGAAAGAAAGAAAAAAAGGAGGAAAGTGAGGAGAGAAAAAGAAAATATGAAAGAAAAAAAGGGAAGGAGGGAGAGAAAACATAATGGAAGAAAGAGTGAAGTGAAGGAAAGAAGGAAGGAAAAGGAAAAGAAAGAAAAAAAGGAGGAAAGGGAGGAAAGAGAAAAAGAAAATATGAAAGAAAAAAAGGAAGGAAGGACGGAGAGAAAACATAATGGAAGAAAGAGTGGAGTGAAGGAAAGAAGGAAGGAAAAGGAAAAGAAAGAAAAAAAGGAGGAAAGAGAAAAAGAAAATATGAAAGAAAAAAAAGAAGGAAGGACGGAGAGGAAACATAATGGAAGAAAGAGTGAAGTGAAGGAAAGAAGGAAAGAAAAGGAAAAGAGAAGAAAGAAGAAAGAGAAAAAACGGAAGGTATATCAAAAGGAGGGAAAAGAAAGATGGAGCCAAGAAAGAAAGAAAAGAAAGTGCGTGATTGACTACTAATCATCCGGAAGGGAATATGGTCCACTGAGGGATTAGTAAATGCTAGGATTGCCGTTCTTATGAGTTTTTGTCTTTTTTTATTTTCATTTTTCATCATTTCTCATTTTTTTCACTATCATCTACTCTCATTTTTTCCTACCTTCGTTTTGCATTTCGTGTATTTTTATTTTATTTTAAGCTTTTTTTAATTTTTACTTTGACTCTTATCATTAAAACTATTTATTCATTTATTTAGGAGTAGCAGCAGTAGCAATAGTAGCAGTAGTAGTAGTAGTAGTAGTAGTAGTAGTAGTAGTAGTAACAAATTTGGTCCTTTGAGAATAATAACAGAGAGAGAGAGAGCAATAATAATATACAGAATCATCGCCTAGGGCCCCGCCACACACACACACACACACACACACACACACACACACACACACACAATGGCCGAACACCAGCGTTCATATCTTTTTGTCGGCCGCGGCTTAAAATTGAGTCGATACATGAACAAAGTTAATCCATTACCATATTACCTTTGTGCTCTGCAGGTAACCCTCTCCCCCTCACCTACCTGTCCCCTTTCCCCTTTATTATAATCCTCTGCGCACCCCTTCCTCTTTCTCTCCACCCCCTTGTCCCCTTACCTCCTCTTACTCCTCCTCCTCTTCCTCCTCTTTCTGACAGCAGAGGAGTCATTTCAAGGGCATAAAAAAAGGAAACAAATGTGAAAAAAAGCCCATCTCCTTCCCATCTCCTTCCCCCCTCCTTCCCCTCTCCTCTTTCTCTTCTCACCCCTTACCTCCCCTTATTCCTCCTCTTCTCCCTCCTACTTGTATTTATATAACCTTCCCATCTCCTTCCCCTCTCCTCTATCTCCCCTTTCCCCTTACCTCCCCTTATTCCTCATCTTCTTCCTCCTCTTTCTACTTATATAACCTCCCCATCTCCTTCCCCTCTCCTCTTTCTCCCCTCGCCGCTTACCTCCCCCTATTCCTCCTCCTCTTCCTCCTCTTTTTGCTTATATACTCCTCCCATCTCCTCTCTCTCCTCCCCTTACTCCTCTTCTTTCTCCTCCTTTTACTCATAAACCCTTCCCATCTCCTCCCCCTCTTCTCTCTCTCCTCCCTATTCATCTCCCCTTATTCATCTTCCTTCTCTTTCTACTCATATACTCATCTCTCCCCTCTCTTTCTCTCCTCTCTGTTCGTCTCCCTTTCCCCATTCTCACCTCTTCCCTTCATTCTCTTAACCCTTCGTCTCCCTTCTTCTTCCATTTCCTCCCCCACTTTTCTTACCTTTCCCCTTCTCTTCTTTCTCCTCAATCTCTTCTCTGTCCTATCATCCAGCCTAACCCTTTTCCTCCTCGCCCCTCTTCGTTTTCTCCTTTACTTTTAGGCTAATGGAAAAATTGTATATATGAGTATGACTAAAGAAAAGATGTTTGAATGTGTGTAGTACTTGTTTGTGTGGTTTTGTGTTGAAATAATTGTGTGTGTGTGTGTGTGTGGGTGTGGGTGTGTGTGTGGGTGTGTGTGGGTGTGGGTGTGTGTTTGCAAAGGAGTCAAACCAGGTCTTCTTTTAGTACAACAAGTGAATAGAAAAAAATGTGAATAAACAACGAAAGACAAAATGATAAGTCAGCTGAAATAGAAAGAAAAAATGTATGTAAAAAAAACGTGTCTAGAGCTGCAGGCGAAAAAATATGAACAGTGCGATATGAACAATAGAAAAAAGGAGAATATTTGGAAAAGCACACCTGGGGGAGAGAGAGAGAGAGAGAGAGAGAGAGAGAGAGAGAGAGAGAGAGAGAGAGAGAGAGGTGGGGGCATTTTTTTTCAGACCTGCAAGCATTGTTCATATTCTTTCTCCCATACACACACACACACACACACACACACACACACACACACACACACACACACGAGCACTGAATATTGATCAGCACAACACACCCGGGACCTCACTAACCCCTCCTCTCCCCCCCCTCCCCTCCCCCCCCCCACACACACACGTACACAATGAAACACTCACCAATTGCAGTCTGCAGATGTTCCCGCTCACCTGTACATGCCAATAACCTTACCTGTCCTCCACCCCCCACCTGGTAACCTTTAGGCATATTTGTGTTCCTTTAGTTAATACATGTGACTCTTCCTTTCTTATCTCCGTTATTCCTTCTCTTTTATTTCCCTTTTATCATCCCTCTCTCTCTTCTTGACCTGTGTTCTCTTAATTCTTATATATGAATCTTCCCTTTCTTTTCCCTTATTCTCCCTTTATTCCTTTTTATATTCCTCCTTCCTCATTTGGTACCTCTAGGCTTCTTTACCTGTGTTTTCTAAGTTATTTCAGGTGATTCTTCCCTTTCTATTCCCTTATTTCTCCTTTATTCCTTTTTTTCATCCTTATCTCGTATTCCTTTAGGCTCCATTTCTGTGTTCCTTTAATGGTACAGGTGATTCTTCCCTTCCTATTCCCTTACTCCTCCTTTAATCCCCTTTTTTCATCCTTCTCTCATCTCGTATCCCTTTAGCTTCCTTTACCTGTGTTCTTTTAGTATCACAGGTTATTCTTCCTTTCCTATTCCCTTATGTTACTCTATTCTCCTTAACCATTACTCTCTCATCTGATACATTTAGCGTTTACCTGTGGTTTTGTATTTAGTATTACAGGTGACACTGCCCTTCCTAATTACTTACTATATGTCCCCTTAATCCCCTTATACTTTCCTTTTTTTCTGTATTCTCATAAAATATCTTTCTCCTATTCTTACCTTTCCATTTATTTTCATTTGATTTTTCTCTAACATTTTTTCTCCCTTTCCTACTCACTTCATCTCGCATACCTTACACATTGTCGTCTCTGTCCACCCCTCATTTTCTCTTTCACTCCTCTCAATCCCTTCCTCTATTTCCTCCATCTTCGTTGCACCTTTCTTCTCTCCCTCTTCCTTTCATTTCATTTTTATGTGTTCGTGTATCTTATGTCTCGTTTCGTCTATTCCCTTTTTTTCATTCCTTTATGTCTTCCCTCACTGTTTCATTTGCTATTACATTATTCTAAGTATCCATTCTTGTATTTCTTTACTTCACACATTATTTCCCTTACATTTCCCTACAGGGCCTACACGCTCCCTTTCCTTACCCAATTTCACTTACCTTCCTCACCTTTCCTCTCTCCTTTATTAACTATCAATGGGGCAGTGAGACGGAGATGAGCACTGAGGCCACGCGCAACAATAGCGTATACCTCCTTCCATACCTTCCCTACCTGCCTTAACCTAATTAACCTCTAACCTTTACTAACCTTTCTCCCATCATCATTACCATCCTAAAACACACACACACACACACACACACACACACACACACACACACACACACACACACACCTGGTCCCTCGGTCAGTTCACCTTCCCCGTGGCCACAAGGGAGTTACAAGGCTGCGACACACCGACTTGTGGACTTGTAGGAGAGTTTGCAGCGCCGATGGTACAAGTCTGACCGTGAGGAGAGTGCTTGTGGGCGCGCCTGGAGCTGGGAATGGTCGGAAGGGGGACGGGGGGGGGGGTGAATTGTCTGGTGGTGGTGGTGGTTGTAGGAGGAGGAGGAGGTGGACAAGGACGAGGAGGAAGAGGAAGGAGAGAGGAAGGAAAAGAAGAGGAAGAGGAAGAAGAAAAGAAGGAGGAGAACGAAGAGGAAGAGAAGGAGAGGGAGGAGGAGGAAGAGGAGGAGGAGGAATAGCAGGAGACAAGGAAGATATGAAGGAGACGTTCTGGTAGTAGTAAGCACACACACACACACACACACACACAGACACACACACACACACACACACACACACACACACACACACACACCTGTCCCGTGCACTGTTAATCCGTTTTACAAATTCGATTACCTTCGCCAAAGAGAGAGAGAGAGAGAGAGAGAGAGAGAGAGAGAGAGAGAGAGAGAGAGAGAGAGAGAATCAAAATGCATTACTACCACCTAAAAAACAACAAAAAATAACAAAAAGGTCATCATAGCAATTATAAACACCTGGAAAAAGTACAACCAGGTAAGAGAGAGAGAGAGAGAGAGAGAGAGAGAGAGAGAGAATGGCAAAGCGGTTTCTTCTCTTTGACGCGGAGGAAGAAAAGAAAGGTTGTTAGAGAGAGGGAAGAAGGGAGGAGAGGAAGAAGGTGAGAGAGAGAGAGAGGGAGAGAGGGAAATGATACAGATGGAAGGAGAAGAAAGAAAGTATATGATAAAGGGAGACGGAGGAGGAGGAAGAAAAAAAGAGACAGGAGAGAAAGGAGGAAAAAAAGTATAGATGTAAAAAAAAAGGAGAAAAGAGGAAGGGAAAAGAAGAAAAGAAAAGGAACAGGAAGTAAATGAGAATAGAGGAGAGAGGTAGTTTAAAGGATAGGAAAGGAAGATAAAGGAATAACATAAGAGAAGAGAGGAGGAGAAAATGGGTGAAAGAGAAAAAAAAAGTAGAGAGTAAGTGATCTAAAGAGGAGGGAAGAGAAATAGAGGAGGAGGATGAAGGAAGAAGAAAGGAAGAGAAGAACAGGAGGAAAAAAAGAGAAAAGAGAAGAAAGTGATTGAAAGGGGAAGGAAGGCAGATAGAAAAGACAGATGAAGAGAAGAAGGGAAGGACATGAGGAAAAAAAGAGAAAAGGGAAGAAAATGATCGAAAGGGGGAAGGAAGGCAGATAGAAAAGACAGATGAAGAGAAGAAGGGAAGGACAGGAGGGAAAAAGAGAAAAGAGGAGAGAGAAAGTGATCGAAGGGGGAAGGAAGACAGGTAGAGAAGACAGATGAAGAGAAGAAAGAAAGAACAGGAGGAAAAAAGAAAAAGAGAAAAGAGAAGAAAGTGATTGAAGGGGAAGGAAGACAAGTAGAAAAGACAGATGGAGAGGGGAAGGAAGGAAGGGAGGGAGAGGAGGAAAAAAGAGTGCCGGAAGTAGAGGAGAAAAATGATCAGAAGAGGAAATGAGGAGCGACTCACCTTTACCTGCAATCGGAAATGAAGAATTGTGATTGTCAAGGTGGTGGTGGTGGTGGTGGTGGTGATGGTGGTGATGTGAAGGGAGTGAAAAAGAGCTGGTAGGAGTGCTTGTGTGTGTGTGTGTGTGTGTGTGTGTGTGTGTGTGTGTGTGTGTGTGTGTGTATAATCATGATAATGTAAGTACACTGTGATGGCTTTCCACACCCACGCCATTACCTCCTTCCTCACGCCCCTCACGCGATGGAAGGGGGGAGGAGGAGGAAGAGGAGGAGGAGGAGGAAGAGGAGGAGGAGGTACAAAAACTACTCCATTTAATATCATCTCTCTTACTACTACTACTACTACTACTACTACTACTACTACTACTACTACTTTTACAGAAATATCAAGAGAAAACACCCATTACCATTTACCTTCCCGCTTTCTTCCTTTTTCATTCCTTTCCTCTCCTATTTTTCTCCTTTTTCTCACCTATCTTTTTCTCCTTTCTATAGAACACGCAAAAGCCACTCGCCATCTCACTACTCCCTTTCTCTTCCCTCTTCCTCCCCTTTCTTTTTTTGTGCAACTTTTTCCCTCTCCCTCTCTTTCCACCCTTCCTTCCTCTCTCCCTCCGTACCTGTCCCTCATCTCCCTGGGAACAGACAGGTGTGGGAGGACAGGTGTTTCCTCCTTCCCCGCTCAGGTACAAAGAAAAATCATCTGTAGAACTGTAACTTATTTTCTCCTTTGCCTTTTAATTAATTCCTACGTGTGTGTGTCTGGGTGAGAGAGAGAGAGAGAGAGAGAGAGAGAGAGAGAGAGAGAGAGAGAGAGAGAGTCGTTTAAGTGAGGTGGTTGGGTGAAAATTTTATGCATGGAAAATACAAATGGAGAAACGAATGGAGGTAAATGAAGGAGGGAGGAAGGGAAGAGGGAGAGCAGGTCAGGCATGTGATGGAGGATGATGGAGGAGGAGGAGGAGGAGGAGGAGGAGGAGGAGGAGGAGGAGGAAGAAGATGTCCACGTGTTCTCCCACTGATGGATTAGTCTCGTCATGTTTTTTCCTCTTTTTTTCCTCCTCTCTCTTCCTCTTAATTTTCTTTTTCTCCCTCCCTCTATTTTTTCCTCCCCTCGCACCTCCATCCCATCTTGTCTTTTTCCTCTTTCTCCTCATTATTTTCTCCTCCTGCCTTTCTCCATTTTTTCCTCTCAGTTAATTTCCTTCCTTTACTTCTTTTCTCTCTCTCTCCTTTTCTCCATATTTATCCTTTTTTTCCTCTACCTGCATTTCCTCATTTTTTCCTCTCCTATTTTCCTTTTCTTCCCTTTCACTCTTTATTTTCCTCCCTTTCCTTTCTTTTTTCTTCACTTTCTTCTTTCTTTCTTTCTTATGCATCTCTCCCTTTCTTATTTGCATTTCCTCGTTTTTCCTCTTTCTCTCATATTCTTTCCTTCCTTTTCCATCTTTATTTTCCTCCGTTTCCTTTTTCTCTTTTCCCCTTTCTTTTTTCTCTTTACTTCTTCCTTCTACCTTTCTTATCCTTTCATCATCCACATTTTCTTTTTTTACATTTTCCTCCGTATTTCTTTTTCTTCTCCTTCTTTGCCTCTCTTCCTATCTTTTTTTTCCTTTCCTTCCTCTCCCTTCACTTGTTTTTCCTCTTTCCAGCTTCTCTTTCTCTCCATTCTTTCCTCCCTCCCTCTCTCCCTCCCCCCATTTTTTCTCTTCTTTTTCTCTTCGTTTCCCTTGCTTTCTCTCCGCCCTTATTCCCTCTCTCCTATTTCCCCTCCACTTCCTCCTTTTATTCCTCTCACCCTCCCTCCCTCCTTCCTCCCCTTTTCTCTCGTTTCTTTCTTTGATTCATTATCCCTTCCAATACTCTCTCTCTCTCTCTCTCTCTCTCTCTCTCTCTCTCTCTCTCGCTCTCTGTCGTCCTCTCTGTTCTTTTCTTGCTTTTCTTTCTTCTTTTCACTTCACTTTCCTTCCTTTTCCTCCTATTCCTTTTATATAATTCTTTCCTCCTTTTCTGCTTCCTCCTCCTTCTCTTCCTCCTCCTCCTCCTCTTCCATCTCCACCCATTCTCCTCCACCAGTATTCCCCATTTCTTCTCTCTTCGTCCTTCCTACCTTCTCTCCTTCCTTCCTTCCTTCCTTCCCTCCCTCTCAGCAGTTTTCTCTCCGCCCCTCCTCAATATTCTCTCCCTCTCCTTCATCTCCTCGTCTCGCCGTTCATATTAAAGGATGTTTTTAGAGATATTACAGTTACTAAGGAAAAGGAGGAGGAGGAGGAGGAGGAGGAGGAGGAGGAGGAGGAGGAGGAGGAAAGAATGCTGGAATGGTTGGCTAGTTGTAAGAGAGAGAGAGAGAGAGAGAGAGAGAGAGAGAGAGAGAGGAGTGAGTCATGTTCAGGTGAAAAAAAAGACGAAAATATAAAAAAAGAAACTGGAGTAGAGGATGGAAAGAGGACGGGGTAGAGAGAGAGAGAGAGAGAGAGAGAGAGAGAGAGAGAGAGAGAGAGAGAGAGAGAGAGAGAGAGAGAGAGAGAGAGAGAGAGAGAGATTCATTAGGGTGCCTTCCTGCCAAGAGTTGTGATTGGTGAAGGGAAGTGTTTTGAGGCAGGAAATTGACCTCTCGCTTCCACCTCAACGTGAGAGTCTTGGGGGGGAGAGAGAGAGAGAGAGAGAGAGAGAGAGAGAGAGAGAGAGAGAGGAGGAGGAGGGTAAAAATAGAAGGAAGGAAAGAAGAGAAAAGAATGAGAGAGAGAGAGAGAGAGAGAGAGAGAGAGAGAGAGAGAGAGAGAGAGTGAGTAGGTTGAAATAGGGAGAAAGTGAGGAAATACGGAGGAATGATTTTATAGCAGAAAAAGAAGAAAACAAATCATGGAAGAGGAAGCAAATTAGAGAAAGAAAGGAATAAAGAAAGTTAGAGAAAGGAAAGATGTAGACAGGCGTAGATAGATAGAGAGAGAGATAGTGAAAAATTGGCAGAGAGAGAGAAAATAAAGTTAGGTTATGCATATGCTGCGCTGGGTGTAGGGGGAAGAGTAACGCCTTGTGGTATTGAATGCTCTTACGGGCCGCGGGAATGGTATCGGAGCCTAATATTGAATTCTGTAGAGGGTTCTGCGGATCCTTCTTCTGCCTTGGTGCTCTTCTTCTTCTTCTTCTTCTTCTTCTTCTTCCACGTGTTCTTCTTCTCCTTCTTCTTCTTCTTCTCCTTCTTCTTCTTCTTTTTCTTCTTCTTCCACGTGTTCTACTTCTATTCCTCCTTCTTCTTCTTCTTCTTCTTCTTCCACGTGTTCTCCTTCTTCTTCTTCTTCTTCTTCTTCTTCTTCTTCTCCTTCTCCGGTCTCTTCTTTCCATGCTTGTTCCTTCTTTGCTCTTCATCTTCTTCCTTTCTCTCCTCTGTTCTCTTCTTTTTTCTTGTTCTTTTTGTTCTAGTTTCCTCGGTGTTCTTTTTCTTTTTAGTATTGTTTTCGTCTTTTTCTTTGTCATATTTTTCATTTTATTTCTGTTTCTTCAACTTGTTTCCTTCGTCTTTCTCATCGTTGTTGTCTTTTTCATCTTCTTCGTGTTTCTCCTCTTCCTCCTCGTTTCCTTTATATTCCCTGTTTATTCCTCTCCATTTACCTCATTTCCTCTCTCTCTCTCTCTCTCTCTCTCTCTCTCTCTCTCTCTCTCTCTCTCTCTCTCTCTCTCTCTCTCTCTCTCTCTCTCTCTCTCTCCCTTCCCTTTCTCCCTCACAACAAAACAAGTTCCTTACACGTTTATTAGTCAGAAAATCTTTTGTTTAATATTCATAATGATCCGTACACGATTTTTGTTGTTGTTTTGAAGGTTTATTTTTTTAGTATTTTTATTATTATTATTATTATTATTATTATTATTATTATTATTATTATTATTATTATTATTATTATTATTATTATTATTACTACTCCTCTTATTGATGATCTTGTTATTACTATGCCTGTTGTTACTACTACTACTACTACTACTACTACTGCTACTACTACTACTACTACTACTACTACTACTACTACTACTACTACTGCTACTACTACTACCACTACTACCACTTCTACTACTACAACTTACCTCAATAAAACTTTACCCACTTATCCTCCCCTCTCTCCCTTCCTCTCCCTCCTCTCTCTTCCTTAGTCCTTACATTCATCTCTCCCTCCCTCCTCACCCCCTCCTCCTCCTCCTCCTCCTCCTCCTCCTCCAACCGTCTCTTTCCCTCTCTGCATACCTCCTCTTGCTTCCTCAATGCTGCTCCCCCTCCTCCTTCTCCTCCTCCTCCTCCTCCTCCTCCTCCTCCTCCTCCTCCTCCTCTCCCTCTTTCCTCATTTCCTCCCTCCACGCGCTGCTAATGAACACTAATGACTTCGTTACTCCCGACGAGGAAGAGTTAATACATAACCTCCTCCTCCTCCTCCTCCTCCTCCTCCTCCTCCTCCTCCTCCGGCTACCTATTTGACTACGCTCTCTGTGACTAAAGCCTCCCTCCCCCTCCTCCTCCTCCTCCTCCTCCTCCTCCTCCTCTTGGTACCTCTTCTCCGACTCCAACTTCTGCAACTCCGTCCTCACCTCCTCCTCCTCCTCCTCCTCCTCCTCCTCCTCCTCGTCGTCTGCGAATAATGGAAAGGCGAATGAAAAGGCGCAGAAATTAATTAATAGGAATAAGAGTTACGTAAACATCATCTGCATTGTCCCGAGAGAGAGAGAGAGAGAGAGAGAGAGAGAGAGAGAGAGAGAGAGAGAGAGAGAGAGAGAGAGAGAGAGAATAATGAATCATACTCGGCTGAAAAAAATAATAGAGAAAAAGGCAAAAATGATATAAAGGGACAATAGGGACAGGCATATGAGAGAGAGAGAGAGAGAGAGAGAGAGAGAGAGAGAGAGAGAGAGAGAGAGAGAGAGAGAGAGAGAGAGAGAGAGAGAGAGGTTGTTGATTGGACGATGGAGAATCTACCTTACTGAATAGACCAATGCGAGATGAGAGATAAAGAGATAAAAAACAGAGATGAAGATTGAAATTAACCACACAGAGAGAACTAGAGACAGAAGTAGAGATAGGTGCAGAAATTGGGAGATAGAGAACAGATAAAAGGAAAAACAGAAAGACAGAGAAATACAGATAAACGTAAATAGGAAGAAAGTTAGAACTTGGAAACGGAAAATAAGACACATACGAAAACTTTGGAATTAAAAAGTTAGAAAGGAGAAATGTCAAGGAAACATTTTTTTTTCTTGTTCTCTTCTTTTTCCTCTTCACTATGTTCCTCTTTCCTTTTTTTTCAGTTGCCTTTAATAGTCTGCTTATGTTCTATCTTTCTCCTCTTCTTCCTTCTCTTCTTCCTCATCTCCATTTCTCCCTCCTTTTAACTCCCCTCCTCTTCATCATTCTCATCGTCATCATCATCTGTTCTTCCTTTTCCATGTCTTTCCCAGTCTCCTTTCGTATTCGTCTGTTTTTATTTTATTTTTCTTCTCCTTTCCACCTAACCAATTAGTATACCCTGTTCTCCCTTTTTCCTCCTCGTCATCCTTTTCCTTTTCCTTCTCTTCTCCTATTTTCTTCTTTCTTCCTCTTTTCTACCTAACCTATTATATTTTCCTTTTGTTTCCTTTTTCATCCTCTTTCCTATTCTCTTCTTTTCTTTTCCTCACTCTCCTTTCCTTTTCTCCTTTTTATTCTTCCTCTCTCATCTCTTATTATCCCTTATTATCTCTCTTTTCTCCTTTCTTCCCTTTTCAACCTACCCTAATATATTTTCCTTCTGTTGGCTTCTCCTCCTCCTCCTCCTCTTCCTCTTCCTCCTCTTCGTCTCAACGGCCCCCTTAATGGTTCCTGAGACCCCGAGTTTCTGTGTCGTCCCCTTAGGCTCTCTCTCTCTCTCTCTCTCTCTCTCTCTCTCTCTCTCTCTCTCTCTCTCTCTCTCTCTCTCTCTCTCTCTCTCTCTCTCTCTCTCTCTCTCTCTCTCTCTCTCAACTATCCTCCCCATTTGCATTCCTTTCCCCCCTCCCCCGCCCCCCCCCCCCCCCTTCAACTTTAATTACCTGCAAGACTCGTTAGCCGCCGCCAGGTCGTCAGAATCACACGGCGAGGTAGTTAGTCATTCCAAGGCGTTAGCGAAAGGGGGGGAGGGGGGAGGGGCGGGGGAGAAGGCTGGAATGACTTGGTTTAGACTTGAGCTCATTCCTTCCCCCCTCCCCTTTTCCTCCTCCTCCTCCTCCTCCTCCTCCTCCTCCTCCTCCTCACCCTCCTTTCCCTCTTCTCCCACTTCCTTCTCTCAGTGTAAGATGGTGGAATGCAAGGAGAGAGAGAGAGAGAGAGAGAGAGAGAGAGAGAGAGAGAGAGAGAGAGAGAGAGAGAGAGAGAGAGAGAGAGAGAGAGAGAGAGAGAGAGAGAGAGAGAGAGAGAGAGAGAGAGAGAGAGAGAGAGAGAGAGAGAGAGAGAGAGAGAGAGAAGTATCTTCAATTACGAGATGTAGAGTAGTTAAACTGAAAGAGAAGAAGGAGGAAGAGGAGAATGAGGAGACCAAGAAGAGATAAACGAGGAGGAACAGGAGGGGGAGGAAGAGGAAGAGGAAGAGGAAGGAAAGCGAACAATAGAACAAAGCAACTGGAATATATTAGAACGAAGAGGAGGAGGAGGAGGAAGAGGAAGAGAAGAAGGAGGAGGAAGTAGTGGTCGAAGGAAGAAAGGGGGGAAGAAAGGAGGGAAGGAGATAAGGAAGGAAGGAAGACAGGGAGGAAGATATACAAAGGGGGAAGGGAAGGAATAAAAGAGGAGGAGAATTCCAATCAAGCTCCTTCATGAATACACAGACGGAGGAGGAGGAGGAAGAGGAGGAGGAGGAGGAGGAGTAGGAGGTATGGAGGGAAGAAATTAACTGAGGGAGAGAATATTCAAGATTTGGTCAGAGTATTTGATGTTTTGTGAATCGAGAGGAGGAGGAGGAGGAGGAGGAGGAGGAGAAGGAAGAGGAGGAGGAGGAGGAGGGAGAGTAAGTGAAAAGAGATGATGAAAAGATTATGATTACAGAAGGAAAGAAGAGAAAAGGATAAAATACAGGAAAAGGAGAAAGCTTGAAAACGAGAGAAAAGGAGGAAAGAAAGGAAGAGAGAAGAGAGAGAGAGAGAGAGAGAGAGAGAGAGAGAGAGAGAGAGAGAGAGAGAGAGAGAGAGAGAGAGAGAGAGAGAGAGAGAGAGAGAGAGAGAGAGAGAGAGAGAGGGGGGGACAGAATAAAGAGAGAAATTAGTCTTGTTGGAGAGTGAGAGAATAATCTTTGCGGAATTAAAACCTTTCCTTTGGGGTTTCTCACATGAGGGGCTAATTTTAAAGGTACATTCTGTCTTTTTTTTTTTTTTTTTGTGAGAGATTTGTAGGAATTCACATCTACACATACACACACACGTACCTATCTACCTACGTACATACATACATACATACATACACATTCTTATCATCCTTATCTACATACATACATACATACATACCCACCCATCTACTTACAGCTAGACAGACAGACAGACATATAGATAAACTGGCAGATAAATAAACACACAGAAAAGATTATAATTACAGAAAGATAGAAGGGAAAATGAAAGAAATATAGGATAGGAGGGAGCTGGATAACGAGAAGAAAGAAGTAGAAGGAGGGAGGAAAGGAAAACAGAAGATGAAAAGATGGCAATAAGCAGGAGCAGAAGAAGAGAAAGATAGACTAGCAAAGATACAGACAGACAAACAAAGATTCAGACAGATAAACACGTAGATAGATAGATAGATAGATAGATATAGAGAGAGAATAAAAGGAGAAATTAGTCTGCTGGATATTGAAAGAGAAACAGACAAAAACAGAGACATCCAAAAATAAAGTCAAATATGAAAACATAAAATAAAATCGCAGCACATGTAATGACACAGAGGCCGCTGCAGACTTTCCTGAACATTTCGCAGCACACGGAAGCTAATCACGGAAACACGCGCGCAATAAAAAGATACACGGGAAAAAGTTTAAATATCCAAATTTGTTCAGTAAAAAAAATGCATCACGCGTTGTAGTATTTTGCATTTATCTTTTCCTCTTTATATTTTTGTTTTTGTTTTGTTTTGCTTTATTGTCCATCGCTGTGTGCATATTTTTTGGTTATCCTCTTGTGTGTGTAATAATAATAATAATAATAATAATAATAATAATAATAATAATAATAATAATAATAATAATAATAATAATAATAATAATAATAATAATAGGGTTATTAAAGTATGGCAGCCGTTAGGTTAAAAATCAACAAATTAAAAATACAATAAACTATAATACTAAATAGGCTACACTAGAGGGGGGGGGGTTCGAGGTGGTTTAGGAGAGCTAAAAATAGAGACAAAAGGGAAAGGGAGGGTGGTGTTAAGGGAGCACTGAGAGGGTGGCGGTGAGGTGTTAAGGGAGCACTGAGAGGGTGGCGGTGAGGTGTTAAGGGAGCACTGAGAGGGTGGCGGTGAGGTGTTAAGGGAGCACTGAGAGGGTGGCGGTGAGGTGTTAAGGGAGCACTGAGAGGGTGGCGGTGAGGTGTTAAGGGAGCACTGAGAGGGTGGCGGTGAGGTGTTAATCTGCACCGCGTCCCTTTGGGTTTGACTATCACTGCTGGGCATTGTTTATAATCCTCACTATCGCTGGTACTGCGCTTCGTTTGTGACGGTCAGTTCGCGGCGCTCTGAAAGGCGTGAGTATGTTGTGGTGTCTGGTGAAGCGGGTGGGGGGAGGGGCATCGGGTGGCAGGAGATGGCGGTGGCGAGGATGGTGAAGCAGGGAGATTCCGAATTTTCTGAGGGCGTCCTAGTGCCTGTCAGAGAGCCTCAGGAGACTCAGGGTGGTCAGGGCATTGTCGTAGGCGTGGTAGTCAGGGCCTAAAATGACCCTGAATGCCCTCTTTTGAACCCTCTCAAGCTGCTGTTGTTGAGTGAGGGTAAGGGACGATGACCACGCCGGGGAGGCATACATGAGCTTTGGCAGTATGAAAGATGTGTAAATACTGCACAGCTCAGCAGCCGGTGCCCTCAGCGTCCTGAGTCTACGCAGCATGTACAGCTTGTAGGAGGCTGCTCTGACGGTATTAGAGACGTAAAGCTTCCAGTTGAGTTGGTTGTGTGTGTGTGTGTGTGTGTGTGTGTGTGTGTGTGTGTGTGTGTGTGTGTGTGTGTGTGTGTGTGTGCGCGTTGTTGTTGTTGTTTGTTGTTGTTTTGTGTTGTTGTGTGTTGTGCATTGATTCAGCTTGTAGGAGGCTGCTCTGACGGTATTAGAGACGTAAAGCTTCCAGCTGATTGGTAACCGTGTGTGTGTGTGTGTGTGTGTGTGTGTGTGTGTGTGTGTGTGTGTGTGTGTGTGTGTGTGTGTGTGTGTGTGTGTGTGTGTGTGTGTGTGTCTGTGTGTGTGTGTGGGCGTGTGTGTGTGTTTTTGTGTGTGTCTGTGTGTGTGTCTGCGTCGTGTGTGTGTGTGTGTGTGTGTGTGTGTGTGTGTGTGTGTGTGTGTGTGTGTGTGTGTGTGTGTGTGTGTGTGTGTGTGTGTGTGTGTGTGTGTGTGTGTGTGTGTGTGTTCCCCAACCCCCTCAAAGTTACCATCCCCTTTCTCCACTAAGCGCCTTGCAGCGTCTTCTCGTACTTTTACAATTCAAAGGTTACCTTTGAAAAACACATCGTCACATTGAAATGGAACTCATCGCAGTCTACAACGCGTTCAAACAGTCCATCCTGAAGGATGCAATCAAGGGCGCCGGGCTGGGCCTTGTTGCCCTGCTCGGCGGCGCGGCGTGGAAGGCCGCGACCACCGCCTCGCGGGTGTGCGAGGTGGTGCAGGCGTGGGAGGACAAGGGCCTCCACGCCACCAACCTGTGGCGGGCGCGGGAGATGCTGGCCCGCCAAGGGTGGCTGGGGCCCCTGCGCCCCAACCCCCCTCTGGACCCCCTGGAGGCCTGCGGGCTGGTGTCGGAGGAGGCGTCGGCCTGCTGGTGGCGGCTGCTGCTGCAGCCCCGCCAGGCAGGGCGGCTCCTTGCCTGCCTGGAGGAGCGGGTGGTCGAGGCCCAACACGACCACGAGGCTTTCGGGGTCCGCCTGTGTTGGGGCGCCGCCCTGGCACTGGTGGTGCCTCTGGGCCTCGTGGCCGCGCGTCGCCTCGTCCGCCGCTGGGTGAAAGGAGTTAGTGGGCAACAGGAGAGCCCAAGCACCGACCGATTTGTGGATGCCCCTGAAGCCGATGCCTGCGAGGCACTAGCGAAAAATTCGGCCACAACGGAGGAGTTTTCAATGCCTCTCAGGAGCGGGGAGCGATTGGTGACGATCGCTTTCGATCCCGCCCTGCAGCCCTCATCCAGGAACGCCTTCAGCCCCAGAGTCAATATTCCCCCGAGCTTGGTAGCGGTGAGCGAAAGGGCATCACCTCATGACTCCTGGAGCAGCAACATCCTCTATTTACAACCATGTGGTAGGGGGTTAATGGTACCCAGAGTTATCGCGACAGTCTACACCCGGGTTACCAAGCTCCTCTGGGACAACGTAACGTGGCTTGGGTTTTTCGGGAATAGGAGGACGGTGAGCTGCCTCGTCACCATAACCAAACATGACGTCTGCCTCGGAGAGATGGGGAAAGAAGGTGACCTGTCGGGGATATGTCGGGAGGCGTTCAAGGCCCCTGCCATGGACTGCATATTCCAGCCGTGGGTGCCGCGCGTGGTCTACATCTCCCGTGACGGCGCTGGAGAGATTGACTTCAACTTTGACGCGCACATCAAGACCACGAAGCACGTCTACCACACCATCCTGCACGGTAACAGCGACACAGGCGCCTCATCAGCCGGCCAAGCCTACCAGGGCGACCAGCAGCCCGCCCTCACGTGTCTCGGCCTTATAAACAAGAGGAACAGAGTGCTGGTCGGCGACAATAGAGGATTAATCTACGTCTATAGAGTAGGAGACAAAAGATCCTTTAGTCGGGTCAGGCAGCTGACCTTTCCCTTCCCTCTGGCTAAGCTCGTCACCGGCGCTCAAAGGACCTCAACATATCTCGTGGGGTTGGCAGCAACATCAGAGACCGAGGGAGCTCCAAGTCAGGAGGAATACCGCGGAGATTTCCATGCTTCCGCCACAAACGCCGGCATCCTGAGGATAGACAAGGAGCTTTCCACCTGGTCCACCCCGCCCGTGTTCCAAGCACTGGGGGAAGAGCGCGTGCTGGGGATGGCCTGGTGTCATTACTCCGAATATCCACTCCTGACTACAATAGAGGAAAAGCGTGCCATGGTCCACTACAAAGTGCAAAGGAGGAAGTCACTATTTGAGGCCTTTGCCGTGAAGCCTGTGGACATGCTGAGTGGTGTGGTTGTGTGGGGGGCCGATGGCTGGCTGGCCTACACCACCAGGGACGAGGCGGTGCTCGAGCAGGACCCAGCCATACAAACTCTCTCCGACGAGTAAGGGGAACGTCGATCCTGTTCCTCCTCCTGCCCCATATCTTTTCTCAAACATATTTTACTTTGGGTTTCAATTTACTCTAAAAGAAATATTATCTCTACGTCATTCCTTATCTTCTTTTGTTTCTTTTTAAAGAGAGAAAACTCTCTCTCTCTCTCTCTCTCTCTCTCTCTCTCAACGATGATATATGATGGAGAATCTTACATGAAATTTTGATAAACCAAGAAAAATGAGACCCATCAGAAACATCAGTGGTCAACCCTCCTCCTCTCCCTCCTCTCCCCTCACCCCTCTCCACCTCTCCCTCATCCCTCTTCCTTACTGCTCTATTATCTCCCTCACGTTCACTCACTCTCTGGCCCCTTCTCTCTCTGCTTCTCATCGCTTTCTCATCTCCCCCTACTCTTCTTTCCTGTACCTTCCCTCCTTCCCTTATTATCTTTTTCCAAGTTCACTCACTCTCTTACCCCTCTCTTCTGCTCCTCTCTTCTATCCCCTCTCCTCTTCTCTCCCTCAGTTCCCTTTTCATAACCCTCCCTCCACTCCTACCCAAGCTCTATTCGTCACATTTTTCCTTTTATTTGCTCTTCTTTCCTTTTTCCTCTTTTCTCTTTCTTGGTTTTCCTTCTTTTCTCTCCTGTACCATTTTCTTAATTCTTCGAGTCTGCCCTTTCTCGTCCTCTCCTTCTACTCCTACTCTTCTTTCCCCTCTCCTCCACTCACCCTTTTCATCTTCCTTTTTCTCCCTTTTCCTCTCTCTCTCCCTCTTTCTTTCTCTCTTCTCCTGTTTGATCTCCGGAGAACCTTAAAAATAGACGAAGAAAAGGTATAAAAAAAATAAAAAATAAAAAGAGTTGAGAGGATGCTGAGAGAACAGGGAATATAAAACGAAGAATTCAGCGAGAGAGAGAGAGAGAGAGAGAGAGAGAGAGAGAGAGAGAGAGAGAGAGAGAGAGAGAGAGAGAATTTTATAGCAATTTTATGGCTGAAGGTCGCCAGACGTGAACATTTACGGACATTGATGTCGGGGAGAGAGAGAGAGAGAGAGAGAGAGAGAGAGAGAGAGAGAGAGAGAGAGAGAGAGAGAGAGAGAGAGAGAGAGCTGTCAAAAGGAGCTGCCTCGGACAGGCCTACCGGCCTCTTGCAGACTCCTGCGTTCTTATGTTCTTATGTTCTTATTACAGAGCTCAAAAACAGCTATCATTCATCGTAAAGTGAATATAGACGGTCATGTGTCATCATTAAGCTCAGAAAGTCAAACAGGCACCATTAAAGAGCTTTCCTTTAATCATCAGTCATCGTAAAGGTCAGAAACAGTCACCAGTCGTCGTAACGTGGATAGAAACAGTCACCAGTCGTCGTAAAGTGGATAGAAACAGTCACCAGTCGTCGTAACGTGGATAGAAACAGTCACCAGTCGTCGTAAAGTGGATAGAAACAGTCACCAGTCGTCGTAACGTGGATAGAAACAGTCACCAGTCGTCGTAACGTGGATAGAAACAGTCCCCAGTCGTCGTAACGTGGATAGAAACAGTCACCAGTCGTCGTAACGTGGATAGAAACAGTCACCAGTCGTCGTAAAGTGGATAGAAACAGTCACCAGTCGTCGTAACGTGGATAGAAACAGTCACCAGTCGTCGTAAAGTGGATAGAAACAGTCACCAGTCGTCGTAAAGTGGATAGAAACAGTCACCAGTCGTCGTAACGTGGATAGAAACAGTCACCAGTCGTCGTAAAGTGGATAGAAACAGTCACCAGTCGTCGTAACGTGGATAGAAACAGTCACCAGTCGTCGTAACGTGGATAGAAACAGTCACCAGTCGTCGTAACGTGGATAGAAACAGTCACCAGTCGTCGTAACGTGGATAGAAACAGTCACCAGTCGTCGTAACGTGGATAGAAACAGTCACCAGTCGTCGTAAAGTGAATAGAAACAGTCCCCAGTCGTCGTAACGTGGATAGAAACAGTCCCCAGTCGTCGTAAAGTGAATAGAAACAGTCCCCAGTCGTCGTAAAGTGAATAGAAACAGTCCCCAGTCGTCGTAAAGTGAATAGAAACAGTCACCAGTCGTCGTAAAGTGAATAGAAACAGTCACCAGTCGTCGTAACGTGGATAGAAACAGTCACCAGTCGTCGTAAAGTGAATAGAAGTAGTCGCTAGTCGAACAGTCACTATCACCGAGCTTATCAATAATCACCAGTCGTCGTAAAGTGGATAAAAACAGTCATCAGTCATCTTTAAGTGGTGTGTGTGTGTGTGTGTGTGTGTGTGTGTGTGGAGAGAGAGAGAGAGAGAGAAGACCGTCCGTCACTCCTCGCTGAGTCCACTAAGCGAAGCAAACAACGATTCCCTGTTCACAGCGTCACGCACAGCCACTCCCCGCCCATCAGACGGACGTAAATGGCCTGCAATGGCTAATTAATCGCCTAATTGCCCGAAGGAGAGACAGTAATTGCCATCGTTGTTAGCGTTACTGTGAACGTCCATGATACTGTACGATAACGTCGGTAATTTGAATGGCGCTATTCTCACGTGCTGCCAGATGGACGATACAGAAGCAATGGATTTTTTTCTTCATTTATTCGTTTCCTTTATCATTTTTGCGGCTGTTTTGAATATCTTTGCTTGATTCCTCTCTTTATTTTTTCCCAACCTTACAACCTTCATGATAGTGTACGATAACGTTGGAAAATGAATGGCGCCATAACCAGGCGCTGTCAGACGTACGATAAACACGCACTGCAGTCTTTTTTCTTCATATATTCGTTTGTTTCATCATTTCCGCGGCTGTTTTGACTTTCTTTTCTTACTTTCTTTTATTTCTTTTCTAGCCTTTCAAATCTCGTGATACGGTACGATAACTTTAAGTAATTTGAGCGGCGCCATGATCACGCGCTGCCAGACGAACGATAAACAACCACTGCAGTTTTTTTTCTTCATTTATTTCTTTCATTTATCACTTTCGCGTTGTTGTAGACTTTCGCATCTCGCTGATCGTCCTTCCGACATTTCCATTTTACGATCCAGCGCCGGAGACTCGTAAAGCGCGCCTCACGCACATAAAGGAGCCATGGACGGCGCAACAAGACCAAGCCGACGATAAGGAAGATGGGAACACAGGAGCCAAGATAACACGCGCACGCAGACACGAGATGAAGAGAAGAGAGGTGGAGAACGAGGTGACGGGAAGCTACAAAGAAGTGAAAAATAAAGAAATAGGAAGACCATGTAAGGAAAGAAAACGAGGTGATGGAAAGATAAAAATAAATTAAAACAAGAGAATATGAAGTTAATGTAAAAAAAACACGCCATGAAGGGAAGAGAGAAGGAGAACGAGGTGACGGAAAGCTACAAAGAAGTGGAAAATAAAGAAATAGGAAGACCATGTAAGGAAAGAAAACGAGGTGATGAAAAGATAAAAAGAAATTAAACAAGAGAATATGAAGTTAATGTAAAAAAAAACACGCCATGAAGGGAAGAGAGACGGAGAACGAGGTGACGGGAAGATAAAAAGAAGTGAAAAATAAAGAAATAGGAAGACCATACAAAAAAACACACAAGATGAAGGAAAGAAAACGAGGTGATGGAAAGATAAAAAGAAATTAAAACAAGAGATTATGAAGGTAATGTAAAAAAAAAACGCCATGAAGGGAAGAGAGACGGAGAACGAGGTGACGGGAAGCTAAAAAGAAATTAAAAAAGAGGAATAGGAAGAACCATGTAAAAAAAGAGATGAAGGGAAGAAAATGAAGCGATGGAAAGATAAAATTAAATGAATACCAAATGAATAGGAAGATTATGATAAAAAAAAACACGAGATAAAGGGAAAATAGACTGAGAACGAGGTGATGGGATGCGAAAAAGAAGTGAGGAATAAAGTCAGGAATATGAAGATTATGATGAAAAAAATAAAGCCAGAAGACGAAATGAGGGAACTATAGAAAACGGGGTAATGGAAAGCTAAAAGGAAATGAAAAATAAAGTCGGAAAGAGGAAGAACATGGGAAGATTATTAAAAAATACAACTGAGCATGAAATGAAGGGAATATAGAAAACGAGGTGATGCAAAATTTGATGAAAATAACTCATCAGCCGAAAAGGTTTATAGAGCACTAAAAAGAAATAGCCAATAGTAATCAGCCGAACACGAAATGGTGTAAATAAAAGAAAACAAGAGAAAGGAAAGCCAGAAATAGAAATATATAACCGAAAAAGAAAACGTTGAGCGAAAACGATTGATATAAATGGAAACGAGATGATGAAAAATATAAATAAAAACGAAAAAATAGCCAAACACATGAGAGAAAGATAAATGGAAAATATTATGAAGTAAATTAAAAATAGAATGATAAATTTTTAAAAGGAAAGACGGACCAGAAATGAAATGTGGAAAATAAAAGATGGACAGAAATAAATGAAAAGAAAACCAGTCCAGAGAATATAGGAAAGCGAGCAACAATGATAATAGTGGAAAGAAATCAAGTTACATTCACTCATAACAAAAGCGAGAACTTTGAACAAATAAAAGGAAAGGAGGATGAACCAGAAATGTGGAGAAAAAGAGAAATACGAAAAATTATAAAAACTTAGAAAGAAATAACAAATCTATAAGTCTGTATGAAAGAAACGATGGAATAGTAATGGGGGAAAATGGATTGCAGCAAGAAAGTAAAGGAAAGAAAAAATACACCCATTCTAAAAAAAAAGGTGAACGGAAACACGTAGAAGAAAGAAGCGAACACATAAAACAACATTCTGACAAAAGGATAAAAAAATACAAAAAAAGAATAAGATAAAGGAAAACTATAAGAAAACCAAGATATTAACAAAGGAGACTCAAAAAAAATAAGAAAGCAAAACCTCCAAAAAGGAAACAAACAAACGAACAGACACAGACTTGGACAGTTAATTAGAACGTGATAGAGAGAGAGAGAGAGAGAAAGTATACCTCAGCATTTTTCAGAGATAATTAATATGGTGTGACTAGGAGAAAAGCGACACACACACACACACACACACACACACACACACACACACACACACCAGTAGGCCTAGATATATTTTTTCTTATCTTTTTTTCCTCGTGTCCACAAAAAAAAGATTAGTTTCGTGTTGCGTGTGAGTGGTCGTGTGTCTGTTTTTTTTTATTTCTTTTCTTTTTTTCTATTGTTTTTGTTTCTATATTATGTTTGTCTGACCCCAATAAATGTCTCATAATATATTTGGAGATTCATTTCTTACTCTTCCTTCTTTTATTCTCTCATTGTTTTGTTTTGTTTTTCCGAGTATGCTTTATTTTCTTCCCTTTCTTCTTTCATATTGTTTTAATTTTCTTTCATTTGTTTATTCTGTTCATTCGTTTATTTTGATCTGCAGATATACTTTCCCTTCTTCCATTTTTTTTCTGTTTCATTCATATATATAAATCTATTTCATTTCATTTTTCTGTATATACTTTTTTGCTATTCCCAACATATCCTTCCTTCCTTTTTTTCTTTCTTCTTTTTCCTTCTTTCATATTCACCTCGTTTTGTTTCTCTTTACTTCGCGTGTTTTATCAATATACTTCTTTTTAGTTATCTTCAACGCCACTTTTTTCCTTTCTCTCTCTTCGTGTGATCGTTATCTTCGTGGTCCTTAATTGCTTGTCTCATCTATGATAAACACGTCTTTTATTCATGCGAAGGGGGAACCCGTAAGCTCCAGTGTGTGTGTTCTTTATTTATTTCTCTAAATAATCGAATTTCTCCCTTGTTTTTTCCTTTTTTTTTCTCTCTCTTTTTTCCTGCATCGCTTTCGTTTTCCTCTTTCTGTCTCTTTCTCTTCTCCTTTCTCTTTTTTTAGTTGCATTTATCCTTTTCCTTGCTTTTACATTTTTTTCTTTTTCCTCTTTCTCTTCACTTCCGAAACTATTCTAATCTTTTCTTTGCAACTTTCTTTTCCCTTTCTTCTCCTCCCATTCTTTATCTGCTAATTATTTCCTTCTTTCAATCCTCCTTTCATATGATATCCAACTTTTTCCCCATTTTTCTTCCCCCTTTCTGCTGCTCCTCATCTTTCCTTCTTCCATCATATTATCTTCAACATTATTCTTATTTTCTTTATTTACTTGCTGACCCTTTCTTACCGTCTTTCCTTCTATCATAATATCATCTTTTATTTATTATTTTTCTAATCTTTCATAACACCATTCTTAATTCCTCTCCCTTCGTGTCCTGCCGTCCGTAAACAAACACTTTTTTTTGCTTAACAAGACGCAAAGATTTTTTTTCCTTGCGTAACTTTGTGCGGAAGGAGGATTAGAAGCAACTTTTAGAACTTGAACCTCCTCTTTGTGTGCCTTAAGAAGGAGGAGGAGGAGGAGGAGATTATGAGTTCGGATTTAGGATTTATTTTTTGTACCTTCACTTGTTGTATTTTTAATAGAAAGAGAGTGTGTGTGTGTGTGTGTGTGTGTGTGTGTGTGTGTGTGTGTATATGTGTTCGGCATTTAGAATCAATCAAAACTACGTGCTCCAATCAAAATTCTCTCTCTCTCTCTCTCTCTCTCTCTCTCTCTCTCTCTCTCTCTCTCTCTCTCTCTCTCTCTCTCTCATCACTGTTGTTTCACCTCTACCAATCACGTACTCTTTACAAAGCTCCAATCTGTGCTCTCCTATTACCTCCTCCTCCTCCTCCTCCTCCTCCTCCTCCCTTGTGCTTGCTTTGTTCGTTCCCCATTTTTTTGTTTGGTTGTTTTTCCTTTTTTTTATCTAGTCTGCCTAATTATTCCCTTTTTCTTCCCCTTCTTCTCTCCTTCCCTCTTCGTGGCTCTTCCCTCCTCTCTTCATCCCTCTTCGTGGCTCTTCCCTCCTCTCTTCATCCCCCCTCTTTGTCGATCTTTATCTCTCCCTCAACTCCATTTTCCACCATGTCTCCTCCCCACTTTCATTTCTCTAATTTTCCTCCCTCCTCCTCCTCCTCTTCCTCTTCCTCCTCCCCTCCTTCTTTGGTTTTCCTCTTTCTCTCCCCTTCTACTCTATCCACTCCTCTTCCCTGCATTATTCCTTTTCTCCCTTCCCCTCCCCTCCTCCTTTCCTCCCTGCCTCTTCCTCCTCTTCCTCCACCCCCCTTCTTTGGTTTTCCTCTTTCTCTCCCCTTCCTCTCCATCCACTCCTTTTCCCTGCATTACGCCTCCACCTTCCCTCCCATCCCTTCCCTCCCTCTAATTTTCCTCCCTTGCCCTCTCCCCTCCCCCCCTTCCCCTGTCCCCCTCCCCTCCCCCCTCTCCCTCTCATCAGGCGGTATCTCACACAAACTTCTCGTCTCGTCAACAAAATCAATTTGTTTACAAACTAAAAATTCAATTCCAAAACTCATTCAACTTTTCCGCGTCGCTGGTAAAAGGGACGAGTATTTTTTTATAGGTGTGTTTGCTTTTTTATGTCGTTGTTGTTATAATATTTAGCGCTGGTGAAGGAAGGAAGGAAGAGACTCATCCAAGAAGATTAAGTTTTCAGAAGAGGGAGAAAAAAGAAAATTCGTTAATTGAGAAGGAAAAAAAAGTAAAAGAGAAGAAAATAAAATAATGAATGCTTATGATGGAGAGAAAAGAAAAAGAAAGAAAGAAAGAATGGAGATTATATTGAGAGAGAGAGAAAAGAAAAGAGAAGGAAAGATAAAAGAATGATAATTTTTGAGAGAAAAGAAAAGAGAAGGAAAGATAAAAGAATGATAATTATTGAGAGAAAAGAAAAGAGAAGGAAAGAAAAAAGGATGATTATATTTTTGAGAAAGAAAAGAGAAAGAAAGGAAAAAAGGATGATTATATTGAGAGAAAAGAAAAGGAAAGAAAAAAGCATGATTGTATTGAGAGAGAAAAGGAAAGAGAAGGAAAGAAAAAAAGGATGATTATATTGAGAGAAAAGAGAAAGAAAGAAAAAAAGGATTATTATTGAGAGAGAAACGAAAAATAGAAAAAAGAAAGGATGATGATTATTGAAAGAGAGAGAATAATCAGTAATGGGGAAAGAAAGACAGGCAGACAAACTAGATGATTCAGTAACAGGAAAAAATAATGTGTTACTGGGATTAGAAGAAACACAAAGAGTGCGGGGAGATCTGATAGAAGTATTCAAATGGGTCAAGGGTTACAACAAAGGCGATATAAGTAAAGTACTGAGAATTAGCCAGCAGGATAGAACTCGCAGTAATGGATTTAAATTAGAAAAGTATAGATTTAGGAGAGATATGGGCAAGCATTGGTTTAGTAATAGGGTGGTGGGGGAATGGAATAGACTCAGCAATCACATAGTTAGTGCAGGGACGATAGCTTGTTTTAAGAGTAGACTGGATAGCTACATGGACGAGGACGACAGGTGGCAGTGAGGTGTGGGTGCAGTAAGGTGACGGGGTACTGGATGCGTGCCTAGTACCGCCGGTATAACGAGGATCAAGCCTCTTCCTGTAACCCCTGTAACTACACCTCACCCATCGTGAGTAGTGGAGGCGATTCTGGAGCTGCCCTGTGTAGGCCACCCGGCCTCTTGCAGTTTCCCTGTGTTCTTCTTATGTTCTGACAAAACTTGGACTTCCACTACTGGGGAAAAAAAGAGAAGGAACAAACCAAAATATTACTGGGAAAAGAAGGGAAAAGACAGTTGAAAATATTACCTGGAAAAAGATGAAAATAGACTAAATGGAAATATTACTGAAAAAAAATATATGGTACTAAGGAAAAATAGAAAAAAGAGAATATTCAGTACATGGAAGAGAAGAAAACAAAAAAAACAATAAAATCAACTACTGGGAGACAGACAGACAGACAGACATGTAGACCCAAACACACAGGCTTTTTATCTCTTTTCTCTCTCATTTTAGGCTGAATAATCGTTGAACGTTTATCAAAATTATTCATGGGAGGGAAGTGAAAGGGAGAGGGAGGGAGGGAGGGAGAGATGGAGAGACAGGGGAGAGATAACTTTTTTTCCCCACAATTCGTCCCTCTGTGTGATTCATTAAGAGATAAAAAATGAGGCAGCAATTTGAGAGGCGGACGGATGGACAGACGGACAGGCAGATAATTAGTCGAATGGGCGGATGATTAGAAGATAAACAGACAGACAGACAGACAGATTGATAGATAGAAAGGCATACATAAATACAAATGGGGAGACAATTAGACGAATAGGTAGATGATTGGAGAAAGAAATAAACAGACAGGTAGACAGAAAGATAGAAAGATAGGCAGACAAATGGAATGACAGACACAGAGGCAGAAAATTATACATACAGACAAACAGAAGATAATGTACACAGACAGACAGACAAAAAACAAAGGAAATTAGACAGACAGAGAGACAGACGGGCAAACAGTTAGCAAGGTTTACAGACAAATACAATGACAGACTGACAAACAAACAGGTAAACAAAAATGCAGACAGAAATCCATAAAACAAACAGACAGAGAAATACAGACATGTTTTCCACTTCCTGGTTCAGTTTTTTTCCCCTCGAGCAAAAATAAACAAAATTCTGAGCTAAAATTATTATTGCTCTCTCTCTCTCTCTCTCTCTCTCTCTCTCTCTCTCTCTCTCTCTCTCTCTCTCTCTCTCTCTCTCTCTCTCTCTCTCTCTCTCTCTCTCTCTCTCTCTCTCTCTCTCTCTCTCACACACACACACACACACACACACACACACACACACACACACACACACATACACACTTTAATCCCTTACTCTCTCCCCTCACTCTCCCTCACTAATCCGAAGTCTCTCTCTCTCCCTCCCCTCCTCCCCTTCATCCCCTCTCCCCCCCTCTTCCCCTCTTCCCCTTTCTCTTCCCTTCCCTACCAATCCTATCTGAACGCACTCCCCTCCGGTTCCTTCATCCCCTTCCTTATCTCCCCCTCCCTTTCCCCTCCTCTTGTCCCCTCCCCACCAAGCTTTACTATCCTCCCTTTCAATTTCCCTCCCCTTTCCTCTCCATCATTCCCCTTTCTTTCCGCCTATTTCTTCCCTTCCTATTGACCCCTATCCATACCCTTTTCTTTTTTCATCTTCCTCTTCCCTTTTCCAGTTCCCTATTCCGTTTCTTTTTTCTTCGTATTCACCTTTATCCTTTTTCTCTTCTCTTTCTATCTCCCTCGTTCACTTCTCCCTCTCCTTCCTTTCCCTTACACCCCTTCCCAGTTACTCTCCTTCCCTTTTCCTCCTTCCCTCCTCTTTCTTCCTTCCTTCCTTTACGCCCCTTTCTACTTACTCTCCTTTTCCCTTACCTTCCTTTCCTCTCCTTCCTTTTCCTCTTCCGTCTCTTTCCTCCTACATTCCTCCTCTCGCGTCTCCTTTTCTCCATCCTTTCCTCCATCCTCTATCTTCCTTCCAATTCTCTCCCCTCCTCGATCTCCACTTTCCTCCCCATCTCTCGTCACCTGCTCCGGAAGCCTGTCTATTGTAGTGTGTGTGTGTGTGTGTGTGTGTGTGTGTGTGTGTGTGTGTGTGTGTGGGTGGAGGAGAAAAAAAGGTGAATGGACGAGACTAGCGACAATAAATCTTCGTCAGGTGTCATTTTAATTAAGTAGATAAATGGAGGGTTTTTTTTTTAGGGGGAGAAAACTTGCATTATCATTTTCTTTCTTTTTTTTTTCTCTGTTTTTCTCTCTCTCTCTCTCTCTCTCTCTCTCTCTCTCTCTCTCTCTCTCTCTCTCTCTCTCTCTCTCTCTCTCTCTCTCTCTCTCTCTCTCTCTCTCTCTCTCTCTCTCTCTCTCTCTCTCTCTCTCATATTAATTTACTCGCTTCCTCTTCCATCTCCTCTTTCCGTCTTCCTCTTTCATCCATTTCCTGCACCTCCTCCTCCCTCCTCCTCCTCCTCCTCCTCCTCCTCCTCCTCCTCCTCCTCCTCCTCCGCCTCCTCGTCATCACTCACGGAGGAACAATCTCGTGTCTCATTGGCAAAAAATAAAGAGAGAAAAAATATAAAAAGGTAAAAAATGTCATGATGAACGAGGATCATTAAATTGTCTTTGAGCGAGACAAATTGCGTCACTGTGACACGCACACATGTACACACAAAAAATACCTTCATATGTTACTCGCTATTAATAGGGTGCACATATTAACACTAACACAGGAAAACAGACAGACAAACGTACAGAAACATAGAAAGAAAGACAGAGAAACAAGGCAGACAGACAGACAGAGGGACAGACACAGACAAGCAGAGACAGACGTTCATAGCGGTACAGACGAACAAACAGACCCTCTGACAGACAGACAGAGAGGGAGAGAAACACACATTCAGAGATACAAACAGATAGACAGATACATTAAAAGAATACAGAAAAAATTTATAGAGAGAGAAAGGAAAACAATTTACATATATATATATATATATATATATATATATATATATATATATATATATATATATATATATATATATATATATATATATATATATATACACACACACACACACACACACACACACACACACACACACACACACACACACACACACACACACACACACACACACACACACACACACACACATACATACATACACACACACACATTTCGCCAATGGCGCCGGTAGACTTTCATGGTCGGCCTGGTGGTCGGCCCTAGCCCGTTTTGGCGAAGGCAATGGTTTATAGTGGCGCCATCTTCCTTGGCTCATGCTGCCCCCTGGAACTCATATTTGATCCGCTTTTAGAGAGAATCTAGAGTCCGGGTTCATGGGTGGTCTTCGGGACAAAATGTAGGTAGTCTTAGGCCATTCAGCGATGACTAAAAATTTGCCATCTTGTTGGAAGCGACGGGCGGGACGCCCTGGTCGTCCTGGGCGCCGAGCCCACACGCTGACCACTCAAGACACTCATTAGCTCTTCACTGTAATAATAATAATATTAATAATAACAATAATAATAATAATGAAATTATTAATAATAATGACTAATTAATCAGAACAATTAGCCTCGCCACAGGTGACAATCGCTCATCACACCTGGGGTCATTAGCGTCATTTACTCGCGTTTTGTGGGTAATTATAGGCCGTGATTGTGTTGTGGCCGGCTAATTACCTGTGGCCAAGGTCGTTAATTGACTAATGATGTGAAATATTTGAGGACTGAAGTTTTAATGGATCGTTTGGCATTTTTTCCGTCCAGTGGTTTTTATTTTTTCTGGTTAAGGAAGAGAGACAAGGGTGAAATTTTGTTAAAGAGATTGCTCGCTTTACACTTACTTTTCTTCTCTTATTAATTAATTTTCTTTCTTCTACACTCCTTTTTTTCACAACACTCTTCCCTTTGAATATCTGTATGTGCTTGTGTGTGTTTTTGCAAGCCTTAAGTATATCATCAAATCTTTCTGCTTCCTTCAACCACTTCTTCTTCTCTTCCTCTTTTTACTCTTCACAATACTTCTTTTTTTGTGTGTGTGCGTGTGTGTGTTTCCTACAAGCCTTAAGGTATCATCAATCTTTTCCTCTTTTTTCAGTTTTTTTTCTTTTTTGTAAATGTATCTTTATTCTTTTCTGTATCAGCTTTTTTTTTCCTTCCTCTATGGTCTCACAACACTTTTTTTGCGTGTTTTCTGCGAGGCTTAAGCGCATCATCAATCTATTCTGTTTTCTTCAATCGCTTTATCTCCCTTTTCTCAACTCTTCGTCTCTTCACTTTACACTTCCCATTTTCTTTGCTTGTATGTGTTCGTCTCTTCTCTTTACACTCTTCCCATTTTCTTTGTTTATATGTGTTCGTCTCTTCTCTTTACACTCTTCCCATTTTCTTTGTTTGTATGTGTTCGTCTCTTCTCTTTACACTCTTCCCATTTTCTTTGTTTATATGTGTTCGTCTCTTCTCTTTAAACTCTTCCCATTTTCTTTGTTTATATGTTTTCGTCTCTTCTCTTTACACTCTTCCCATTTTCTTTGTTTGTATGTGTGTTTTGTCTTCAGGGAGCATCCTTATTTCCTCCTCCTTCAATCGCTTCATCTCCTATTTATTAGCTCTTCTTTTCCTCCCTTTACATTCTCCCCACACACACCCACGTCACCCTTTTTCACCCCATTGAATCAACACGTCCCATCACCACTCCTTGAACTCACTACCACCTTCCTCCCCTTCTACGCCCTTCCCAACACACCCAGCACCCCTTCCTTCCCCTCCCCTTCATTAACCTATCATTATGCTACTTCTTATCTCTCTCCCTCTCCCTCACCCTCTCACCCCTTTTAAGTATTCAGTCCTGCCAACTCTCCTTCCTCCCCTGCCTCTTTCTCCCCTTGTCAACTCTCCTTCCTTCCCCTGCCTCTTTCTCACCTTGGCTTACGTCCTCCCCACATACACAGAACTCACCCTCTTCCTCTTCCTCCCCTTCTTCTACTTCCTCCCCACACATTTAGACCCGCCTCACCCTCTTCCTCTTCCTCCCTTTCTTCTACTTCCTCCCCACACATTTAGAACCGCCTCACCCTCCTCCCCTTTACAAGCCCTTCCTCTTGTTCCCTTATATATCCTTCCCCTTCACCACTTCAAGTATCCAGTGCCTCACTTACCCTCTTCTTCTCCCCTTCCTTTCTGTATCTTCCTCCCCTTTTCTTGCAATCCCCAGACACACAGAAGCCACTCACGCCCCTTCCCTGCCTTTTTCCTATCCTCCCCTTGTCTTACGCTCTCCCCAAATATCCTTCTCTTTCATGACCACTTTCTTTTACCCCCATTTATCCCCCCTTAATCACCCTTTCACCCCATTCAGTGTCTCATCTCCCCCTCTTCTTCTACCCCTTCAGGCTGGGAGCGACTCGTGGACCACCGGGAGTCGCTGTCCAGACAACTCTCGGTCTCCTCGGACTCGAAGTTGCTGGACGAGGACCTCCGGAGCGAGCAGAAGGTCATCATGCGGCCGAAGAAACCGCCGCGGCCCAAGTCCGAAGTGTACCTCTGCAAGGACACCCGGAAGTCCAAGAGGTTTTCTGCCTTTGGGGTAAGTGGAGGACATGCTAATGGTGTTGTTGTTATTGGTGTTTTGGGGTTGTGGTTTATCTGATTTTGGGTACGTGGACTGTGAGGTTGTTGTTGTTGCTGCCGTTGTTGTTGTTGCTGCCGTTGTTGTTGTTTTGAGTTTTTTTCCGCCATTAGGGTAAGTGGGCGGTGGAGTTGTCATCGTTTTTCTTGTTGTTGATTAAATATGTTTTTTTTTTTCTTACCTCTTGTTTTTTTTTGTTTTTTTCCTCGTGGTACTTGTATGTTCTTGTATTTCTCGTATTCTTTTTTTTTTCTTGTTTTTGTCTTGTTTTTCTGTACTTTGCTTTCCTAGTTTTTTTTCTGGGTTTTTTTGTATATTTTCGTTTTGGAAAATTTTTCTTTCTTTGCTCTTTTATAAGTAATGTTTCATCTCTAATTATTTGTACCTTTTTTCTTGTTTTCTTCTTACTTATCCTTTTTTATTATGTTGTTGTTTTTTTGTGTGTGTGCGTGTGTGCGTGTAAGGAGATTATAAAAATTTTCCTTTTTTTTCTCTTTTTTTCAGTTTAATTAAAGGTGTGGAGTTGTGTAAGTGTGTTTGTGCGTGTGTGGATGTGGATGTGTGCGCGTGCGTGCGTGCGTGCGTGCGTGAGCGTGCCACTAAGTCTTTCCATTACAGTTGTTTTCCAGTGTGTTATATTTTTTTGTCTTTTTAGAATTCCTGTCGTGCGGCATTCTTTATGTGTGTGTGTGTGTGTGTGTGTGTGTGTGTGTGTGTGTGTGTGTGTGTTGCGGTGAAACAAACATTTACATAATTCCAGTTTTCCTCTTATTTGTTTTTTTCATTCCTCGCCGCCGTTCCTCGTTTGGCCACATTCAGGGATTTTCTCATTAAAAGACAGCAGTAAAAAAAAAAAAAAATATGTGAATTAACATTTTTTCAACAGGGAGTCGTATTAGAAGTTCCAAGAAAATGAATAATTCCATCTTCTTTTCATTATATTTTGTTCATCAAATTACACACACTCAGTGGACTCAAAAGTAAGTATTGTTATTTCCATTTCAGTCTTCGCTCTTTTTTCTCGTTCATGGAAACCTTAATATATGTCCCTTCATTCTTATAAAACGACACATTTCATAAGATCTTTTCCCTTCTTTCATCTTTTCTTTTTCTCTTATTTTCTCCTTTTCTTCCATTCATCCTCAAACACAATATATTTTTTAAGTCTCATTCCCTGTTTCCTTTGTTTTATTTTGTTCACTTGTTCTTTCCCACGTTCCTTTTACTTTTTTCACTCATCCTATTTTCTCCGTAACAAGTTATAATATATTCATCTTATTTTTCCTTCACTTTTTTTCTCCCTCCTTCATTTTTTTTCAAAGTTGCCCTCTTTTCTTCCTAAACGATTAAAAGGTATTCATAATCTCTTTCCTATCTCCACTTTTTTACCCTTTTATGTATTCGTGATCTCTTTCCTATCTCCACTTTCTTACCCTTCCTACGCATTCATGATCTCTTTAATTATCTCCACTTTTTTTTTACCTTCCTCTTTCCTCTTTTTTCAACTCTCTTTTCTCCCTGACTAAAATACATTCATTCTTCTTTATTTTTCAAACGTCCTCTTTTTTCCATGATTATAATACATCCATCGTCTTTTTCTCCTCTCTTCCTCTCCCTCTTTCCTCTTCTTTTTTCAAACGTCCATTTTTCTCCCTGACTGATTAAAATTTATTCACCATTTTTTGTCTCCACTTTTTATTCCCCTTTCCTCGTTTTTATCTCCTTGAACATAATACATTAATCGTTTCTTTCTCATCTCTTTTTATCCCTCTTTCCTCTATTTTCCCCTTGATCATAATACATTAATCGTTTTTTCTCCTCTCTTTTTATCCCTCTTTCCTCGTTTTTCCCCCTTTATCATAATACATTCATCGTTTCTTTGTTTTCTCTCTTTTTCTCACTCTTTCCTCTTTGTTCCTCTCTCATCACGATCCATTGTTTAGTGATCCCGTTGAGAAGGAGGAATCAAGAATAGGAATCGACTCACAACAACGACAAAAATCCGCCGTAACCATTCAATTTTAAGCGTCGTAATTCCCATTCAAATGTAACTCACCATTTTTTTCCTCCGTAGTCACTGATAAAAAGAAGTGAGACGCGACGACGAGACAATTATCCGAACGCCGACTCTAAAAGGGACACAAAAAACGATTCCTCACCGGTACCATAAGACTTAAAATACAGCTCTCCTACACCATGATTCGCGACCCTTTATCCTCTACGGGGGGTGTCACTATCTTGCCCCCGTCGCCACCGCTCACTTAACATAGAAAACCTATTAACCTTTCCCGGGGAGACTAAGAAGAAGAAAAACTGTCTATAGGAAATGCATTAGTGTGACTCGGGGGTTAGAGGGGAAAGGGGGTCGGGGTACGGGGGGGGTTATGTCTAGCGGGCCGCGTGGCTTATTTCTGTCTAGCCCCGAAGAGGGTGACAAGGCCGGGACGATGAAGGGAGGCTGTTTGCTGTTCATGTCTTTTGTTTGCATTTTTTTTTTCTATGCTTTTATAATGTTCTCGTTTTAATCGCTTCTGTGTGTGTGTGTTTCTCTCTTCGTCTTTCTCTCTGTCTGTCTATCTGTATCTATCTATCTATCTCAGTTTCCTCGGTTTTGAGAAGAGTAATATATTCATTGTTACATTTTTGTCCATCTATATATCCACCTACATCTGTCTACCTATGCCTCATTTTTTTTCCTCTGTTTCAAGAAAAGTAATATATGAATCTCTCTCTCTCTCTCTCTCTCTCTCTCTCTCTCTCTCTCTCTCTCTCTCTCTCTCTCTCTCTCTCTCTCTCTCTCTCTCTCTCTCTCTCTCTCTCTCTCTCTCTTCTTCTTCTTCTTCTTCTTCTTCTTCTTCTTCTTCTTCCCTTCCTCCCTCACTCTCCCCAACCCCCTCCTTCCCACCCCCTCCTTTCCTCTTCCTCCTCCCCCCTTCCTTCACCCCTCCCTCCCCCCCTCTCGGCGCCGCGGGCATTTTCACTCTCCCTGGACAAGCGGGCAAACACGAGCCTCCATCACGCGTTCGGCCGTGGACAAACTCAGCTCCAGCGAACACGACGCAAAGTATTAATTAAAAGCGGCATGAAAGTTAGATATTAGACTCTTTTTGAAGGGGAAATATATACGCACTGACTCATCTTTTTTAGGGAAATGGGATACCAGCGGAACGGAGGGAGATAGAGGTAGAGAGCGGATGAAAGAGATGGGAAAGGGAGAGGAAAGGAAGGATCAGGTAGAGAAAGGAAGGTATAAGAGAGAGAGGGGAGGGTAAGGGAAGGGATGAAAGGAAGGAAGAGGAGAAAGGAAGAATGGTATATTAGAGAAGGGGGGGAAAGGAAAGAAGGAAGGGCGAGATAGCACTACATAGAAAAAAAGGAGGAGAAGGGAAGGATGAGTATAGGAACAGCAGAAATAGACGTAATGAAAGGGAGAAAGATGGAGAAAAGAAGGAAGAAGGAAAAGTGTACACGAAGAGAACGGGAGATAGAAATTAGGAAGACGGTGAGCGGGAGGAATAAAAGAAGCAAAAAAAGAACAAAGAACAAGAGAAATGGGTGGAGAGAGGGAGAGAGAGATAAAGAAGGGGAGGATAAGGAAAAATGGTGTAGAAATTGGAGGGAAGCGAGAGAGAGAGAGAGAGGAGGAGGAGGAGGAGGAGGAAGGAATCTGTACCTTAACACGATATGCACACACACACACACACACACACACACACACACACACACACACACACACACACACACACACACACACACCTTATCGTACCCAACGCATTTTTCTTTCCTTACCACGTTTCATCGTAACAGAGACGTTTGCGTGACGGAGGAAGAGGAAGAGGAGGAGGAGGAGGAGGAGCAGGAGGAGGAGTAGGAGGTAAGGGGTTGAGGCCATACGAAGATTCACTCCCCTTCCTATTCTTATTTCTCCACCTCCTCCTCCTCCTCCTCCTCCTCCTCCTCCTCCTCCTCCTCCTCCTCCTCCTCCTTCTTTATTTCTTCCCTCCCTCTCCTCCCTCCTGACACCTCACACCTTCCTTTCTTCACTGTCACTAAGGAAAGGGGAGAAGAAGACGCAAGAGGAGGAGGAGGAGAAGAAGAAGAAGAAGAAGAAGAAGAAGAAGAAGAAGAAGAAGAAAAAGAAGATGTAGAAGAAGAAGGAAAACAAAATGAAGAAGAAAAAAAAAGATAGGGAGAAAATACGAGGAGGAGGAAGAAGAAAAAGAAAAGAAAGAAGATGAAAAGGAAAAAAAAAGAAAAAAAAGAGGCGCATTATGCAGATATATTCACTATCATGTTTACTCCTCCTGAGCTAACAACAAAACAGTTTTAGACCGAGATTAAAGGAAGAAGACCCCTGCACCTCTCCCTCCCCCCCTCTTTTCTCTCCCTCATACCTTTCTTCTCCCTCCCTATTTCCTCGTCTCGCCACATAATCTCCCTTCTCATCTAACACCAAAAGAATATACGAACACCAGAAAACGAAAGATAATATGCAATAAACCTCAGATCAAATAGAGAGAGAGAGAGAGGTTAATATTAGACTCGTGATAGTGATGTGACTGGCCGGCGCGCAGACACAGATAGAGACGGACTTCGGTGACGTGGGTTTGAGTGATACACGAGGCGCTACTTCCCGTTTTCCTTTCATCCCAGACTATTTTATCTCCGCCGTGGTGAGGGATGCTGACTGGCTGATTTAGTGAGTGGGTGAGTGAGCGGCTGGTTGGTTGGCTGACTGGTTGGGTGGTCGACCGGGTGGCTGACTGGCTGTATTATTCTGGTCAACGTTAATTTTAACTTTTTATATCGCTCTTTTTATGTCTATCTGTCTTTTTTGGCTGTTGTTTTTTCTAGTCTCTCGTCTCCTCTTCCTCCTCCTCTTCTCCTTTTTCTTCTTCGTCTTCTTTTTTCTTCTTCATCGTCTGCTTATTCTTTTCTTCTTTTCCTTATTATTATTATTTTCTTCTACTACTACTACTACTACTATCATCATCGTCACCATCTTTTTCTTCTTTTCTTTTTCATCTTCTTTTCTTTTTTCTTATTCTTCTTCTTTGTTTTCCTTCTCTGCCTGTTACCCGATACTTTTCCTCCTGCTTTTAATATTTCATCGCTTTCTGTTCGTGACGTTGTTGTTGTTGTTGTTGTTGTTGTTGTTGTTGTTGTTTTGGTGTTGTTAGTGGTGGAGGTAGTGGAGTTCCAAAGTTGTCAAGCTTCGTAAATACGCCCCCTCCCCCCTCTCTCTCTCTCTCTCTCTCTCTCTCTCTCTCTCTCTCTCTCTCTCTCTCTCTCTCTCTCTCTCTCTCTCTCTCTCTCTCTCTCTCTCTCTCTCTCTCTCTCTCTCTCTTGCTTATTTTTCTTCCTTCCTGTGTGTTGCTTCCTTGTGTGTGTATTTCTGTGTGTGTGTGTGTGTGTGTGTGTGTCCGTACTATTTTCATCTAAACTTTTTATTTTCTCCTACAAATAAATCGAGTTTCCTCTCCTGCAAACGACAAACCTATTTCTCCTTCCTTTCTTCCATTTCCTCCTCCTCCTCTTCCATTTCCTCCTCCTCCTCCTCCTCCTCCATCTCCTCCTTCTCCTCCTCGTCCTCTTCCTCCCTTGTCTCCCGCACTCCTTCCGCCTCCGTCTCTGCCACGCACGAAACTGTGACTTCTCCGGAAAGAAAAAAGGAGGATAATAAATAATTCCAGGTGATAATTCTTGCTTATTTGTGGCGCGTGTGTGTGTGTGTGTGTGTGTGTGTGTGTGTGTGTGTGTGTGTGTGATTAATGGCGAAATGTGAACGAGAAGAAGAGAAACGATGAAAATAAGAGGAATTATAGTCAAAGAGATTATGAAGTATGGAGGAGACGGAAAAGTAAAGAAGAGGGCAAAAAATAAAGGAAATAAGACGAGGAAATTATTAGTAAAGAAAATAATAACTGTGTGTGTGTGTGGGGGGGGGGGGGTATGTGTGTGTGTGTGGGGGGGGGGGGAGGGGGGTGCGCTGACCTCTGCACTTAACTCTCAGAAATTAGACTTGTTATCCACTCACCGTATCTCCATTATTCTATTATTCTGCAGGGAATTGATTATCTCTCTCTCTCTCTCTCTCTCTCTCTCTCTCTCTCTCTCTCTCTCTCTCTCTCTCTCTCTCTCTCTCTCTCTCTCAACCATTGTCTGGGCTCACTACATTACAATCTCTCACAAACAACGACTTAGCGCATTTTCCCTTCCTTCCGCTTTCCTCTTACCTTCCCCAGCATCATTTTTCGCCTCATTCCAACACAATTTACACCCGCGCACCCACTCACACCCACTCGCACCCACCCGCCGGAAAATACAGCACAACCCACCTACTTTTAGACCCTTCGAAAACATAAAGAAGAGTCATAAGCGCCAGGAATCTATAAACACCAGAAACTTGGGGTTGGGGAGGAGGAAGAGGAGGAGGAGGGAGTGCGCTATAAGGGATAATAACGATGCTCTTTTGTTTAGTGTCGCCTATTCTTTGCAGCGGTGACTCACTTAGTTGTGCTGTCTCGTGTGTTAGGATAAAGGGCTGTTAGTGAAGCGTGGAGTACGACAAGAACAGCCATTACGAAAAGCTGTTACTGTGCTCTTTGTCATGTAATAGTGCTGTTTAATATGATGGTAAAGATTAGGATGCGAGTGTGTGAATGAATGTGTGTGCGTGTGTGTATATATGTGTGTGTGTGTGTGTGTGTGTGTGTGTGTGTGTGTGTGTGCGCGTTTCCATTCCAGAGAGAGAGAGAGAGAGAGAGGCTTTGATAGCATTCATTCTCTCTCTCACAAGCCACATATATCAAAGCCTTTTCTTCGGTGACGCCTCCTCCCCATTCATCTCTTCCCTCGCTGTCTCATAAATTATTTCCAGACCCTAAACTAACTTATTTCCCTTATCTCGTAATATTTCTAGTTAGTACCGCCGATGCCTCCTCCTCCTCCTCCTCCACCTCCCTCTGCTACTACTACTACTACTACTACTACTACTACTACTACTACTACTACTACTACTACTCGTCTTTCTTTCTTCATTCATTGCTCTTCTTTTCTCCTCTTCTTTTCTATGCATTACTTATTTCTGTTTCTAATATATGTAGGGGGTCTTTTTTTCACTTATTTGTTCTCTCTCTCTCTCTCTCTCTCTCTCTCTCTCTCTCTCTCTCTCTCTCTCTCTCTCTCTCTCTCTCTCTCTCTCTCTCTCTCTCTCTCTCTCTCTCTCTCTCTCTCTCTCTCTCTCGGCGGCATCATTTAATCAGCGGAAAAGTTGATTACGTAAAAGTTAATTAAAATGTCGAAAAAAACTATTACTTGTTACTATTGGTGTTGTTGTTGTTGGACTTTCGTGGCGAGAATTTGGTTTGAGTACCTTCGCTGTGTGTGTGTGTGTGTGTGTGTGTGTGTGTGTGTGTGTGTGTGTGTGTGTGTGTGTTCCTCTTAAAATTCTCGGAAGATTCTGCAACTTCATCATAAAATCTTTGTTTACTTCCACTCTCGTTTGTTTTTGTTTGGTTTTTTTTGCTCCTTTGTTATTTTTTCTGCTTTTTAATCTGTGTTTTTTTCTCTCCTTCGTTTGTTTTCCTCGCTAATAATCCCTCTCCCTTTTTATGACCCCAGCGAGAGCAACATCAAAGGCCTTTCATACCCTTGTCTATCTATTTATCTATCTATATATCTATTTATATCTATCTGTATCTATCTATCCCTCTTGTACCCTTTCACCCCCTCCCCTTTTTCCCTCATTTCATTCTTCTTCCTTCCATCTTACACTCCCTTCCTTACCTTTCCCTTTTCCTTCCTTTTGTTGCTCATTTTTTTTCTTCGTTCACTATCTCTTCTTCCCTCCTTTATTCGTCCTTTCCCCTATCACATTCTTTTCTCCCTCTCTCCTTCTCCTTTACTCCTTCCTTCCCTTTCTTACTCTTCTTCTACTTTCTTTCATTGCCTGTTTGTCTTCTAGCCTCTCTATTTTATCCTTCCCTCTTTTTTCTTCCTTTCCCTCCCCTTATCTTCACTTCCCTTCACTTCTTGTCCCTTCCTTTTCCTTTCCTTCCTTTGTCATCCCTTCCCTTTCCCTCCGTTATCTTCCTTTCTCTTTCCTTCTCTTCCCATCCTCTCCTTTGCTTCCCCTTCTCTTATCGTCCCTTTTCCTCTAGTCTCTTTCCTTCCCCTTTCATCTCTTCCCTTTCCTTCACTTCCTAACCTCCCTCTCTCTCTCTGTAGCTCAGTCTAGGAACTCCGTCAGGGTTGCGACACTTACCATCAAAAGCGACGCATTTCACCTCGTCCCAGCCCGGTAACAGACTATCAACTCCGGCGGAAAGCCACTTTTTTGAGGGCCGTGGAAGGAAAGTGTTTCGGGTCTGGCGTTATCGTGTTTTTATTCTTCGGCGAAACTGTCTTTGAAGTTGATTGGGCGGAGCTTAACGTGGTTCTGGGAGTGATTGGTGCGTGAAGAATTGAGTTTCCTGAATATCGTAAGGGGGTACACTAGTAAGGGTACTGGCTGTCGCAAGGGGTCGTGTGTGTCGCATATCTGAGAACTTGACTGTTTCTTCTTTACGTTACTTTTCTCTGTTGTTAGTTTTCGTAGTATTGTCAGTGCTTCGCCAGATTGTACGCTGATATTCTTATAACCATTAAGCTTAAAAAATACGTACAATGGACAACAAATGGGCAATAAAGGTGACAGAATGACAGTCCAGGATTTGTATAAGTTAAGGAAGACATTAAAGGCGACGAAACCTGAACTTTTTTTATCGGACACACACACACACACACACACACACACACACACACACACACACACACACACACAGAGAGAGAGAGAGAGAGAGAGAGAGAGAGAGAGAGAGAAACATTAATAATGTTTCTCTGATGATGATGATTGTTGCCGAAGAGGAGGAGAACTACAACTATGTCTTTCCAGCTCTGTCTGTCTATCTACATATCCATCTACTTATCTATCTATCTATCCATCTAAATAACTATCTCTCTCCCCCTCTTCACAATTACCATTCTCAGGTAGACCTCTCGTTAATTAAGAAATCGATACACCTTGGTCCTCGCAGGTAACCGAGGCGAGGAACAAAGGCTTGGGCTCGGTCTTTGCCATTCTGTAGCCACGAGAAGGTTGGTATTGATTCGTGCGGCGTCTTAATGGGCTTTAATAGCGGCCTTAATGCATTGTAATTGAAGCGGGACAGTGTAGCCAAGTTGGGGCGTACATCTGGAGGCTTTTAGTCCCGCTCGAAGCTAAGAAAGGAGGTGTAGTGTTACGTCAGTGTGTTCGAGGTTATGTTAGGTTCTTTACGTGGTTTTTTTTTATTCGTTTATTTATTTGCTTATTATTGTGTTACCATCTTTATTATCCAAGGAAAGAGATAGAGAGAGATAGTTTTAGACAGACAGACAGACGGTCATTAAGGCAGAAAGTAACAGAAATTGAGATTGATAAAAAGTTAACTGATAAAAAGCGACAGAAATAACAAATAAATATATACAGGTCAGAAGAGGGACAAATAATACGAAAAAAACTGGAGAAAGACAGACAGGAAACTACAGAAATACAGACAAACAGAGAAATAGATTAAAGACAGACAAATGGGGATAAAAAGACAGACACAGAAAGACAGACAAACAAAGACAGAAAGACAGAGACAGACGAAAAGGCTCAAGGGTTATCAAACAAGATCCTTCTCCCTCCTCCTCCTCCTCCTCCTCTTCCTCCTCCTCCTCCTTTTCTTCCTCCTCCTCCACGGGCCCTTCACTCCTTTTCCTCCCCTCCGCCTTCCATTCATCCCTTCTTAAGCTAATATTTTTTATGGTCCAGAGTAAATTAGAAGCAAGACCTCACTGTTTGGACACCTGAATAGCTCTCTCGCTCTCTCTCTCTCTCGCCTTCGTCGCGCCGTTGAAAGAGTCTCCGAGAAGTGATACTGTTGAGGCAGACTTCCATTTTTTTTATTCAGATTTTTTTTATTATTTACTTATTTACTTATTTGTTTATTTATTTTTCTTTGTGTATCTCAGTTTTTCGTTGTTTTTTAATTGTGTGTTTTTTTGTCATTGTTTTTTGTTGTTTGTTTATGGGTGTGTATGTAGTTTTGTTTCTTTTTATTTCGCTTTATTTTTTCTTCTTTTTTTTCTTTTTCTTCTTTATCTTCTGTTTCGCTTTTTTTGTTTTGCATCGTTTTCTTGTTTATCTTTATCATCATCATCTACTTCTTGCTCTCCGCCTCCTTCTTCTTCTTCTTCTTCTTCTTCTTCTTCTTCTTCTTCTTCTTCTTCTTCTTCTTCTTCTTCTTCTTCTTCTTCTTCTTCTTCTTGCCTCTTTATTGCATCGTCTCTTTGTTCATTTTCACCATCTATTTCTTCTACATATTATCTTCTTTTTCTTTTCCTTTACCTGCTTCCTCAACTTTCTCCTCATTTTTTATCATCCTCTTCTTGTTTTACCTCATCATCATAATCAACATCCTCCTCCTCCTCCTCCTCCTTCTCTTACTTTCCAATTCTTCCGTCTCATCGTTCTCGCTAAGTGTGTCCTGCATCTCCTGAGGTTCGCTAATTAAGTTCTTCAGCGTTCCCTCATGTGTGTGGGCCACTTATCATTAATTATGGAGAGAGAGAGAGAGAGAGAGAGAGAGAGAGAGAGAGACGTTTTGTTTCAGAAGTACTCTACTCTATTTTTTTACCTCTTCAATCTCACCCGCTCACTCCCCTCTTCTCCTCCTCTCGCCCAAATACCTTTCTTCCTCCCCTGACCCCTTCTCCCTCTCTCTTTCTCCTTCTCTCCTCCAATCTCGCTTCGTCTTCGGTCATATTATCTCTTGTCTCTTATCTTCTCTCCTCTCATCTTCTCATCTCTCCGACTTTCCTCCAATATGTACTCTCGTCTCCTCTTCTTCCTCCTTCTCCTCCTCCTCCTCCTCCTCCTCCTCATTTTCTCTCTCCTTCTGTCTCTTATCATATCTTCTATTGTCTCCAACTTCGCTGCTCTCCTTTCATCTCCTCCTCCTCCTCCTCCTCCTCCACCTAGTCCTCCTCTTCCTCCTCTTCCTTTCCCACAATGTTTACTCGCCTTTCTCTCCTGTGTCTCTTCCTTTTCCTCCTTCACCTCCGCCGCATTCTCCTCCTCGGCCTCTTCCTCGCTCCTCCTCCTCCTCCTCCTCCTCCTTAGAACTTTCCTCCATACCTTTTATATCTTCGTAAATTGAAGCCAAATGGAGTTACTATTACAAAGGAGATCGGGCAGGTAGGCGGCGGCAAGAACGTGCTAACCCACAAGGGGCGACAGGGGCGGGTATCTTAAGGTTTTGTGCCTGGATTTCAAGTCTTAGCGAGGGAGTGGAGGAGAAGGAGAGGGAGGGGGAGGGAGGGAATGGAGGAATGGGTTTGTGATTGTGGTGAGTCTTGGAGAGATGGAGAGAAAGTAGGAGAGAGAAAACGAGGAAGGAGGGAGAGAAGGAAGGGACAGACATAACAAGGGAGGAAAAGAGAGATAGAGGGAGATATTAAGGAAGAGAGAGAACGAGGAAGGGAGGGAGGGAAAGAATAGGGAAAGAATAACGGAGGAAAGGAGAGAAGGAGGGAAAGAGAGAGAGAGAGAGGGAGGAAGAGAACAAGGGAGTTACGAAGGAAGGAAGAGGAAGGAAAGAAGGAATGGAGAGACTCAGAAGAGGAGGAAAAATTAAGTAGGAAAGCAGTAGATGACAAGGAGTGATGATGGAGGGAAGAGAGAGAATGGAGAAGAAAAAATTAATGAAGATAAATGATGAAGTAGACTTTGTGTGCTGGAATTGTGGGAGGAAAAAAAAAGTAAGTTAGTAAATGAATGTAATGTATTTTTAACGAGGAGAAGCATGGGCGGGGTTTTAAAAATGTTCCTCGTGCTTTTATCGTTGAGAAAGTTTGATATGAAATTACGCGGTAGAAAATTCATGAAAATGTAAGAAAAATTGTATTGTGTTCTTATTCTCTCTCTCTCTCTCTCTCTCTCTCTCTCTCTCTCTCTCTCTCTCTCTCTCTCTCTCTCTCTCTCTCTCTCTCTCTCTCTCTCTCTCTCTCTCTCTCTCTCTCTCTCTCTCTCTCTCTCTCTCTCTCTCTCTCTCTCTCGACAAAAATTTAAACTTCATTATTCTGGCCTTCGGAGGCAGAAACTATGCGGCTGGGAGAGAGAGAGAGAGAGAGAGAGAGAGAGAGAGAGAGAGAGAGAATTCAACATTTCGAAAACATTGAGAAAAGCGAAAGAGCGATGAAGTCGATCACAACCCTCCTCCTCCTCCTCCTCCTCCTGTAAACCTTCCCTTTCGGCCACAACAAAGACGTAATTGAGTGATCCCGAGGCCGCGAGGATCAGTGGGCGTCCCGCAGGCCCTCACGATAAAAGTTCTCCTCGCCGCCGCTACACTTGGCTGGCGCTGAGGTCATCGCTTAAGGCTCTTAGCTGATTGGCTCCTCGCTCGGCCTCTCCGCCAGTCAAAAGGCGCTCCAGGCCATGAAGAACCAATAGGAATTAAGGACTTTGCAGCCGCCCGTCAAATGGCATCTAAATCAGCTCTTTCGCCTCATCAACTCGCCTCTAAAGTCAGGATTTATTTTCTTTCAGTCCGGCGGGTTTTTCGGGTTTATTGATAATCCTCTGGGAACTGCAGGACGCCATTGAGGTCTGACGAGCGGGAATTGAGTCCTGTGACGAGGTTTGCTGGCTTGAGTTGTAGGATTTTAAAGCTTTCCAGTTTTATTTTTTCTTCTGCTTAAGACGCTTGTGTCGTAGATTTCTAATTATGTTCCTTTTTTTACTAACCTTGAAGTCGTATGAAGCTTTTTTTCTTCTGCCATAGTCGCCGGATTTTAAGATTTATTTGATTTTCACTTTCCCTAAACTTTGGTGTCGTTGGGTTTTGGATCTATACAACTGTTTTTATTTACCAAGTTTTCATTATACTTACGCGTACTATTATTACTGTATTCAGTCTTTTGTCTTTCGCGTTGTTGTTATTTCCACCAAGTAAAGGAATTCCTAAGTACATCAAATATATTTTTAATAAATAAAAGAAGAGAAAGATGAAGAAGAAGAAGAAATAGTAGTAGTAGTAGTAGTAGTAGTAGTAGTAGTAGTAGTAGTAGTAGTAGTAGTAGCAGAAGTAGCAGTAGTAGTAGTAGTAGTAGTAGTAGTAGTAGTAGTAGTAGAAGAAGAACAAGAAAAAAGAAGAAGAAGAAGAAGTAAAAGAAGATGAAAAATTACGGAAGAAGAGAAAGGAAAAAATAAGAATGATGCTTGTAATAAGTAAAAAAAAAAAAGAAAAAAAAAAGAGGACAACGAAGAAGACAAAGAAAATAAGTAAAAGAATATAAGAGCAAAGAAATCCAACCACCTCCACCACCACACATATCCACCAAACACCACCACCTCCACCTCCTCCACCGCCACTACTACATTACCGCCAAGAAAATCTACGGTGGGGGTGTGCCGCGTTTCAATACCAGGCGGCGGCGGCGGCGTGGAGCCCTCGTGTGTCTCCCAACCAAACACCTGCCACCACAAAGCACGCCAGACACATATTTTAACCCCAATAAAAGTCGCCCAGAAGGATGTCTTTGTTTGAGCTCTCTATTAGTTTGTTTCGAAATCATTATGCTCCGGTTTATATTATTTTACCTCTTTTTTTTTCTTACTTGGATTTCGGTAATATTGAGGCCGCCATAAAACACACCACGCACAGATTTTAACTCTAGTGAAGCCGGTCCAGAAGGATGTTTTTGGCTTCAGCGCTTCATTAGTATGTTTTGAAGTCCTCTCATTATATTTCGGGTTTTTTTTTTTTCTTTTTATTCTTTAATTTTTAACTTGAATTGACGTGATTTTGAGAGTTGGTGACGTTTTAATTGTTTTTGTTTTCACATTTTTGTTTCCTTTTCATTTAATTGTCTTACGTTTGTCTCTCTATCTTTTATTTCAAACTTTGCATTTCGTTACATAGTTTTAAGTTTTTTTCCCTCCTAATCTAATTGCATTCCGTATATTTGGATGAGTCTGTTTTCTTTCTTTTTTTTTCCTTTTTTTTTTGCTTAAGTTTAATTTCTGTGAGACATTTTATTTAGTTTTTTTTTCCATTAAATTGCATTGTGTCTGCATTTTCAGTTTTGCTTTGTGTGTGTGTGTGTGTGTGTGTGTGTGTGTGTGTGTGTGTGTGTGTGTGTGTGTGTTTCCGCCTTACTCTGTTTTTCCTTTCCGTTATCCTGCTATTTGTGTTTCTCTCGTTTCTACTCTTTATTTTTCGACCCTTTTCGCTTTTCCTCTTCCATCTTCCCTTATGTTTGCTCTCTCCTTTCATCTTTCTTCCTCCCCTCCTCCAATTTTTCCTCCCTCTCGTTTTTCTTCCTTCGCCCTATAATTACTTTTCAATTTTTGTCGAAGATTCTGTGTTTGTGTTTGTGATGCAGGTGTGTGTGTGTGTGTGTGTGTGTGTGTGTGTGTGTGTGTGTGTGTGTGTGTGTGTGTGTGTGTGTGTGTGTGTGTGTGTGTGTGTGTCCCTTAGAAAACCCATTATTGGATGTTTGTTTTTCCTGTGTTGTTTTTATCGTCTTTAACGTAGTGAATCTTTAAGTGTTTGTAATGGCTTTCAGATCTTCGTTGTTTCCCTTTTCCAGAGCGTCAGCAACTTATTTTAACATTTAACGGGACTCTTGATGTGTTTGTTCATGTTTAGTTCAAGTGATATTATTTTTGGTAGCTGTGTATTTTTTGTTCTCCTAGTTTACCTGTCTTTCTGTATCTATTTGTCTGCCTATCTCTTTTTTTCCCTTTGTTTATTATCTTTCTATCTATCTATCTTTGTATCTATCTATCTATCCTAGACACGCACACACATTCCCTCCCTTTCTCCCTTTCTCCTTCCATTTCCCTCCCTCTCTCCACTTCCCTTCCTACCCCTACATCTCTCCCTTTTCTTTCCACTTTCTCTCCTCCCTTCCCTCCTTCCATTTCCCTCCCTATCTCCACTTCCTTCCGTGCCCCTACACCCCCCCCCCCTTCCTAACTCCCTCCTGTTTCCCTCCCTCCCCTCCTTCCATTTCCCTCCCTCCCTCCTTCCATGCCCCTTCCTACCCCAGCATCCCTCCCTCTTCTCCTCTCCCACCCTCCCTCCTTCTTCTCGCTCCCTCTCTCCGTCTCCTTGCTAGTCAAACACTCGGGCCACTAAACAAATAAGTGTCCCGCCATTTGAGAGCTCGACAAACGCGCCAGCCGAGTGATACTTTGTCGGTGCGGGGACTTGGAGACTTTTCTTATAGTCTCCCTCTCTAATCCAGCGTTGTCTATTCCGTCCGAGTGCCGTTTTCTCTCTGTCGAATGTAATGGTTGTTGGGCTTTTCTTGGACTATTCGATTTGTTTTCCTTTTGATTGAGTTTGTGGAGTTTATTTTTTTAACTCTCTCAGCCGGAAGAAGTTGAGGAAGAGGAGGAGGAAGACCTGAAACAGACGGAAATAGAAAGACAAGCAGACAGAGAGACAGACACACACATATAGACAAACAATTACCAACAAACAAAGAAACAAACGATAACATACAATAAAAAACATAAAAGTTAAAACATATATATAAGCACAGAGCCACACGGACAAACAAAAGAGACGGAGAGGTACAGGGAGACAGACACAAAGCAATACAGACACAGAACAGACGTAGAAAGTTAGTAAAAGTAGACAAAAAACAAATCCACCAAAGAGATATAAATACAGACAGACAGACAAGCTGACAGACAAACAGATCTACATGTAATCAGACTGTTCTGTTTTAATCTTTGTTTGCCTATTACTTTATCCCTTTGTTTATTATTTTTCTATCTATCTATCTCTGTATCTATCTATCTATTCTACACACGCACACACATCCCTTTCTCCCTTCCTCCTTCCATTTCCCTCCCTCTCTCCACTTCCCTTCCTACCCCTACATGTCTGTCTGTCCGTTCTTATGTTTCTAAACTATCCTAACCTTTCCATATCTTACTTTACCTTACCTAACTTTACCTCACCTTACTTGACCTTACTTAAAACCATACTTCACCTTACCATACTTAACCTAACCTAGGCTTCCCTTATCCTACGTTACCTTTCCTTACCTTACCTTACCTAACCTAACCTTCCCGTGCCTTACCTAACCTAGCCCTCTCATAGCTTACCTAATCTAATTAACCTCACCTTACTTCACCTTATCATGCCTCACCAAACCTATAAGTCTTCCCCTACATCTCTCCCTTTTCTTTCCACTCTCTCTCTCTCCTTCCTTCCCTCCTTCCATTTCCCTCCCTATCTCCACTTCCTTCCGTGCCCCTCCCTTCCTAACTCCCTCCTATTTCCCTCCCTCCTCTCCTTCCATTTCCCTCCCTCCCTCCCCTTACCTTACCTTACCTTACCTTACCTAATCTATCCTTCCCTTCCCTTACCTTACCTTACCTTGCTTAATCTAATCCACCCCAGGCTAACCTCACCTCACCTTCCCTCATCTTGGCCGCTCCTCCGCCCTTGTCTTGAGTATGTAAATGAAGTCAGCAAAGTTAGGCAGGAAATTACCAGCCACTGATACTCTCGCTTGGTGCACAGGGAGGGCAATGCATCCCTTAAGGCCTGTTTACCGCGGGTTGGTCTTTGTGGTCACTACTACTACTACTACTACTACTACTACTTTTTTGTTTGTCCTTACTCCCTTTATGGTCATTCACTTTTGTCTTTCCTTTTTCTCCTTATACCCTTTTGTCTCCTTTTTTCGCCTTCTTTTCAATCCTTCTTTAGTCCCATTTTTCGTCTTCTCTACCTTTTTCTCTTTTGCTTCTTTTCTCCTTCGTTTATCTTTGCTTCCTTCTTTCGCCTCCTTCCATCCTCTCTTCGTCTCATTTTCGCCTCTTCTTTCTTTTTTCTTACCCTTTTTTTTATCTCAACAAAATCTACAAGAAAATCATCGTTCTTTACCATTATTGTGCGAAAGAGAGAGAGAGAGAGAGAGAGAGAGAGAGAGAGAGAGAGAGAGAGAGAGTCATCGTCCTCCGTGCATCCCTTTCAACTTTTCTAATACCACCTTCGTTCCCTCAAGTATATCATTTAGTCCTGCCATGAATTACCTCCTAAAGTTATAATGAGCTGCCCCGACGCGTCCCTCCCTTCCCACAAGATATTTTTAGGTAAAGCCTCGCCTCTCACCCTCCTTCTCCCTCTCTCTCTCCCTCTCTCTCCCTCACCTCTGTAATTAACGTAGGTGATAAAAAAATAATACCTGTACGTAATGATGCGTCCCAGGTAATTAATTCAAAGGACAGGTGAGGTTCTTGCAGGTAATTAAGATTCACCTGAGTGTTTTACGGGGGTTGATACAGGTGAGAGAGAGAGAGAGAGAGAGAGAGTACTATAGGAGATTATTCGAGAAGTTAAGGGGAATAACAAAAAGAAAAAGGGAGAGGTAGAAGGAGATAAGTGGAAGGAAGAAAAGAAGGACGCGTGAAAAGAAAAAGAAGGGAACAGAAAAGAGATAAAGGAAGGGTAAAAAGAAGCGAAAGAAAGATATAAGGAAATTAAAAAAGGATTCAAAATTAAAGGAGGATAAAATCACATAGAAAAAGGGTCAAGAGGAAGAAAGAAGTGGCGGAAAGGAAACAAAAGAAAGATAAAAGGAAACGAAAGAAGGATGTAATGATAAACGAAGGATAAAAGAATAAAAAAAAAAGGTAAAGGGGAAAAAAAGGGACGAAAGACAGGAAAGAAAATGACAAAGGGAGAAGACAAAGGAGTAAAAGGAAAGAGAAAAAAATGAAAAGTGAATAACCAAAAAAAAAGTGTAGACAAACAAAAAAAATCCAATACAAGAAAAAAAATAAACAAGAATAATATACATAAGAGAAGATTAGGCACCGGCGGAAAAATGTTTTATGCTCTCTTAAAACGCATTCATGAGAGTGGAGGAGGTGGAGAGGGTGGAGAGACAGGAGGAGGAGGAGGAGGAGGAGAAAGAAGTAGGAGGAAACATGACAATAGGCGCCTCGGTAAAAGAAATTAATGAACATGAAGTGTCTGAAGGAGGAGGAGGAGGAGGAGGAGGAGGAGGAGGAGGGGGAGGAGGAGGAGGAGGTATGAAGAGGTAGTGAAAGTGGTGGTTATAGTAGGTTGAGGAGAGAGAGAGAGAAGCAAGCTCTTCGGCCCAGGTGGAAGGTAACTTTTGAAGGTGCCGCCGGGGTGGGAGAGGGAAGAGAGGGAAAAGGGAGGAGGAGGAGGAGGAGAAGGAAGGGAGGGAAAAGAGAGGGAGGGAAGGGAACGATAGGCTTTTGTTTCCACGTGTTCGGAGTTTATAAAAAGCGGCGTGGCGTGAGAGAGAGAGAGAGAGAGGCGATTGAATTAACATATACAAGATTAGATTTTCCTATTTCCCAAGACATCCTTTCCTTCCTATTATGCATGCTTCCTTCCTTCCTTCCTTCCTTTCCTTCCTTCCCTTATTTTCCCTTCCTATATTCCTCACTCACTCCTTTCTCTCTTTCTCCTCCTCCTTTCCTCCCTTCTTTTGTCCTTCACCCATTCATTCCTCTCTTCCTTCCTTCTTTCCTATTTTCCTCTCTCCTTCCTTCTTTCCTTCCTTTCCTTCTTCCTTCCTACCCTCCAACCTTACCTGTTTACTTAATTTAATTCTCCTCCTCCTCCTCCTCTTTACTCCATGGCGAAATATCCAATCTTAATCCCTTCCGAATCCCGAACCCCCGTGACCGAGGCTTCGTTGTCGCCGTTCGAAGCTTCACGAGACAACGAAGCCAAGGAATCGAACGGCACATTGATTAAGCTTCGTTCGCCGTTGTTTCTTAATTGGTGTCGGTTTCCTCGCTGTTATTGGAAGGACTTAATGACATCGAACTTCTGTCTCCACCTCCTCCACATACTCCTCCTCCACCTCCACCTCCTCCACCTCAGCTTACTATCATTACCATCACCTCCATCATCTCCTCTTCCATCTCACTATCGTTATCTCCATCTTATCCGTCCACCATCACCTCCACCTCTTTCCACTATCTTCCACTATCTTCATCACCTCCACTTCTGCTCTCCACCTTCATTACCACTGACTTCTGCTCCTCCACCTCATCTCCACTTAAGGTTACTGTTGTTATCTCCACCATCTTCACCTCCACTCCCTCAACCACTCCCATCTCCGCCACCACCTTCATCACTGCCCCCTTCATCTCCACCATCTACACCTCCACTCCTTTAACCACTCCCATCTCCACCACCACCTTCATCTCCATCCTCTTTATCCCCGTCTCCTGTGCTTCTTACCTTCTTCCTCATGTTCCTCCTCCTCCTCCTCCTCCTCCTCCTCCTCCTCCTCTTTCTATTCCCTATTCGTCATACGTATCCTTCGTCACACCCTCGCTATCCCTCCTCCTCCTCCTCCCCCTTCTCTATCTATTCCCTATTCGTCACACGTATCCTTCGTCACACCCTCGCCCTCCCTCCTCCTCCTCCTCCTCCTCCAGCGTTCCCATCCATATTTAGGAGTGTGCGCGTTGATTGCATAGCCAGAGGAACGTTGCACACACACACACACACACACACACACACACACACACACACACTGGATTTGCATGAAGGACAGCATTCTCTTCACACCTGTTTGCCTACATACCAAACACACACACACACACACACACACACACACATACACACACACTAAGGCAGACGCATGGGAGGGCCAAATCCTCCCAAAACAAGCGCCAATAAATCATGTCCCGTTCTGTAACACGTTTGACACATGTACCGAACGTGGCCAATGCATTTTAAGGAGGTTCGTTATCCCTCTGTGTGTGTGTGTGTGTGTGTGTGTGTGTGTGTGTGTGTGTGTGTGTGTGTGATTAAGTTTTAAGTTCGTAATCTTTCTTATTTTAATACAGTTTATATAATCCCTTTAACTTCTGTATTCCGTGTGTGTGTGGGGGGGGGGGGAGGGGGGAAGAGGGAGGACTGGCTGGCTGTCTTTGTGTCTGTCTCTTTGTTTGTCTATCCTTCTGTCTGTCTTTCTGTATGTCTATCTTTGTGTCTGTTTATCTTTCTGTCTGTCTTTCTGTATGTCTATTTTTGTCTATCTTTCTGTCTCTATCTTTGTCTGTCTTTCTGTATGTCTATCTTTGTCTGTCTCTGTATGCCTATCTTTGTCTGTCTCTGTATGTCTATCTTTCTGTCTATCTGTATGTCTATCTTTGTCTGTCTCTGTATGTCTATCTTTGTCTGTCTCTGTATGTCTATCTTTCTATCTATCTGTATGTGTATCTTTCTGTCTATCTGTATGTCTATCTTTGTCTCTATCTTTGTCTGTCTTTCTGTATGTCTTTCTTTCAGTATGTCTATCTTCCTGTATGTCTGTGTCTGTCTGTCTGTCTGTTTCTATCTGCCTGCTTCTCTCTTTGTCCGTCTGTCTAGCTGTTAGTTTTATTTTCTCCACAAGTCTGTAAGTAAAGTTATCTTGTTTTAGGTCATTAACGTTCCACAAATCAAAGCGTCATTTATAAGAACGATATAATTCACTATAGTCATAATAATAATGATAATATGAAGAATAAGAATAAGTCGAAAAATAATGAATGGAAAAATAACAAGAAATGATCATCAAAATAAAATATAAAAACACTCAGACCGTGCACGAAATAAAATAAAATTAATATCACCGCTTTCAAGTTAAATGAAAAAAACACCTTAACTACGAGGTCTGAAGAAGGTACGAAGCAATTAAGGTGAGCTCTAAGGTGTCTCTTGATAAGGATTTCATGAACTCGTACTTCCTCCTCCGTCTTCCTAGCTCCTCCTCCTCCTCGTCCTCTTCCTCTTCCTTCTCCTCCTCCTCCTCTTCCTCCTCTTTCTCTTCGTCTTCCTAGCTCCTCCTCCTATTCCTCCTCCCCCTCCTTCTCCTCCTCCTCCTCCTCCTCCTCCTCCTCTTCCTCCTCTTTCTCTTCGTCTTCCTAGCTCCTCCTCCTCCTCCTCCTCCTTCTCCTCCTTCTCCTTCTCCTCCTCTTTCTCCAGGGTGTCACTTGATAAGGATTTCGAGAACTCACACCTACTTCATCACCTCCTCCTCCTCCTCCTCCTCCTCCTCCTCTTCCTCCTCGTCCTCCTCCACTTCGTCTTACACTGATTAAGAGATAATTCAGTATGCAAAGCAGATAATGGTTCCTCATTTACATTTCTTCAAAATTCTGGGCATCTGTGAGAGACGGATGTGAGAGAGAGAGAGAGAGAGAGAGAGAGAGAGAGAGAGGATGAATATTAATAGCCCAAGAAATATATAAGATTAGCCAGGAAAAGGACGATGCTGCTTCAACGTGGAATTTCCTGAGCGAGCGAGCGAGAGAGAGAGAGAGAGAGAGAGAGAGAGAGAGAGAGAGAGAGAGAGAGAGAGAGAGAGGTAAAGCTAGGCAATATATAAAATTAGCGCAGTAGACGTTAAAAGTAATGAAGAAACGCGCGTGTATGAAAGCGAGTGGATTTATGAAGCAGAAATTAGCATGAAGATTGTGTATATGAGGAGAGAGAGAGAGAGAGAGAGAGAGAGAGAGAGAGAGAGAGAGAGAGAGAGAGAGAGAGAGAGAAATAAATGCGAGTGTTAAGAAAAGTGAGAAATAAGACTGGTTTAAAATTAGGCCTACCACTTATTCACGCAGAGAGAGAGAGAGAGAGAGAGAGAGAGAGAGAGAGAGAGAGAGAGAGAATTATATATGCAGGGCGAGATCTCTGAGTCACACGTCGGCCTCAGGAGCACAGAAAGTGAGGTGCATCCCAATATACTCTCTCTCTCTCTCTCTCTCTCTCTCTCTCTCTCTCTCTCTCTCTCAAGCGCTCCCCCCCTACCCCCCCCCTCTGCCTCCGTCCCTAATATTAGATAATTCATAAAAACAAGACTCCTTCTCATCTTTCCATATTTAATAAAGGAATTCATAATTGCTTTAAATTAAGATTGGAGGGAGGAAAGGAGGGTGGAAAGGGGGAGAGGGGGAGAGGGAGGAAGAAGAGTGGAGACGGTATGCGAAAGTGGAAGCGAGGAAGAGAAGGAGGAAGGGAAGAGAGAGGTAGGTTAAAGGAGGAATGAGGAACGCGATGCATGGAGGAATGACGACGAGGAATGACGAAGAAAGGAAGGAGGAAGAGAAGGCCGAAGGTGATAGTGAATTATAAAAGAAAGAGGAGGAGTGAAGGAAAGAGGAAAAGGGCAAACGAAAAAAGGGGAGAAGAAAGGCAAGATAGACGGAGAAAGAGGAGAGGGAGAGAAGGATAAAGGAGTGTGAAAGAGAAGAGAAAAAAGAAAAGTGAGATAGGTAAAAGGGAGAAAGAGGAATAGAATGAATGGAAGAATGAGAGAAAGGTGAGACGAAGGAAGGGGAGGAGGGAAGGAGAGAGGAAGAGGACGAAAGTGGAAAGCAGCAAGAGGAAAAGAGGAAGAAAAAGATAAAAATAAAGAGAAGAAGGAGAGACAGAATAAGGGAGAGGAAGGACAGAGAAGAGAAGGAAGGAGAGAGGCAGAGAAGGACGAAGATGGAAGGAAGCAAGAGGAAAAGAGGAAGAAAAAGAGATATTAGTAAATAGAAGAAAGAGTAGCAGTAAAGAGGGAGAGGAAGGATAGAGAAGAGAAGAAAGGAGAGAGGCAGAGGAGGACGAAGATGGAAAGTATGAAGAGGAGAATAGGAAAAAAATATAGATAAAGGAGAGGAGGAACAGAATTAGTGGTAGGACGAGGAAGAGGAAAGGTGGAGGAAAGATAACAGGAGGGAGGAAGGAAGGGAGGGAAGGGAGACTAAAATCAGTAGAATGGAAAATAATATAATCTTGAAGTGGTAAAGGCGGCAGAAAATTAAGTGCGACACATTTTTTATTTAATTACGTTTTCTTTCTTATTTTTTCAACTATTTATGAATGTCCTTTTTTACCAGATGATAATTGGCGCTCTCTTAGGACGAAAAAATATATAATCTTCAAGTGGTAAAAGCTGCGGAAAATTAACTTACGAGATACTTTTAATTCGTTTTCTGTTAATGTTGTCGCTCTCGTGAAATTGAAAATGGGATGTGACATTCTAAAACCCGAATTCTCAGACGCTTTCGGCTCGCACAACAATATATATTTTTTTTCCAAAGCCCACAAAGGAGCTAAATCGAGGTTTTATACGTGTTTTTCCGCATTCAAAGTGCAGAAGCCGTATCAAACTATCACTAGACTCATAAAACAATCCATGGAAACACCCGCAACTTTTACGAAAGCCTTATCAAATATGTGTGTGTGGTAAGCCCCGAACTGGTTGAGAATGGTTGACTCAGGTTCTCTTTCTTACTTTCCAGGGAGACTCGCCGTTTGGGAGGACCGAGGCCTACATGAAGTTGGACCAGCTTGGCGAGGGGTCCTACGCCACTGTTTACAAAGGATACAGCAAGTAAGTGAAGGGGCAAGGAAGGCTGAGGGGCGAAGAGGAGGGGAGGATACAGGCGGAGGAAGGCAAGATAGAGGGAGAAGGGAGAGGAGAACAAAGGTGGAAGGGAACGAGAAGAGGAGAGGTAGAAGAGGAAAGAGAGTTAAAGGGGAGAAGGAGGAACAGAATGAGTGGTGGAGAGAGGAGGAGGGAGAATGGAGAAGGTAGAGGGAGGGAGAGGAGGAAAAGAGAAGGAGCGATAGTAGGCTAACAAAGAAATTCAGTATCATGTTTAACTTAAAAAATGAAGAGAAGGTTGAAAAGGGGAGAGATTAAAAATGGGAAGAGGAGAAAAGGAGAAAAGATAATGATAGAGAAATTTTAAAAAAGTACCGTCTATTTAAGATTTACGATGAAAAGAGAAACTACAGAAAGGAAGGCAAGATAGAGGGAGAAGGGAGAGGAGAATAAAGGTGGGAGGGAACGAGAAGAGGAAAGGGAGAAGAGGAAAGATAGTTAAAGGGGAGAAGGAGGAACAGAATGAGTGGTGGAAAGGGGAAGAGGGAGGGAGAGGAGAAGAGAGGGAGCGATAGTAGGCTAACAAAGAAATTCAGCAGTATCATGTTTAACTTCTAAAATGAAAAGAGGCTAAGGAAGGGAAAAGAGAAGGTAGAAAAAGGGAGAGATTAAAGATTGGAAGATGAGGAACAGGATAATGATGGAGAAATTATAAAAAGAAATACCGTCTGTTTGAGATTTACGATGAAAAGAGAAACTACAGAAAGGAAGAATAGAAGATGGGAAGAAAAGGAGGAGAGAAGGGAGAGTCTCGACCAACCCACAACATTACCCTTCCTTCCTCTCTCCCCTTCTCCCTCTTCCCTCCCTTCTCTCCCTCTCTCCCTCCGTCCCTTCTGAATTGCCTCCCATATATTTTGCGGGATTATTCCTGAAATAGAGCGGAATACCATTAGAGAGAGACTAAATATATTCGTCTTTTCATGGGTATTTTGAGCAAAGTTAAATGAGAAACTTGAATTATTGAACTCACTCACCTTACGACCGGGCGGCGGAAGGAGTAAGAGGAGGGAGATTATTAATAAGAACTTTGTGATGAGCTGAAGCGGAGAAGAAAGAAAAAGAGAGTTTGCCATGAGGAATTTAGGTTTTAATTGGCAACGATTGTAGATTCAAGAATGATGAAAGTGGCGAACGGAGTAAGTAAGACATTATTGGTAAAGACTTTGTGATTAATTGAAGCGGAAAAGAAGGAAAGAGAGAGAGTTTGACATGAGGGGTTTCGTTTTTTGTTGGCAACGATTGTAAGTTTAAAAAGACTGGCGGGAATTTTGCTTGTCTGTTTGGCTTTTAATTAACGCTTCCCATCCAGTCATCTGTCAATATCTCCCTTTCCCCTCTTCCTCCTCTTCCCCCTCCTCCTCCTCCTCCTCTTCCTCCTCCTCCTCCTTCTCCTCCTCCTACTCCTACTCTTACTCTTCCGTCACTATCGAAAACTTTGACGGAATAATTTATGGACAAAGAACCGCCGTCTCTGCCCTTGAATTTGAATAAGATCAGAGGCTGGGAATATGGATGTTCTCTGCCCCTCTTCTCTCCTTCCCTTACATGGTCTTCTTTTTCCTGGTACCTACGTCATCTTATACAGGCTATTTTTAAGGTTCTATTTTTATTGCACTTCCTTCTGTTTGCCTTCTCTTCTTCAGTCTCTCCCTTCATATATTTCTTCTGTGCTTCTCTTCTTATCTCTTCTTCTCTTCCTTAGTCTTCCTTTTCCTTGTATGTCATCTTATACTTACTCTTGAAGGTTAATTGTTACTACACTTCTCTTTTCCTGTTCTTCAATCTCCTTTTCTATATATTTTCACCTCTTCTCCTCTCTCTTCCTTTCTTTAGTCTTTTTTTTCCTGTTATGTCATCTAAAACAGATTCTAAACACTTCAACTACTGTCTTTCCTTCTCTTTTTATCTATTTTTTATCAGTCCCCCATTCTTTATTTTTTCATCATCTCCTCTCCTCTTCTTCCTTTCTTTAATCTTCCTTTTCCTTGTACTACATCATCTTAAACTAACTCTTGAAGGTTTTATGTTGCTATTCCTTGTCTTTTCCCTTATTCTTCAGTCTCCCTCTTTCTATATATTATCTTCTTATCTCCTCTTCTTCCCTTCCTTAGTCTTTCTTTTCCTGTTACGTCACTTTAAACTAGCTATTTAAGTTACTGTTACTTCACTTCTTTCTCTTTGCCTTCTCTTAATCTCTCCCTTGCTATTATGTCACTTCGCATCTCTTCTTCCATGCCCCAGTTCATTTTCTTTTCATCGTAAAATATTTAAGACTCTAAACTTTTATGTTACTATACCTCCTTCTCTTTTCCTTTTATTTTTCAGTGTACCCCTTTCAAATATTTATCTTCATTTCTCATTTCTTTTTCTCCTTCTTTAATCTTCCTTTTCCTGCTGCGTCATTTTAAACTGACTCTGTGTAAGCTTTTTTGTTACTGCATTTCCATTTCGTCTCTTTCTCGCATTTGTGTTCTCCCTTTTCCTTATTCTTTATTCCAGACACACCTTCGTTACGTTTGTGTACTCTCTCTCTCTCTCTCTCTCTCTCTCTCTCTCTCTCTCTCTCTCTCTCTCTCTCTCTCTCTCTCTCTCTCTCTCTCTCTCTCTATCGCGGGGCAGACTTCTAAGGCGTTTTGATATTCCAAGGAGATGTGTTTTTAGCCTATGTTTGTACGCCTGAGGATAGTCCAGGCTGATTTCTTTCCTCCCCTCCCTTCCTTTCCCTCCTCTTCCCCTCCTCTCCCTTTTATTTCCTTCCTTACCCCCTCCCTTTCATTCCCTCCCCTCCGTTTTATTCCCTTCCTCTCCCCTCCTCTCCCCCTCCAGTTTCCTTCTTTTTATTTCCTTCCCCTCCTCTCTTCCCTCCCCTCCCATCCCTTCCGTTTCTTGCCTTCCTTTCTCCCCTCCCTTCCCTTCGTTTTCTGTCCTTTCTTCCCCCCTCACTATCCTCCCCTCCTTTCCCTTCCCACCTTTTTAATCCATCCTTTCCTCCCTCTCTGCCCTCTTCTCTCTCCTCATCCCTTCCCTTCCCTTCCCCTCCTCACCCTCCCCTGCCCTCCTTCCTTCCTTCCCCTCCCCTCATTCTCCCGCCACGCCGTACGCACTGAATCGCAAACCTTCGGGCGCGTCTTATATGATGAGAACCCAGCGGCGGAGAAGCGCAGGAGATCCGGGGCTATGTTTGGAAGCGATCACCGCGGCTCGCTTATGAAGGAGGGAGTGCGTTGCGTATGAATGGACATAACCAGAGTGCGTTGAGTGTGAATGAGGGCAAGCAGTCAGGGCAGGGAGATTGTTAGTTTGTTCATGCAGCACCAGGGGGCAGCATGAGTAAGTGTGATTAATACTATCGATGCTCCGATGGGTATTAATGTTAGGCTAGGATGCGAGATGCTGTTGTACTATGTTAGGGCACCGTTGCCAGATTATCGTACTCAGAGTATAGTATTTACCGGTTTCTGACGCCTAACTAAACTATTGCCAAGAAACATCAGGAATTAACTGTTTTAACGATAATTATAAGTGAATCTCCTTATTGGGGTCCACGAGACAGTTTTGGGGACGGAAGTCGGTAAATATAAGAGGCTGAGTAAGACAATCTGGCAACTTTGTGTTAGGGTTTAAAGAACGTATTCTCAGACGCTTTACGGTAGGGCCAGTTTTACAGTCCTTGTGAGCTCCCCACCCAAACACAAAATACGACGAAAATTCCTTGTATAGTGTTTGGCGTTGATATGAAAAGGAGGAAATTTTAGAAAACTACGCAAGAAATCTTTTTAGAATCTGGTGTTGAGTAGAAATAACGGATCACTGTGGAGAATATAGTTTGGTTTGGGCGCTAACAATGGCTCTGTGTTGGACTGTCGAACTGGCCATTAGTCTCTCACAACAATTGTTTTCAAAGGCCACTGAGGAGATGAGTAGGATTCCCATGAGTGCTTTTTTCACATTCATGGTACAGAAGCCTTGTCCAACTGTTACTAGGCTCATAAAACTACCCATGGAAATACCTACAACCTTTATGAAAGCCTTACCAAATGTGGGGGTGTGCTACGCCCCGAAATGTTGGAGAATATGGAACTAGTGTGTTATGGTTTGTGTGGATGTGTAACGTATTTTGTATGTGTTTAATAGGTGTAGAATAAAAGCACTGATTATGTATTTCCTCAGTATAACATAACAGGCAACATCAAAACAGTATATTATAACATGGGACATGGCGTCTGTATATCACGTTTAACCCCTTTCCAAGTTTCAAAATGCCTCTTAACGTCGTACAAATTATTATATAGATAACAAAAACGAATTAAACCTTGTTGAATCGCCTTTGAGCAGTAATTTGTATATTTTCTTAATCGGGAGCGTGGGCAACCGAAGTTATCAGAGATGACAGAGAATATCGTAGGTTGAAAAGTTACTGAATCCCCTTCGAAGTATCTCTTTAAGAAACATCAAAAGCAGCAACCGCTCATAGTTAAACCTCCTCTGAATCCCCATCGAAGTACCTCCATAAAGAACAGCAGCAGTAGTAACCGTTCTTAGTTAGTCCACCACCTCTGAAATCCCCTTGGAAGTAACAATAACAGTTCATATTCGCAACGGGCCCGGGGGCGTGATGGAGGGCGGGGGAGAGGAGGCGGTAAAGGAAGGAACGGACCGGAGTTGATGATTGATGGAGAGACTTTGATTAGTTTATGCCCAATTTACACCGCGGAGGCCCGAGCGGTGCGTTAGTGGGAGGCGGAGGCGGGAAGGTGTGTGTTGTGTGCGTGGGGTTGAAGGAAGATGAGGTGCAAAGAAGTCATAGCAATAATAGTGGTAGTAGTAGTAATAGTAGTAGTAGTAATAGTAATAGTAGTAATAGTAATAGTAGTAGTAGTAGTGGCCTGAGAATTCGATCTATTTACGATAGTTCAAAGCGGCTGAAGATGTAACGTAATACTAAGTTGCATAAATGAATGAGGTATATAATAGTTTATCATATTAACAGTCCATCGCCATTCAACCATATTTTCCCGCGACATACCATTGTAAAAAATATATATAAATAAAATACATTCCTCAGTTTGACAGCTATGTATATATAGTAGGACATTAGCTCAATTTTCCAGGTTTTTTTTTTTTCTTTACATTTTCTCAATATATTCTTTACAATTTAGTTTTCTGCCTTTATTTTTGTTTTGTTTTGTTTTATTTTGTTTTGAGTTTGCTCTTGTTGTGTCTTTTGTTTACGTTTTGTCCATTGCTATAAAAAAAGGTATAGTGATGCTTACGAAATGGCGAGCATAGTCCTAATCACACCCTTATTATTCTCTCTCAGCCTGACTAACCAGGTGGTGGCGTTGAAGGAGATACGGCTACAGGAGGAGGAGGGGGCGCCGTTCACCGCCATCCGGGAGGCGTCTCTCCTGAAGCAGCTGAAACACGCGAACATCGTCACCCTCCACGACATCATTCATACCAGGGAGACGCTCACCTTCGTCTTCGAGTACGTGGTGAGTCCATCCACAGAGAGAGAGAGAGAGAGAGAGAGAGAGAGAGAGAGAGAGTAAAAAGTGCTAAAAGAGATGAAAAAGAGAATGAGAAAATAAAAAAAGGAGAGGGGCTTCATGAGAGAGATGAAAAGGAGTGAAAGGTAAAAAAAAAGTGGGGGGGCTGCGTGAGAGAGAGAGAGAGAGAGAGAGAGAGAGAGAGAGAGAGAGAGAGAGAGAGAGGGGGGGGGGGGGGGGATTTAAACACGCAATCCTGTTAACGAGATATCTCTTAAATACCTGAGAATCTACTAAATTTACTCCCGCGAATGACAGTCTCTTCCTCACAAATCACGAAGACAAAGCCGATCCGATGCATTAACGAAACTTTAGATAACATAAGTACTTATTTCACTCATATTTTGTACTCGGAAGTCATCTCTAGGCTGTCCAACTTACAAATGCAAGAGTTAACCAGTATCTTCACTCTCTCATTCCTTTACCTTTACGTATGGTGACAAAATATCGCAGCCACTCACCCCTTTCCCACATCCTTCCCAGCACACGGACTTGTCACAGTACCTCGAAAAGCACGGCGGCGGCCTGCATCCTCGCAACGTCAAATTATTGCTCTTCCAACTCCTGCGGGGGCTGTCCTACTGCCACCGCCGCCGCATCCTCCACAGGGACATCAAGCCACAGAATCTCCTCATCTCGGAGATCGGCGAGCTCAAAATAGCGGACTTCGGTGAGTTGATTCGGAGGGTGATGTGTCATGTGTTTGGAAGGGTATTAATTTTGTAGTAGTAGTAGTAGTAGTAGTAGTAGAAGAAGAAAGAAGAAGTGGTAGTAGTAGTAGGTAGCAGTTGTTGTAGTAGTAGCAGTATATAGTAGTAGTAGTAGTAGTAGTACGGTAGTAGTGTTGAAACAGCGCTTGCACTATGTAGTATCTCATGAAATTACGTACATAAATCACAGTTGCCATAATAGTTCAAAGAATATAAGCAGGTTTTGTGTACCTGACTATCCTACGTGAGCTGAGAGTGAGGTGCTGGTGGTGTCCCTGCAGGTCTGGCGCGGGCCAAGTCTGTCCCCTCTCACACCTACTCCCACGAGGTTGTCACGCTCTGGTACCGGCCTCCCGACGTGCTCCTCGGCTCCACGGACTACTCCACCTCCCTCGACATGTGGGGCGTCGGTTGCATATTCACCGAGATGATCACTGGGGTGCCCGCCTTCCCCGGGGTCAGAGATATTCAGGACCAGCTAGATAAGATATTTAAGGTACGGATATTTATGATGTATTAGTTCCTTTCAGCTCTGGGGTTTTTTTTTCATATAGTTCTCTGAAACTAAATTTGATCAATCTTATTTAGTATTTCTTATTCTCTTGCATTATTTTATTCCCCTCTGAGAAGCAATGTTTCCAGGATTTAATTTTGTTTCAGATTTTGTGTTCTGTCATTAATCTTTCTCTTTTATTTGAAATACGTAATTAATGAATGTAAAAGTCTTTTTATCTTGCACTTTTCAGTTCGTCCTTATATGAGCAGTGTGTTGTGGGCTTTCTTTATGTGTGTTTTCAGTCCATGGCGTTTGTCTTTAAACATAAATAGATCAATAACTTTACTACCATTCCAGGTTGTTGGCACCCCGACGGAGGAGACGTGGCAGGGCGTGACGCAGCTGCCCAACTACAAGTCCCACAAGCTGGTGCTGCACCGGCACCGCAGACTGGCCTCCGTGTTCCCCAGACTCAACGACATTCCCCACGCTGAGTCCCTCGCCACGCAGTTCCTACAGGTGTGTGTGACTTATTTATTTTATTTGGCGATTGTTGAGTTTTGCTTCGCCAGGTTCAAGGGCTAAGCAACGGAAATGAGCACCGAGGCCACACGCAGCTATCGCGTGTTCCCCCAACTTACCTCAAAACTCAACATACCATTTGCATCTTCATTTTACAATTAAGAGAGGATATTCATGTCCCATAACAATAATGAAGGAACATATCGTTATTTATATTTTTTAGCTAAGAGATGAAGGCAATTTAAGTTCCATAACGTAACATAAGCTCCTTGAAACGTTATATCTATGCAAAGCTCTTATCCTAAACTTGCCCTGAAAAGAACAATCAACAAATTTACTTTTACATGAGTATTCATGTACAGCAACTGGACAGGAATCAGAGTATTAAAATGTACCTCCTTTTGCAGATACAACCCAACAAGAGAATCTCCTCCGAGACAGCTCTCAGACACACCTATTTTGATGATCTTCCACAACAAATATATGAGTTAGACGCAGGTAAGGACGAAGAGTCACCTGAGAGCAGCGGCCTCATCAGTGTGCTGAAAGAGTTATATGTTCACTGAATCACCTCATTTCCACACCCTCAGGGTATGTTGGCCAATTTGTATGCACCGGGCCAATTAGCACTCATTAGGGAAGACCTGACTCAGAAAACTGAACCAGGACATAAAAATTACATTATGGCAGAATAAAGATTGTCACACATTATTTTATTTTGATGATTTTTTTTAACAGCAAAAGTCTATTAATCCATAAGATTCTGTCATCATTAATATTCATTACAGGCACTTTAGATTTTAGAGCTTTCAGCTCATTGGATTTTCTGATTAGTGTCATTCAGAATAATGTACTTTTATCGTCAATCTGAGCTTACGTTTTCTGAGTACATACATACTATGGTGTCTGAAGCAACATTTTATTCAGAAAAATCTAGCTTAGTAATTACTACTAAGTTACTAACAATAATAATACATTTTATCCCCAATATGAATATTAATTGGAAAGGAATATACAAATTGGCAAATGTACGCTGATTGCAAACAAGCATAAGCATACAATATATGCATTTAAGAATGCATAGCTTGCACTTCAATGTGTAACTAACTTGTGTTAAGATCATTAATATAAGACTATCTTTATTGTATCATTTTAAATAATCTCTTGTTTTCATCTTTCATCAAACACACCATTTTACATCTCTTGCTTTCCATGTCACCAAACACACTTCATTTCCCAGCATTAATCACATACAAGCAAACAACACACAGACATTTCATTCATACACACTTTATATGGCTATGTAACTGACTTATATCAAGATCATTAGATTAAGGAAAACTTTAACAGGTGTGTTCCCCAATTCATACTTACTGTTCTAATTACTACTCATATGAGGAGAAAAATGCTGGTGAAAATTGGGCAAAGGTATAAAAAATAACTACATATTGTCAAAACCAAGAAAATTCATCTACCATAATCTTTTCAACTTCATTTTTACACCTTAGCTCACTTTTATGCCATCATTTTTATCCTGAATTGACATCTAATTTGAATGGTGAATAGGAATGGGCAAACAGACCCAGTGTCTTCCTAAATATCTCCTTTACTCCCTCTCTGTTAACACACGCTGCCAAACACTGACTTCCTCCCTCGCCCCAACAGATCAGTCAATATTCTCGGTTGGCGGTGTGAGGTTAGCACAGGAGCTGAGGAACTACCCGACCTCCGTCATACAAGCGGCCAGAGAGATCAGAAAGTTGGTCTAGTTGCTGATTAGTCCTTTACCAAAATTAAGTTATAGGAACAGCATCCTCTACACCTTTACCTGCTCTACCATAATCTAAAGACCTATTTTTGCAAGTTTAAAAAGTTGTGACTGCACCTCATATCTTATCAGCCTGTACAGACCTTGATTTAGGGGAGAACTCAAAGGAATGAAATATAACTTTTTAATGCATATGAAAAGAATGACACCAGAGAGGAGAGTATTTTTAATAGTTATATTATCTTACGGCGTGTCACTAAAGTCAAACAATATACTGTACGGGACTTAAAATATTTTCATAGATGTTTACGAGGGCGACGTGTTCAGTTCATTTGGCCAAGGTGAAGGTGTAACTGTATGGCTGTTCTGTTTTATAAGGTATTTGAGATAATAGCTTGATTTATAGGTTTGTAGTCAGATATATGTATTTAGAGACATTCAAAGAAATACAGCACACATGCTCGAATTCTCTCATGGAGTCTATAAATAATTTTTGAGTAGTGGCAGGAAACAGATTTTTGTACTAGAGGAGACAACTGACACTGTAATGAATCTTAGATGGTTACTGAACTTAAGGTAATGAAGAGAATAATTTATTGACTATTTCATCAGTTATTGTGATATACATTACTTTGGACAGTGTCTGAGGCCATACTTATTGCAATCTAGAGTATGTTTCAGCAAGTCATATGCCCTATCCTAATTAGTACTGCATGGTTCAAGAAAAAGATGACCACGGAAAACTAAACAGTGGTATCGAAATGAACTTATGGATAAACCTTCATCATTTTTTAATAAGTTCATTTTTTATATCTCAGTTTAGTTTCCCATGTCCAACCTCATAAGAGAAAATAAGGACGTTAAATGAAAAGAAGATCTCAGTTTAGCTTCCCAGCGAAGTTTTTTCCCCTAACACAAGTACTAATTGGAATAATGCGCACAGACAGGCAAACATACATAGTCCACATAAATAAACTAAGAGAGCACAAGGTTATTCAGTGCCTCCAAAAAAAGTACACTCAGAATACTGCAGCATGGCCCACAGTCCCAGTAAAGAAAGTGTGCCCATTCATTCCCATTCCAGTTTGGTGCTATATATCCCTATCAGAAATCCCCCTTAAAATAAAACCCTTAAGAAATGTATTAGGCATATGTCCACCAGTTTATAGCCACCCTCCTAACCAGTACTCACCATATCAGGGAAATAATAACTTAAAATATATTGAGCTCAGCTATAAACGGGAAACGGTGTCAAAATAGATTAGTAATTACCAAGCTTAGTTTTGACAATTTTGTTCCTATACATGAGCTCATCATTTTTTTTTTCTTAGTAAGTTTATTTTTCCTTGGTATGAGTGTGAATTGGGAGGGTGTGGGATAAATTGGCAAGCATGTCCTATTCCTCATGGTTAACCTTTTCCCACAACCAAACCCTAGTAACTGGAATCACACAGGGAGGATGATCTGATTTTTTTTTTTTTTTTTTTTTTTTTTTTTTTAATGTGAGTCAGTAGATCTCATTTCACAAGTAACTGAAATGAGATAAATCTGTGTAGTACCAACCACAATGACTATCACTTAAAGAAGAGCAAATATACAGTAGTCTATAATACATGATGTACTGCTTTAGAGATTTCATAGAGATTTCAAAGAGGCAGGCAATGAAAGAGAAGCCTAAGTAATTAGTGTAGCCACATAACTGAAACCAATATGTGTTTTCTTCTTTATAACAGCAAACTTTTTAGCAGTGGTAAGTAAAGATTTTCATAAGTTAATTTTTTTCTCTGTGTCATATTTCCGTGTGAATTACTATGTTGTCTTATTGATTGATGGGTTCTTTTAATTCACTGTTGTTTATTCCCCTTATGTAAGCCCTCTATCTCCATCTCTATGATAAGTGTGTAATGTGATACAGATTCTGACATAAACTACTCAGGTGACTTTTTTTTCATTATTTTTTGTATAAATTTTCACTTGGGTTCTATAACTAAACACACTCTTCTTAAGGTTGTTTATTTATGTTTAACTGATATCTCAACATCATGTACATATTTGTTCATCCAACCTCTGGCTGTCGGTGAACCTTAGCCAGTAAGCTCATGAGGTTCAGTATAGTGGCCGAGTTGTCATCTGTCACAGTGATTCAAATTAAAATTCTAGCGAAGGTGTATGTTAGATGTAGATGTAGATATGTAGTTTTAATGATTTTTTTTTTTAATTAGAAGTAGAATTGTAGGTGTAAATACAGAAATAGAATTAGATTCAGAGTTTTAAATGGCTGTCATTTGTAGATTTCAATTTAAAGAACAAGTATGATAAAGTCTATGTAGATAAGCCGTGTTGAAATGTGTGGAAACTTCACAACTCTAAACCTTTTGGTAGTGTGTGGAGCTTTAAAGAGCATTACTGTATTGTATAGATTATGTTTTTTTATATGAAAAGTTGCAAGATATCTCACAAAATTTTAATAATGCTCAAAAGGCTATTATTGCTGTTACTGTTTTGGCCATATTCTTATCTATGTTTGATCCATGACGCTGTCACACACATGCATCTGTGTAGTGCAGAACTATGCAACAGCAATGACTTCCAATTGTTTCCTTTTTGTACATTCAATTCAGACATGATTTAAGTCTATGGCCTGTATGGAGCTTTTGTCAATTTCTTACATTAATCAAGTGACATCAACATCAACATTAACTCAGAATGGCAGTGTTTCTTTATTCAGGAACATGTATGTGTTCAGGAAACATGACAAAATTACTCAGCACATCAATATTTCATGCCGTCTGTGATGTGGTTTTGTATCACTGAAATAAGTCCCAGCCTTCATTCAACACACCAAAGCATATTTTATACATGACATTCACATATTTAATTTTTTTTTCATAATCTCGATCAGTAAAACTGATAAATCAGCATTTCTATTATAAATAGTAGTGGCCTGTACTGATCCACTTTTTGCTGACTTACTATGCAGTATTCTTAATGCTGTGATTTCAAAAACTTCTCTGAACACATAAGCACTTGTTCCTGAGCCAAATGTTTACAGCTTAATTTTGATACCAATGCAAGTGTGTTCCTTAATATGCACAGTAGCTCCACTTTCTTTGCACATTTTTGTGTACAATACACTAATTGCTATCGAAACTGTGATAATGTATTCAACACAACGTATACTGGGATAAAGTTATTGATGCACATGGCATAATACTATATTGTTCATAGCCCTGTAAATCTGTTCAAAGATATTAGATATTTAAACTTTTTTACTGACATTCACATTGGAAGTGGTCAAGAAGGGTCCCTGAGTCAGCCAGTACTTCCTCCTGTGACAGGTTTGGGTGTGAAACACAATGGGCTCCTGTGCCTGGGCCAACAAGACAGTGTTCCCAAAAGAGGAGTGATTAGTGCAGAGTGCAGACAGGAGGGGCATGTTGAGCCTGGAAAACACTCCCACTTTAGGGTTTGTTCATTGATTCATGTGTGCCATTCCAGTTAGCACCCATATCAGGAGAATAGCTGCCAAGGTGTAAAAATGGCAGTCAAATTGAAGTTTAGCATTCAATCTCAATTTTGACAACAATATTTCATTCTTGTACTTCGGCACAGTTTTTCAGAGTAGCTCTTCTGTTATACCTGATGGAAGTACTAATTGAAGTGATGTGCACGAATTGGCGAGCACACCCTAATTCTAACTGTGGTGTGTTAGTGCATGAGGAAGAGTAATGAGAGAGTGCAAAGAGGTAGTGGAGAGAATGAATAAGGAATAGGGGAAGAAAAAATGTGAGAAAAGCAGTTGGAGAGAATAAATTGAGAATAAATTGAGATGGCTAAAGTAATTAAAGCCCAGATGTGTGTGTGTGTGTGTGTGTGTGTGTGTGTGTGTGTGGGTACGTGCGTGCATGTGTGTTTCATCGTTGGCCTGGGCATGAGGATACTGGACACCTACACTCAGCCACATCACCAGGTCGTGTTCCCCATTGGTCCATACATATTCTCAAAGCGTGTAGTGTCATAGCCCGAACTTTTGTATGCATGAGGTATTTATTTCTCCCTAAGTGTTTATAGGCATCTGATGTGTATAGTTTTCAGTTATATATTTGTTATGATTAATTAATAACATGCATATTACTACTACTACTATCATAATATCTTGTGTTGTACAATCAGTCAAACTAGCACTTGGACCAGAGAGAGCAGGTACTGTAGGGTGTTGTTTGCCAGGCACTGTATGTACTCGTGGTAGTGAAACCCATTACGTAGGCTAAAGTGTATTCACCGGAGGAATAACTTTGAGCCGCCAAGAACATAACATCCATCGAAAAGTCAACCCTGAAATAAATGTGAGAAAATCTACCTTCACATGATTATATACATGCAGTGGTACACATCATTCAATGAGTACTTGTATTAGGAAAAAATGATTCTCTGGATGACTTACCTGAGGTGTAGAAATTAGATGTTGCTAAAATGAATACTGGTTATTTAACATTATTTTGACTATTTGATTTTTATACTGCAATCAAGTTCCCAAAGTACTTTTTATCTAAGCATAAGTACTGATTGGAGTGGTGAGTGCAATTTGGCAACCATAGCCTTCCACCATAACACTACAGAGCATCAGATGGACATTATAAAACCCAGTAATGGGATGTTTACTGTATGACTCGCTAGGATGTGCATGCCAATATGAACGCACTGTTCCAGTTAGTACTCGTTTTTGGAAGAAAATACTTCTATGGAAAACTTAACCAAAGGAGGAAAAATGAATTTGTCATATTGAAGGTTGCTTATCTGACTTTATATTGCCTATAGAATATTTTTTGTACTTGAGCTCATTTTTTCAAAGTACTACCATTCATATATTTGTGTTGAAATCAGTTTCATGTGAGAGCTGCCTCCTCTTGAGTAGTAAATTAACTTGAGCCTTCAGGAGAGTGGCATCCATGGAAACTTAGCCCTGAAAAAAATAAAGTTTCAACAATTTGACCTTACACAAATATGTTGGCTACTTTAGTTTTTTTTATTTTTTTTTTTTTTTTTTTTTTTTTTTTTTTTTTTTTTTTTTTTTTTTATCCAGTATAAGTACTAATTGGAATGGTGTGCATACAAACTGGCAAACACACCCTATCTCTTTTTGGTGTCCCTCGCTGTTGTCATTGAGTGTCCCAAGACCTGCGAGTGTAGGTGTCAGCGAGACGTGTTGCTCAAGGGTGTGAGAGCCTCTGGTGCCTACGGAGCCTCTTGGGGCGACTGTCTGCCCTGATGCTGTTGCTGCCGCTGCTTCTGATGCCACTGCTGCCGCTGTTGCTGATGCCGCTGCTTGCTCATGCTGCTGCTGCTCTTCCTGTAGTGTGTGAAGAGCTGCAACATTGTATAGTGTGTCCATATGAGTTCTGACAGTTTATTTCTAGGGTCTCAGTATGATCAGTTTAAATAGCTGAATGTGAAATGTTTATACTTTCATTTATTTTTTATGTATTTAGCTCATGACAATGTGTTATAATGCTGTAGCTTATGGCTTGATTTGTATGTCTGGTCTCTTTCATTGTCACTTTAGTACTGTGTTCATGACCTTCCTTCCCTCTCCTTGGCGTGGAGTCATGTTTGTGTTGGTGCAGGGCTGCTTCGCGCCGCTGGTGTGGAGTGGCCACGGCAGCCAGGCCCAGACAGAGCAGACCATGAGGAGTTGTTCATAAGTTGGTAGTGTGTTTTAGGGCCTCGACGCTGACATCCCCAGAAATGGTTCATTGAGAAAATAAAATGCAGTGGAACTCTTAGCGTTGTTAACTGTTGTTCTTTGTTTTTATGAAGAGAAAGTTAGTATTATTAGGCATCATAAGAATTCACAATCCCAGGGCTTGTAAAATAGGCCAGCCTGGCCGACGATATGATAAGAAATAAAATCTGTCACTTTGTAATTCTTAGGAATGGAATTTCTTTTTCTCTCTCTCTGTACAAACCTTCATTCATGTATCATTCTCATTTTTCTACACATGTGGATGCGAATGATCACCGTTCGAGTGTGAATGTGAATGTAACAGAGTAGCTCAAGGTACATAAATACAGTAAAAGTCTATTAACTCAAAGTCTACTGGTCTGAACTCCCTATAGTCCAAATTTTTGTTTGCAGGAAATTCTAATCTGATACACACTTATACAGATTTGGGCTGCCCCTTGATAGTCTGCAGAATTGTCAATCCACACAAGCGAGTGTCAACTGATATTCGAATTAATAGACTTTTACTGTATCTGCACACGACTTTTCAAAAATATCAAAAGCATATCTAGTTTTTGAGAGAGTGCTTCCTCGGTCCCCTACACGCCCCATCCCCCCGCCACACGCCCCCCCCCCCCTCCAACCCCCCTGCCCCATCTCCCCACGCCACTACAGACATGCCTCACCGAATTGTGGGAAAGCTTTATTCATGAGTAATAATGCCTGCAATATAAAATGTTTGTCTCTTTACCCAAACCCATTTACCTTAGTAAGAGGAGAGGACTACATCAATTACCTCCCTTTAATTGATGTTATTTGATATACACCACAGGTTTTTAAGTAAGACAACAGAAGAGAGAGAGAGAGAGAGAGAGAGAGAGAGAGAGAGAGAGAGAGAGAGAGAGAGAGAGAGAGAGTTTTCTAGTCAAATTTTCTTTAAAATGTCATTTGATCTAGTCTAGCCTTTCCACAGGGTATGCATTGATTCTGATTTACTGATTGCACAATTTCAAATGCATTAATTCATACAGTCACATATGTCCATTGAACCAAGGAAGAATAAGTGGAGAGAGAGAGAGAGAGAGAGAGAGAGAGAGAGAGAGATTGTACCGTTTCAATTGCTTCGTGGTTTCAGTTCGAACACAGATGAGCCAGAAAAGTCAAGGTAAGTTTCAGGTATCATCATTAAATAACCGAGTGAATGTAGAATGAAATAATAGAAGTGTGTGTGTGTGTGTGTGTGTGTGTGATAGCCAAGGGCTCACATCCGACAGCCATTTGAAGCTTCGATCATATTGTGAGCAGATTCTCAGCAGAAGCCCCGAAGCAGGTAAGAGGCAGTCTGTTATAATGAGTGGGAGGAGGTGGACGCATCGCAGTTGGCAGCCTCCCGTCACCTTTTTCTCACAAATGGTAAGCATTCAACGTTTGTTTCCAGCGTCTTTATGGTCAAGGTGGTTTCACAAAGGACGATTCGTGGATAGTTTTACTCCATGTTGTGGGAAGGGGAGGAAGTGAAAGTTGGCGCCAAGGAGTGAAGAGAGAATCCTTGGTCGGCGCATGTAAGACGTGAGCTCTCACCGGATATCCCTCATCTTGCGGCAGTTCAGCTGCTTCCTCAATGAATGGAGGGATTAGCGGGTGTCGTCGACTCCATCAATTCTACCTCCATGCCTCAGACCACCGAGAACACATTACGGCACCTCTTTTTTGCCACGCCTCTCCTCTGAACAGACTTCAGTTGGAATTCGTTTTAGAGGTATCTCATGTATCTCTTTTGAACCTTTTGAAACATCAGTATCTCTTCATCTTTTCTACAAACCAACAAAACGCTTTGAAAAATCCATCAATTGAAGGATTACTCTTGAAAATAAGGGATAATGTTTACGAAAGCGCGTCGCCTCCTCTGCTGGCCGCGGCGGCGCTGCAGCCGGTGTTGCGAGAAATACCTCCTCGCTGAATTAAGTCACGCCCCCCCTGGTTAGAAGGGGGGTCGAGGGGGGCGCAGTACCCCCGTTAGTAGGTCGTAAAGTTCGGTTGGAGTAGTTTAAATATGCTCCCCGACCCTAAACCCTCTGCGAGCTATTTTACGGCTGCGGCGGCTGCAGAGTCGCCGCGCTTTCGTAAACATTATCCCCTATTTTCTAGAGTAAAAAAAAAGTCCTTGAATTGGATTTTCAAAGCGTTTCCATAACTGTTGAAGGTTTGTAGAAAAGATATATGAAGAGATACTGATGTTTCATAAAGTAGATTATGAGATACTGGCACGGACCTAATACGAATCTTTACCCAGACTTCTATAATTAGTCGTGGTACAACCGTCCAATTCTTGTAAAGCTGAACACAATCAAGATTTACGAATCATGGAAAATGTTGATGTACTGAGCTGCAGGTAATGAATCAACTAAAATAAGTATATTTGTTTATTGGAGGTCTGAAAGACACTTTAACTGACAGTATAATGTACAACAAAGTGTTTGAAGGCCGTACATTTAAGTATTGGCTTGTTTTGGCGCCAGCTCAAATTCTTAGATGGCCAGGGACCATATATAGTCCTAGCCCTCTGGGATACAGAATCAACTGCAGCACCATTATTATCACAATACTCTCCAAGTCTCCCAAAATACACAGTCATCAACCAATTAAAAGGGAGGTTGAGCAACTGCAACAGCTGAGCTGTGCACAACCTGCTTCAGCAGGCTTAGAAAGAGGCCCACAGATTTCCCCTGAAGGATGTCTTGGCTTGTGCACTTTTGCTGAATGTGCCAACTTTGTTGTTTCAAAATAGTCAAGTGTTTCTAATACACTAATAGTGGAAGTTAACATGGTGAAGAAGGTACTTCCTCAAAAATTCAAAATTTGTTAACTGTGAGCACTACAAGCTTCCTGAGGTAATTTTTCTATATGCAACACAGTGTCCCAGCCCTCTTTGGCTGAAGACTGGCTGTAAGCAGTTGTATGTACACCTACAAAACAAGCAGGAATCTCCACAAAGATAAGTTCATTCAGTATTCAAAGGGGGAATTTATCACAATATATCACTGAAACTTACTGTATAAGCAAGTAATAATAAAACATAAAGCTGGAATCTCTTGGTTGCAGAAACACTATTTTATGATGATGTATTTTTGATATGTATTTCATACACATTTTGTACCCTGAAAGTCAACATAAAATATTGCTTTATGAAAGATAAGGTGTGAAAAATGTGATCATCAGTCATGCATGATGACTCAAATCACAAGTGTGGGGCACTAGAATAAACTAGCTCTAAGTTAGGCTCAATCTTTCTCAAATTCGAATAAACTTTCTTAAATAACTTTGATGAATGATTACTCAAGACTGAAGAACAAGAGCAATGTGGCCTGGTTGTAATTACAAGAGAATGGTATTGCTCCCAACCAGAAGCGATCACGTGCCACGCAAGAACTTGCAACCTTCCTTCACATTATTTTAATTTTCTCCATACGAACAAAAACATTACTAAATGGGCAGATTCAGATTAATTACAGCATAATAGGAACTTCATTGAATCTGACAAAACATGATTCTGCTCAAGGCACTAAAAAATATACAACATTGTGTACTTTCTACACTTAAATGGTCATAATAAAGCTAACCATCTCTTTAACCCCTTCACTACGACCGGGCGAAAACGGCGCCCCGCCCCGTATCCGGGCTGGCCGCGCGCGCCAAATTTCAAACGTCGCTTCTGATTATAACAAGTTTTCAGCCATAATTTCAAAATAATCATCATGTATTATATATTAAAGCATGCAAAATTAAATGGTGCACATTGAGAAACTTAAATTATTTGATAATTTTGAGATGTAAGCATAAATATACAGAGAAATTTGCGAGAGATTAGCATTCTCTCTCTCTCTCTCTCTCTCTCTCTCTCTCTCTCTCTCTCTCACACACACACACACACACACACACACACACACACACATAGATTATAAGTAGAAATGCAACGTTTAGGAGCCTTCTGATTAATGTAAAATCACTTAGGTTTAAGGACAGATCACCTAGTCTGGACCATGGGGTCTGTGTGGTCTGATTTTCTATGTAAATCTATGTAAATCTCTCTCTCTCTCTCTCTCTCTCTCTCTCTCTCTCTCTCTCTCTCTCTCTCTCACACACACACACACACACACACACACCCTGGAAGGGGGAGGTAAAAGGAAGGAAGGAAGAATGAAAGAGAACAGAGACAGCGGGAGGTTGAAAGGGAGGCAGGGAGGTGAGGCCGCGTCCTTGAGCCGAGGGGGGTGGTGAGATAAGCATTCACTACCCAGCCATTTGGCAACTCAAAGGAAGAGGAACTCAAGACACACTTATGTTATTACACTATAATAACATTGAAAGTCAAATAAGACACCTTATCATATACGGAGTCTCTAGTAGGGTCATTCCATATCAAGTGGTCCAATGCTCCCCACCTCACCATCTCAGATTTTGATGAAATTTTGTACACAAGTTGGTACTTGGCCCAGACAGACCTGTGCAAAATTTCAGCTCTGTAGCTCCTATAGTTTCCAAGATACAGTACCCTTGTTTTTTACCCCAAACACCGGAACCGGGACTGGCAGTTTCACGGAGGCGTTTTTAGGGGGCCTTTACTCAGTTGAGGTAATAAGAAGAAATTGGCTATGGCTGGGAACCTGTAAGAAACCCAACACTGGCACAGCATGGAGGACTGGAGAGGTAGGTGGGAGGGCCTGTGGCTGGACCTGCACGGCTATCGGGCGTGGCCCCTGGGCGATGGGGAGACCAATCTGTGAGCAGCTGGCACAGAATTGGTAGTGGCACAGCCACCATGGACCAACGCAGGATTAAAAGTACAAATCTAGGTGTCTGAGAGAGTACACATTTTTTACACATCAAAAAGTTCCAGCCAAGCTCCGAAAGGCCAAAACTAGGGCAAATTCAAGTTAGCATTTGACCAAGAAGCAACTCAGTCTCAAAAAAGATATTTTGGTCTCCAAGGCTATTTGACATGCTCTTTCCGATGAGACAAAAAAAAGAGGATCAAAAACTGGAGTGATGGTCAGATAACTGATTGAACATGGGTCATTTTTCGCATTTTTTTTTGTTTGTGACCAACTTTGATAGGGTCTAATGCTCTCTAATAGCTCAGATTAGTCATTTTCAGCACCTCAAAGCATATAGCAAATGAGTAAAGGCCCCCTAAAAATGCCTCCGTGAAACTGCCAGTCCCGGTTCCGGTGTTTGGGGTAAAAAACAAGGGTACTGTATCTTGGAAACTATAGCAGCTACAGAGCTGAAATTTTGCACAGGTCTGTTTGGGCCAAGTACCAACTTGTGTACAAAATTTCATCAAAATCCGAGATGGTGAGGTGGGGCCGATTCCTGAAATTGGACCACTTGATATGGAATGACCATCTAGGTAGAGTCAGAACAGAATACGGGATCACTCAGCACCAACAAAAACTAAATGTCTAAATGTAATAAAGATGTCAACATAGGCTTAGCTGTCAGGACGCCGACGTCGGCGTCCCGTATATTGTACTGGGCACTTCAGGACGCCGACATTGGCGTCGCCGTATAGAAACGGTTAATCATTGTAATCTCTTCAGAGATGATAAAGGGTTATCTACCAAGCCTGCAAGAAGGAAATCAATCTGGGTGAGGTTGCGGGAGGCCTGAGTGAGGGCATTGTAGGTAGTTAGTGTGGAAGTCTGGACTGTTGAGAGGGTCCCACTGAGGTGCTGGATGCGGCCACTTTGTTCCTTCATGGGTCCACGAACACACTGTGCCAAGTTTCGCTCCAGTGATGCATTGGCCTCCCCTTGTGGGTGTGAGAAAGAACACTCATTTTCAAAAGCTCAATTTAAAGGTTTCATGATAACATAATCAGGTTTTCTAATGTCTTGAATTTTACAAGTTTCAATATCTTTTACTTTAAAAGATTCAAATACAAAGGAGACAAATTTATTTACATCAGGAATCCTGTTGCCCATCTATATGTTGCCAAGAAATGGTCATGTTTTGTACATTGAATATGGTAGTGAAAAGACAGATACAGCAATGGAATATGTATATTTTTTTAGAAAAATCAAAGAAAGGAAAAAGTAGGACCAGAGAATAACATCTTATAAGGAGAACACCCCAAGGATGTGCTAATGCTGAACGTCAGTAAAATGGAACCACTTTGTCTTACAGAGCTTCTGGTGAAGAATAGAGACGTGAGTCCTTTTTACAGCTTGCTGCTGCTGCTGCTGTTGTAGTTTTGGCTGCTTAGCTGTGCAGCTCTCTGCTCTGATCTGCTGGGCTCTCTGGACAACTGAAAAAATGCATAGCTGTTTAGGTTACTACTTCCTTTTTTTTTTTTTCTTTTTTTTTTTTTTTCCGATAGATTGAAAAATGGTTGCCGTTGGGTCAGCTTTAGTTTTTAGCCATTTACAATTTTACATTACTATTAAGGGACACTGGGAGAGACACCTTGCCCCAAATAAAGAGGATAGGCCCCCTTGATTTCCTCCCCATAAGGAAAATTTAACTGCTTTTATTTTACCATTGTCTAATATGACAAGAATTCATTGAAGAAACTAGACAGACTATTAGAATGTAAATACATTTCTGTAGCTATTCCTCATTTCTGCTACAAGTTTCTGCAAGATTCCCACATATGTCACTGCTCCAGGCTAATGTAAGTCTTTGGTGCACCCATCTTAGAGAACCTGCCAATAAGCTAGATTCCACATACAGGTTGAGAATCCCTCATCCGAAATCCCTGGGACCGAATGTGTTGCGGATTTCGGATTTTTTCGGATTTCAGAATATGCAGGCCCTTTTGACATTTTCAACAATATCTTTACACCACAGAGCACACAAGACACGGTAATGACAATGAGTAATGAGCGAAGGTGTTACTGTGACGACTGCTGACAACAAACTAACACATAGCAGCAACAGAGTTGCCAGGTTGTGGACTGTGTTCCTGCCCAATCCTATCCCCAAAACCGACCCAAAACCCACGGTGGCGGTGGGCAGATCTTTTTACACCCAAGGTGTTGACACAGCAGTAGGTTTACCCACCCAATTGGGTGGGTAAATCATGGACCTGGCAACCCTGAGCAGCACACAACAGCTATACGTGGTGGAATCTTCCCATCACTTTTTGGAATTTTCCATTTGTGACACATCATGTTAGCATTCAAAAAACTTTTGGATTTTTGAATTTCTGATAAAGGATTCTCAACCTGTATAAACAACGCCTCCCTTGGCCCCAGGGAGAACTGTCATAAAAGGTTGGTTAAGTCGATCCTCCGCCTGGTTTTACTTTAATACCCAATTAACCCCTTCACTACGGCGATGCAAACGTCAGCGTACAACATGGCTTTAGAAAAGGGCGGCCCTGTCTCTCCAAACTCCTGGAGAACCTGGCTGCGGGCGAGAACGTAGATGTCGTGTTCCTTGACTTCTCACAAGCCTTCGACAGGGTTGACCGCAGCATTCTCCTCCATAAGCTCAAGACTCTGGGGATTAAAGGGAAGCTAGGTATTTGGCTCTACCACTTCCTTACAGAAAGAGTCCAAGTTGTCACAGTGGATGGCCACCAGTCCAGTGAGGCCAGCATCATCAGTGGTGTGCCACAGGGATCAGTGCTGGGCCCTCTCCTCTTCCTTATACACATGGGAGACATCGATGAGGGGGTCAGGAGCTCGGCTATCTCCTCTTTCGCCGATGATACCACTGTGAGTCACGCTACCACCATCGTGCAGGGAGTCACCCACCTACAAGAGGACCTCAACAAAATGTATGCCTTGGCCGCAACCAACAACATGGCATTCAACGAGGCCAAGTTTGAAATGCTGAGATGTGGCCCTGACCACACCATCAAGACGTCTACTTTGCTGCTCACAGAAGGAGAGCAACAAATATCTGGACAGCCACATGTAAAGTGCCTTGGGGTTCATCTCAGTGACAACAGTTCCTTCTCACACCACATCACAGAAACAGTGAAGAAGGCAAAGGCAATGACAGGCTGGGTCATTATAACATTTGCTTCCAGAGAACTCAAGGTAATGTTAACCCTCTGGAAGGCCCTGGTGCAGCCTATGCTGGACTACTGTAGCCAGCTGTGGTCACAACACAAGAAGGGTGATGTGCAGAGGCTTGAAACTGTGCAGAGAGCCTTCACAAGACAAATCAGAGGGTTACGTCACCTAAATTACTGGGAACGTCTGCAGAAACGGGGGCTCTATTCACAAAAATGAAGAAGGGAAAGGTATCGGGCCATATACTTATGGAAAATTTTAGGTCTGGTGCCAGACCCCACACACAATGCACTGCAAGAGCATGTCAATCAGCAGACCGGACAAAAGTGCAGCAGAAGATCCCTCCCTGCAAGAGCCCCAGGTGGAGGCAGGACCCTGCTGGCCTCGAGTCTGTCCCATGAAGGGCCACGAATCTTTAACAGCCTGCCTAAGGAAGTCCGAAACCTAACAGGTTGCCCGGCAAACAGGTTTAAGAATGGGGTGAACAAGCTGCTACAAACAGTCCCAGACAAACCTCCAGTGCCGGGCTACACCTCAAGATGTAGGACTTCCAACACGATACCGGACCAAATCGCCCTGTTGAGCAGGGATGGCAGGACCGGGAGCAGCGGTGGACCACCACGACTGTGAGGCGGGGCCTCCACAGTAAACAACACCAAGTAAACCAAGTAATTAAAATCTGGCATTTCACAAAACTTCATGACTTTGGATTTTGGTAAGATTGCAGGATAAATGCTATCTTTAACCTGTCAGGTGGCTGAATGGATAGCAAGACAGCCCCGCGTTCAGGAGGACGCAAGTTCAATGCCCGACCGGTGCCACCAACCTGGGATTTTTCAGCCGCCGCCGAGTGGCTTAGAACTACCCACATGCTGTCCAGAATACCACCTGTCAACCCGGACTCTAGATTCTAGGATTAAAGACGAGCTCCAGGAGGGCAGCATGAGCCAATGCAAGATGGCGCCACTATAAACACTCGCCTGCGCCAGAACAGGCTGGGCCGACCAGCAGGCCCCACCGGGAAGAAGCCTTGGGCCGACCATCAGGATCCACCGGGAAGAAGCCTACCGCCACAATAGGCCACGAAGTAAAAAAAAAAAAAAAAAAAGTCACCACAGCATTTCTATATTAGCCAAATACTATACTCACGCAGCTGCCCCTTGACCTGAGCGGCACAGAATTCCTCCTCCTCGTCAGACTCTGAGGCCTCGCCACTCACGATGATGCCCTGCACTGGCCTGCTCATCCTGCACCCTCAGGCGGAAGACCACTCTGTTCTGTGGGCACTGTGGGTGCTGCTGGCAGCCAGCTGGGGGCTGGGGCTGGCTCTGCTGATTCCGACTCGGCCTCTCGTGACCCTGGTGGCGGTGCCCAGCAAGGCCTACTCAGTGACTTCTTGTTCGTTCTTGGGGGGGGTGGGGGTTATGGGGCTAGTTAGGCTATGGGACCACAGCCTCTAGAGCTTCTTGTTCGTTCTGTTCTCGTTGTCAAATCTTTGTTTTGTACCGATAGTTCATCTTGGTTATGGCTCGGTTTCTATTTTTCATTGTTTTATGGCTTTTATCATCGGTCAGTTATCTTTTCATGTTCAGTTTCTACGTCAGGGAAGACAGGAAAAAGCTGTAATTACTTAACAAATAGAGGTACTTTAGGTAATGACTGTACTACGGTATGTATGGAGGTAGGTCAGTGCAGTACGTGACTTTAGCTTATTATTCGTTATTACTCATGTTATCACATTTGATAATGAATGAAAGTAATACGAGGCAGGAAATTAGAAGGGAGAAGGAGGAATCAAAATTATCTATTGGTGGTTGCATGTATTGCAGTAACGATCGAAGCACTTCACAGCAACTTCATTCACCAATTTCCATGTTAACCAATAAATAGTGAAGTATAGGAATTAACAGGCGTCCCTATCTGACACTTATTAACAGTTTATAGCTACACGGGGGAATAAAATATAACTTGTCTACTATATAACGAAGTGGTTCAGGTATAATGTGAACAGCAATAATCAAAATCCACGTCATATAGTGCATAATGGAGTACTTGAGATGAGGATGCCCCTATATCTGACACTCTGAAATAGGGCCAAATACATCCAACCTGTCAACCCATAACTTAACACCTGTAACAAAGTGGTTCAGGTACAAAGTGAACGTCAGTAATCAAAATCCACGTCACATAGTGCATAATGGAGTACGTGAGATGAGGATGCCCTTATCTGACACTCGAAAATAGGGCCAAATACATCCAACCTGTCAACCCGTAACTTAACACCTGTAACAAAGTGGTTCAGGTACAAAGTGAATGTCAGTAATCAAAATCCACGTCACATAGTGCATAATGGAGTACGTGAGATGAGGATGTCCCTATCTGACACTTGGAAATAGGGTCAAATACATCCAACCTGTCAACCCCGAGGTGCAATTGCATGATACCGCCATTGCATACACCTGGATACCGTTAATTACTTTGCATTATGGATCACCAGGGACCATAAATGACACAAAAGGAATAAAGAAAGACATCGAAGTAATAAAAACCAAACCAAAACGGGAAAACGAGCAGTAGGCAAGGCATGGCAGTGTTTACTCCTCCCCAGACAGCCGAGGGAGAGGGAGAGGAAGGGAGAGGGAGAGTAAAGAGAGATAGAAAAGGAGGCAAAATGAGTGGAGACAGTGACCAGAGAGAGGAGAACAACCACAACCACACCACCAACCACCTCAGACAGTATTTCTTCCCCTCAGAGCCCATTCCCCGCCTCTCCATCTCTGACCCCTTGGCCTCCCAGCTTATTTCCGAGGAGGTGAGTCTCATGGAGGTGATTACAGGTGTGTGCAGCGACTCATCTCTCCTCGCAGGTGTGTAGGGGGGAGGGGCTGACTGTGCAGGTGTGTTAGTAGCCCTGTGTGTATGTGTGTGCGTGTGTGTGGAAGGGGTGATTAAGAGGACACTCCTAGGTTTCCCTTTTATTACAGGTGTATAGGAGTTGGGGGGTGGTTGTGCAGGTGTGTTAGTAGCCCTGTGTGCATGTGTGGAAGAGAGGTGATTAAGAGGACACTAATAGCAGGTGTTAATACAAGTTTTCCTAGATTTCCCTTTCATGGCAGGTGTGTGGGAGGTATGGGTTATGCAGGTGTGTAAATAGGGAGCCTGTGTGTGTGTGTGTGTGTGTGTGTGTGTGTGTGTGTGTGTGTGTGACAGGCCAACAGGGGTGGTTATGGGGTCAATGGTCGGTGATGGCAGGTGTACTTAAGTGTTTTCCAGTGATTTACCCTCCCTTCAGGTGTAATTAAAACAGGGATAATGGAGACAAGAATAAAGGCATGCATCTGTTTTTCATTATATTTTCAGGACTTTTCACAAATGCTGATAATAGACAACCAGAGTAATATAAACCCAACTAAAGATAGTAAAATATTAAGAGATTGATTGCAGACATATTCATCTGTCATTTAATGAGCATATCAGGCTATGGCATGCTCTAAGGTCACTAAAAGATAGGCCAATATATAATTAAAACCTTCCTATAGGGAGGGGAGAAGTTTTACCCCATCAACCCCCCAAAATTTAATCATTCTGGCTGATTTTTATTGCTTGTGTGTCTGTTATTAGTATCATGCCATGAATACTTATGTACAGGTTGATCTGACCTCCTTCAAGGGTATTTGTATCATTGAAGAACTTTCCTAGAAAAGTATTAGTTATAGAAAAGTCAAACCCCCTGAACTCAGCCTTAAAGAAATTATTTTGATATTATTTATACACAATCATATATGGTTTAAGGTTGTGTTGAGATAATGTGCACAGGTGTTGATCTTTAAAGAATGTGGTTGTATTTAAAAGGAATATTGGGCCATTATTGGCCTCAAAACTGAGACTCCACACACCTACACAGCTCAGTCAGTGCCCAGGTGAGGTGTTAACCCTTGTCAGATGGAGGCATGGTCATGCATGCAAAGCCTCCCCTGCCCTGTCTTGTCAAACCTTAATATGGACATCCAGGTGTGGCCACAGATCAGCCTCAGCCAGTCAACAGCAAGGCTAGAGCTTGCTTGATGGGCTTGTCCACAGCTGAGATGATGCAAGCTGCACAATGCATACTAGGATCACAAAACCATGAATTATTATTTATTGATTTTATTCCTCTCTGGTATACTCAGCTGGTTGTGCCACACCACCTGGCAGGCCTGAACATGCCAGGAGGGAAGCAAGTTGCCCAGTACAAAATTGATATACACCAGCCAGATTGGAGAGCTTGGAATGATGCAGGCTAAAGAATATATTATAAAATAAATACCGTACTACAAAGATTGGGAGTTTCTTGTCATTCCAACCCCAAAGCAATATGAAAAGGTGCATGTTCAAGCCAGGGATTGATATAAACACCATTTGTTCATGGTGCCTAATAAGCACTGCTTATGGCATCCACTGTGTCATAGACTTTTGGGGCATTTGAGCCACTAAAAAAATGAAGTGCAATGAAGTGTTTGAGATTCATATTTTTCTCTTCAGCAGTTCAACAGTAGTGGTGGGAGAGGTGTCAGTGTACCCTAGTTGCTGGATGCTTAGACTTCAGGCCCTTAGCCTTAGGCCCTTCATCTTCTACACAGAAGCCGGTGGTGCTGACAGACACGAAGCTTTGCGAGACAGCACTAAAATGGGACTTGGACTACTTAGCGCAGCACATGGGCAACGAACGCTACATGGTGTTCCTCTCCAACAACCACAAATTCAAGTATTATGACGAAGCGAAGATCAAGCAGTATAAGACCAACTTTGTCCCCCCAACCAGAAGGGTTGACATTACCTTTCCAGAATTTGTCAAAAAACTAAGGGAATGGAAGCCAGGGGATGAAAGGTAATGTTGTGTGATGTGGGTGTTTGTTAATTTGTATGCACTCTGCCAATTATTTTTCTTATATCTTCTTTTTTTCCCAGTAAAGGAAACAGCTCAAGGACACACACACAAAAAAAATACTGCTATTATTTATACTTGGGAAAGTGCTCATGGAAATTGAACTCATCTGAAAATTTAATGCCAAAACAGTATTTGGCTAACCTTCTTTATAATTTTTACAATAGTGTATTTGTATGCATACCTCAATTCCATTCTCTACTGAGGTTTTTCTTTTTAATTATAGGAGTACTAATCGGAAGGGTGTGTACACATTGGGGAAATTCCATTCTCCTTTTGCAGTCTTTCTGATGCTCTGCTTGTTATGCCTACAGATGTGCTTTGCCATGCATTTATCTATACTTCTTGTTACCACCACACACTGGTAGCTTTATTTGTTTGCTTATTTACTATCTCAAATATTTTTGGTTTACATATTTACTTTGTAGCAGTAGTTGTGATGGTCAATATTTTTCACTTTACATCATTTTACTTTTTCCACCACCAAATAGTGAGAAAGCTTTGTTATATTCACTTATTTTGTATTATCTTTCTAGCTATGTATCTTAAAGGTAACCCAACACAAACAATAGCTGGACACTACAAACCTTTCCCCCTTGACATTAAGGCTTCTAAAGGTGACCACATTGGGAGCTGGGTGCCTTAAAGGGGCTCAACTACATTAATCATTCATTTTCTGAAGGTGACTCAAGTGTTCATATATCACACACCAAGCATGCTAGTAATACTTAGGGTATAATAAAACATTCTTTATTTTGATAGTTGATTTTTTTTGCCTCAGCTCAGTTTTCCAGAGATTTTTTTTAATGAGTACTAATTAGAAAGGTGTATGAATTGGCAAAGAAAAGAATTAGGAACCAAGGTTTTATGAATATAATGTCCGTACATGAGAAGTTATTTTCCAATAAAATGTTCTTCATGCAGCAGTGGTACATAGTCAGCTCTTTCTCCAGAGTTTATCTGCAACAAGGGCTCAACAACACTGTGGGGCAGGCGATTGTCATGGACTTCCTACAGTTTAATTGGCAGTGGCTCAACATGCAACAAAAGAAAAACAACTGGGGCCCTCTCACCTCCAATCTGCTGCTGGTGGGCATGGAAGGTAAGAAAGAGGCATGAGGGAAGAGTTTTGTTTGCAAATTTTCTCCACCCAGTCTCAGTGTTGCATATACAAAACTAACAACCATTATATAGCCTTTTATTATCATGATCTTCCCAATAGATGCATGTTTTAGGTATCTTGCCTACTATTGTGTGCTGAAACTAACAAAATACACAGCCATAGAAGGAAACATTCATGCCCCTCTGTCCACACAAGTGAAGCCATATGAATCTTTTTGTGTTGTCTTTTAAAGTGGCAAAATGTATTGATGGACCTTTGTGAGTTCATCCAGAGCACCCATGAACCCTTCATATATGGTTTCTTACTCTGCACTGAACTTCACTGTAGCTTGACCTACCACTGACCACTTCTCTGTATTGAATGTCATTTCCCATTTGCGTGACCATTCGCTTATTCTATCGAGATCTTGGCTCAGGGCTACACAGTCTTCTTCATTAGCCACCCTCCTCATTATTTTAGCATCATCAGCAAACATATTCATATAGCTTGTCACCCCTTCTGTCATATCATTAATATAAATTACAAACATAATTGGAGCCAACATCGATCCTTGGGGGACTCCACTAGTCACTTCCATCCAGCTTGATTTATTATTCCTAATTACTGTTCTCATTTCTCTCTTCGTCAAAAAGTCCATAATCCAATCCAATATTGAACCACCCAGACCTCCAGCATGATTAAGTTTCCATATTAATTGCTTGTGTGGCACTTTATCAAATGCTTTCTTTAAGTCCAGATACACACAATCTGCCCAACTGTCTCTTTCCTGTATTATATCAATTACTCTTGAATAGAAGCTGATCAGATTAGTTACACAAGACCGTCCTCCTCTGAATCCGAATTGGCTATTTGTTAATATACTGTTTTCTTCTAAATACTCCACCCATCTGTTTTTTTTATAATTTTCTCACATCTTTGCTACTACACTTGTTAATGACACTGGCCTATAGTTCAATGGGTCTTCCTTACTTCCTCCTTTATGTTTTGGGATGATGTTAGCCCTCTTCCAGTCTCTTGGTACCTTCCCTTGTGCTAGTGAGACATTAATCAAGTTGCTCAACTTTTCAGCTTTTTGCTGGTTGCACTCTTTTAGCACCCAATTTGATATACCATCCGGTCCTGCTGATTTCCTCACATCCAATTCTTCCAATAATTTTCTAACTTCATCTGCTGATGTTTGTATTCTCTCCAGACCCACTCTATTCCCCGGCACTGCATCTACACCTTCAAACTCACTCTCCCTTGTGAACACTGTTTGGAAACAATTATTCATCACTTCTACTATTTCACTTATACTATCAAAAGTTTCACCATTAACTTTCTGAATCTCATCTCTATTTTTCAACTTTCCATTTATGAACTTATAAAACAGTTTTGGCTGGTCTTTGCACTTATCTACAATATTTTTCTCAAAATTCCTTTTTTCTTCTCTTCTTACTTTGACATAAGCATTCCTCTTCCTTTTGTACTCATTCCATAGATCCATCCTCCTATTTTTATCTCCATTTGTTCCATGCCTTCTCCTTGTCCTGCTTGGCATCTACACACTTTCTATTATACCACTCTGCTCTTGATTTCTGTCCTTCTTTCATCCTTGGTACCCGCTTTTCCACTCCTTCGTTGTAAATCTGTAGAAAGATAGCCCATTTTTCCTCCACATTTTCAGCCTCAAAAAAAGGATCCCATTGTGCTTCCTCAAAATGTTTCCCAAGTTGTTCAAAATTTGCCTTATTAAAGTTAAACCATTCTTTCCTGTAGTCCTCATTCCTGATTATTTTACCTCCTTCTCGTAATATGTACTCGATAAGTACGTGATCGCTCTTCCCTATTGGGCTCTTATAGTTATCTCCTCTATGATATCTGGCTCCTTGGTGATTATCAAGTCCAATCTAGATGGCTCATCTTCTCTGAATCTTGTATTTTCCTCTTCCCACTGTGTGAGGACGTTATCTATAACCAATTCCAAAACCTTGTTCCCCCATGAAGCTTCACTTCCTTCCGTTGACCAGTTTTCCCATGACACTTCCTTACAATTAAAATCTCCCATTATCAGAATCTTCTCCTTCTCCTCCATCAATCTCCTTAGGCAATCTAATGTGTCTTCCAGCTTCTTCTTGTACAATTCTTCTGTACATGAATTGGTTTTTGGAGGGACATACACTACTACGATAATCCTGCATCCTCACCTTTGCAGTCTTTCCCACACTCAGCTAAGCATATGCTCCCAACTTATACTTTAACATTTATATTGCAATAATATCAGTACATTTATTTATCCATTTTGGGGGTGTTTTCTGCATGGGTCTAGTAAGTGTCAGTTTTTTTGCCAATATCTCTTCAGTTGACTTACTTGTCTTGGCAGGCAATGTGACCCCAGTCCATTACGATGAACAGCAAAACTTCTTCAGTCAACTGGTGGGCTACAAGCGGTGCATCCTGTTTGCCCCTGAGCACTATGAGAGGCTCTACCCTTACCCCGTGTACCATCCCCACGATCGGCAGTCTCAGGTGACGTGAACTTTGTATCTTAAACTGCTCAACATTCCTTTTTGGAGCATTTGTGCACAGGGTATGTTTGCCAACTTCCATTCCAGTTATTGCTCATATCAAGAAAAAAATTAAAGCTATTTAGAAAAAATGAGCAGAAATATATAAACAAACTACAGTAAGCCCTCTGGTATTCGGGTTTATAGAGCCACGGGGGCACCCTGATATGGGAAAAACCCGGATATGGTGTAGGTTAAGTCTACAGACCCGAAAACCCAACTTTCGATCATGGCCTGCCATATAAGCAGCGGCAGAGTACTGCATAGGTGCTTCTGTCCATACTCATAATATGGTACACCCCATGGCTCTGTAGCAGTCAGTCTGCACCAGGGAGTGAAATGTGCGCAATTGACATGCTCCGGGCGCTGAGAAAAGGGTTCGAGCAGCGTCGTCACGGTTAGCACTCACGGCAATCTCTCCCCGGCCTATTGTAGTCCTGCTGCACCTTGGGGGGATCTGTTACTTGGGATTCGCCAATTAGGCACGACAGCCTCAGCCGCTAACCCATTGCTGAGGTGTCTAGCCCCGTGTTCACAGGTAGCAGCTAATGTTCCCCTGCCTGGCCAATCACAGCAGCGGGGCCTGGACCCAACCCAGAAAAGCCCAGGTATTTGTGGCACCTTAACCGTCCAAGTCTGCATCATCGTGTTTACCACGTAGGCTTTCTAGCAGACCCAGCACTGCCACAAGAAACTTTCCAGGAATACCAGAGCGATACCCGAAGCGGTCCGGGCCGGCAACGGGCATCAAGTGCTCAAAGCAGGCTTCTATACGGACGTTCAGGCAGACACCCCAGGGCGCTACCCTTTTAAGCCTGGCAAGGAGCCCGAAGGCCCACAGACGCTGGGCAAGTACGCCAGGCCGCCCCACTCCGAGTGTGAGTGGGGAGGATAACCAAGGAGTCAATGACAACCTGGCGCATCCGCTTGCGCAGTGATCTGTGGCTGATTAGTTACACTGTGTTGCCCTTGCGAGCCAGGGGATGCAGGTACCCCCTGCACAGTGCATCCAGTGGGACCACAGGGAGGTCAGCCACAAGAAGTAACCATGATTTACGGCCAGCCCGCACTTCCAGGTCAGGCTGGCCCATGGTACTCCCGAACCCCTGCGGGCCCCTTTACTCGCCTTACCATAAGCATGGTAAAATCCTTCTTTCACATGGCGGGCCGAGGGCGGTACTTATCTGCATTTCTTATTCCGCCCCGACTCCTGCAGGAGTGCTAGCGGACCCACACGCCTTCTCCACGGGGACGGAGCCCTACTCACCTAGTCCAGTCTGGATTTACGGTAGGCAGTCATCAAGGCTTAAGCTAGGGTTCACACTGTGTTTCATTTCAACAGTTCTTTAATTGACACTCTTGCCATTTAAACCTGCACTGCCCTGACTCTCATCACTTCAACATGGTTGGTAGCACTCGGCAAGAACGTTTACATGCCAGTTGTACTGCGAAGCACACAGCTTTCCTGCGAACCTTCGCACCAGGACGTCAATATCATTGCTACGTGCAAGCTGGGGCGGGCCTTACGGGTGCCGTACGCCGCCCAGGCAGAGCTCAGAGCCATCATGTGGGCAATTTGAACGACTTTTGGCGGCGCGCGACAATTTTTTAAAATTTTTTGGAAAAAATGAAATATTTTTGAAAACTCCCAGATATGGGCGAGGTCAGATACGGTGCACCCGGATAACTGAGGGTTTACTTTATTGTAGAATTTCTATTTAAGCAGCATTTGATGATCAACAGTTTTGGTGATGGGTATCAAAAAGATTTGAGAGAACTGGAAGGCTAAATTGCCTCTCCTGTCCACAGGTTGATTTTGATAATCCAGACATGGAGAAGTTCCCTGGCCTGGAAAAGCTGCAGGGGGTGGAGACAGTGATGGGCCCAGGTGACGTGCTCTACATCCCCATGTACTGGTGGCATCACATAGAGTCCCTCCCTCACCTTGGTAACACTGTTTCTGTCAACTTCTGGTACAAGGTAAGACAACCTTACCTTACTCATTTTATTTATTTATTTATATTTAATTATTATTATTATTTATATATATATATATATATATATATATATATATATATATATATATATATATATATATATATATATATATATATATATTTTTTTTTTTTTTTTTTTTTTTTTTTTTACAGGGAGGACCCACAGAATTCTCACCCATGTTAGTTTTCATACTTGCTGCTTCATGATTTTTTAATTGTTCTTTCTATCATAAAGAATGATTTTTCTATTGGAAAAATCCAGATTTCATATTTTTCATAATCTTTAAATGTCTGCCTTATTGAAATTCTTAGTCAAACTTATTCTACAGGGAGGACCCACTGAAAAAATTGAGTATCCCCTGAAGCCGAGACAGAAGCTGGCAATCATGCGCAATGTAGAGAAGATGTTACTTGAAGCCCTGAGGGAGCCAGCAGAAGTGGGTCCCCTGCTGAGGTCCCTCGTGTTGGGGCGGTACACTGGTGAGGAGGCAGACAGACAAGAAGCTGCTGTGTCTCACCCCAACTAGCTCTCCCTCTTATTTATAGTCTGTGTACCTGTGGAAAGCCAGTGTGATGGTGCCCTCTGTCTGTCTAAGGCCTGGGCAGGTGGTAGTGGGAGGCTCCAGTAATCACTATTATTTTCTCAGAGATTTTGGATTACCTCAAGCCACAAACAACACACACTCACACTCTCTACCTTTGCACACACATACACAAGTATGCGCACACAAAATACACATGGTAGTTCCTTCAGATCTCCCTCTGCAGAAGGCAGTAAAGTGTTGATTCCTGTTGTTGATAGCTTTGCTTTTCCAAGAAACACTATTGCTGCTAGTTTGTAGGTTTTAGTCATTTTAAGATTACTTTTTTATTATAAATAAAATCAGTTTCTCTCAATGCTTTCTGCAGAATAGTAATAGCAGTGACCTCAGATGAACTTAGTAATTTGCTTGCAGGACAGGCAGTTCTTAAGGGATCTTAGAGAATCACCTTCCTGCTAACCCACTATTTGCTGCCTCACCTCTTGTTGTTTCCTTCACTTTACATATTCATGTTAAGAAGCGAGAGAGGGTCTCAGGAACAAGTGTACTTCCTGGGTGTTCTAAAGTTCAGCAGCTTGGTATTGTCAGTCTTATGTGGCAGCTTTATCAGCATCACAGCAGACTACACTGCCTTGGCTGGTCTGAACTTAAGAGCATAGACAGGAAAGGGGATGCTCAAGCAGGACTGTTTCTCAGAGGTTGAAATCCAAGCAAATTAGGAACTAGATTAGTGTGCATGTGTCCAAGTATTATTGTATGGTTGATAGGCATATTGGCAGCTGTACAGGTAATCTATGTAAAAGACTATAGTTTGCTGTCAACTGTCACAGAACTGGAAGATGGTGTCTGAGGTTTCAAGTATGAGTGCTTGTTGGCAGTCAGTTGGCAGTGGTCACTCAGTCATTCATGGAGTCACGCCCAATTTTATTTTTTAATAGCCTTTGAGTACAGACTTCCATGCATTTGAGTTTGGCAAAGTTCTGTAGTTTAATGTTTTTTATTAGTCCAAGTTTTCCTCTTCAAAACATGGTTGGTTATTGTCATATTAACTCACCTGGGATGTTAACAGCTTTGTTACCAGTCTATTATGACATGTGTAGAATGCATTTCCATGTTAGTCATAATTGCATTTTGCATTTCATGATTCTGTAATAGAAGATGCAGCAATTGAATGACCATCTTGCTCTGCACTGCCTTAGAAATGTTTTTAACAAGTGCTTCCTGAAGCTTTCCGGGTTTGTAGCTGACTGGCTTGTGGCTTCCGAGTTCCTTTTCAAAACCATTCTGTTTAGGTAAGTTGGCTGGAGACTGGTGTGACCATGGTATGTAAATAAGTTTCCATTTACTCTTCTCAAAGCCAAAGGTATTTAAGGAAAGGTGATGTCGGTCTGGTATTGTGCTAGCCTTCATATGTGTTGTGTGAAGCATTTTTTTAAATACATCAAGAAAGAGGCTATTATCTCTTGATTACCGATAGGTTTAAATTCCAAAGACATGTGATATGTGTTGGTATTGGCCATTTCATCATTATCATCAGAGAAGATCATATTAGTCAAGTCTTCTTTGCTGCTATATAACCATTAAGCGTGAGTCAGCTGTAGCATTGTTACAAGACAGCTGTTGTCAGTGGGGATGCTATGACTGCTACACCACTGTTGCTGCTGCCACCCAACTGGTTCTCTGAGCCCTGTAACCCAGAGCAGTGATGCTCATACACCATCAGACCTGAGGCTAAACCTCTTTAAATTCATTAATCAATTGAATTTAACTGTTGTATTTCATGGCTTAGGTTATTTTTTTCTATCAGCCAATAGAAATAACCTCAGCCACTTGGTGACTATTCTAGAAAGGGGATGGGGTATGGGGGACCAGTTGGCCAGCAGCAACTACAGCAAGTCTTCCCTGGGACACAGCAGCATCCTAAAGGTACAGTGATGCCCTGCATAATGTCCTTCATTTTTGTCACTATTGCAGTGCTTTCTGCAGATTATTTGGTCATGGATATATCATACCAGTCCAGGACATGTAATGTTCTGGTCTTTGCTCACAATTGGCAGAGGAAGCAATGTATAATATGGATTCTTAATTAAGGATTAGCTGCTATGCTTGATGCCTAGAAAATCCCCTTTTTTACAGTTTAATTATGGCAATTAGGAGTCTCCAAAGAACTTTAATGTTTGCTGGCACTATCACTTGATATGTGTTCCTCTGCTGAGAGTCGAACTTACCGTCACATGCTGCCACTCCCTGAAAGTAGTGGCGAGTCGTCCAGCAGTGGTACAATAAGGAGGGATTCAGCAGACTCCAAGCTGACCACAGTATACTTAACACCTTCACTACGGCTGGGCGAAAACAGCGCCCCGCGCCGTATCCGAGATCGCCGCGCACACCAAATTTCAAATGTCGCTATTGAATATAACAAGCTTTCAGCCATAAACTCAACACAGTCATCATGTATTATAAATGAAAACATGCAGAATTAAACGGTGCACATAAAGAAGCATAAATTAATTAATAATTTTGAGATGTAAGCATAAATATAATTATAAAATAACTTGTATATTGGCTAAAGCGCGCCAGGACGCAGTATACACGTCGTGTTGAAGGGGTTAAGACAGAAAGAGGCTGGCTTGAATGCTGTTGCCACACCTTAATATGAAAAAAACACATCTCACCCTTCCTGATCATTTGTCACTCGTGGGTAAAAGCTTAGCTTAACTTTTTCTCATTTGTTTTTCTTTTTAAGTTGGTTTGTACTGTGTGATGCATAGACAGACAGGTTTAACACTGTCCTGTAAGCACCATAAAAACTGAATATTTTGGTGTGAACATTCTGGTCCAAGGCACAGAAGCAAACCTGGTGGCTATGAAGTGTGATATTGAATCATTGATCGTTTGTCATCAGTAGGGATTAATCTCCGAAATATTTCAGATTTTGCCTGTGATGAAAATGAATGCTTAAGTCTAATTGATTTTAGATCTTTGTAATCTGTTATTCATTCATAAATTTGATTATTAGATTCCAGCTTTCACCAACTTTAAATTTATAAGCTTTCTGTCTTCCATCAGAAAACTGTATATATACATTAGGCTGTTGTACACAGTTTACTGATGCAGGACAGAAGAGCTGATATATTGAACCCTTTTGAAGTAAAAGCTGGAATCTAATCTTAATCAAATTTGTGTATGAATAAGAATTTTAAAAAGTTCTAAAATCAATCAGGCTTGAGCATTAGCTGGAGAACAGTCTATTGAATAGATTATTTGCTAGGTAAGCAGAAAATCTTGTTATGCCAAAGCATACTTTCTGCATGACAGTTTGCTTGTGTACGCCTTTGTAAGGTGTTAAGGAAAGCTACAACCACAGCTAAAGATAAACTGTGAAGTGAAACTACAGCTGGCATGCAAGGAATGTGGTGTTGAGAGTGGAAGGCATTTCAAGTGATGTTTAGGAATGTAGATCTGTAAGTTGAATAGGAAATTATTGTTCTGCTATTCAAGTGAATTATTTAAGTAACAGAATTATGCCGAGCCACATTATTTCCTGAGGAAGTAGTGCTGAGTAGCTGCACCAATTTTCATGCACATTGCAGTGAACCTGTTAAGTTGCCTCTTCATTATTTATTACATATTTTAATCAGGTAAATATAATACCTTACTATTTCTGTAAAATACTTAGCATATTTACATTCGTGTAAACTATGTTTATACATAGTGTAATGTTAAGTGTTCTAATGTTTGTAATGTTGGCATTCAGATGGTTTGTTTCATTATATGGATAGTTTTATGAGAAATACTGGCCAACTTTCATCAGGGCTATGCTCTTTTAGGGGCATGAATCATCCCTGCTCTGAACACACCCACCTCCTTTTCTTGGGAACCGCCAGTGTGGCGCAGACATGACACAAGGTCATTTAGCCAGGCCCAGGGTTAACCTCTGGTAGGCTGTCCGTGTAGGTGCATGGAACATTCTAAGTCTCTCGGAGGATCATTACCTACCCCATCTGTCAGCTGAAACCAGGAGGTTGAGAGTGAACATTGTGGGTCTCTTTAAAGATGAGGAGACCTGGTAATGGAGAGATCAGTAGTGGTGGTTATACCTATTACTGGCCTGGCCAAAACAATGGTCCTCACCTCAAGGGAATAGCTATAGTTGTTTCTAGCTAACTGCAGTCCTCTGTTGTTGGGGTCACTCTGGTTAATGAGTGTATGATGCTGGTGAGGTTGAAGCACACATTGGGCTCCATATCTCTTATTGCAGTATATGCCCCTACCAAGATGTGTAAACTTGAGGAAAATAAGCATATAGCATTGTCAGAATCTATGCAGGCAGATGAAGATTCAAATCATTGTCACTTGTGCTCCCTGTCTTACTGTTTGACATGGACACTGAATAGTGACTTGAAGAGGCCTTTGGTACCAAGTGCCTTTGCAGGATCATGGGATATTGCTGGAATGACTTTGTACCAAACCAGCAACTACTTAGCCCTTAAAGCGCGGGCTTGTTTTGCCGTGCCTGTCTTCCCACGCGGTCATATTCAGGCAAAAACATACCTCACTTCAACCTTTTATATCTTCACTACTACTTAATTCACATGACTGAATGAAGTATCACTGTAAAGTACATACCCTTATCTGTCCTTTGACATTAAGTTGAAGACTATGACCATTGATAGAACGAGTATGGAATGTTGAAGTAGATCACTGAAAGCACATTATGATAGACAGTTTTCCACCCCTAGTGGACTTCCCATCTATGATTTAGTAATAAAAAGCATATCTTTTATAGAGTTTATGTGAAACACACCCAAATAAACTTAACTTCCAGGCCTTCCTGATGCCCTTGATGGGGGCTGAGGTCAAAGGTCTTGTGGATGAAATTCACCGGAAGGTGAGAAGAGGTGGGATGTCTAGCAGACATTTTCTCAAGCTAACACAAGGCATACACTGACCAATAATTAGTCAAGGGAGCATGGTTGGGTTGTTTGAAAGAAAACGACATGCTTACTCTACTTCAGCACCAACAAATTAAATTTGACGGCGCACTAAGTCAAAAAGTGCCTTGTCGACTATTGTTGACACCTGCGGTTTGAGCCCAGGCACCAGCTGTCGACACCCGCGCTTTAAGGGTTAATGAAACTGAATCAAGGCCTGTTACTAGCTTGGTCCTTGAATGCTAACTCTGGTTAAATGGACACATGGCATGCTTCCCGGATGTCAATCCTGCTCCTAGGGTTGTTTCTGTACGAGACCACTCTGAGTAGAGGAGAGCAAGGGGACACCCACTAACTCTTAACTGGGTTAAGTTGATCGATTCTACCAAGAGGGCTTGGCATGGAAAGGGTGACTGCATGGAACCTTGCTGTGAGGGACCATCGGGAGTGGAGGCGGTGGTTGAGTGAAGCAACGCACCGCCTGGCGCATGCTCCCCATTAGTTAGTAGCCCTTATCTTCAAGTAATATATTTTAACTGCATTCCACATAATGAATCATCATCCCAGTCTTTTTCACCAACAATAATCTCTGACAGTCGGAGGAAGTACCAAAGATATTAAAATAGGGAAGGCTCCTGGCATTGATTGCACAGCAAGTATGCTAATATATGTAATGGAGTGAATGTTGTGGGTATGAGTGTCTAGCATGGTATAGTCCAACAAATATGAAGTCTATTTGGGTGGGGCCCAAACCTCTTCACAGCACTGCTGAATCACCCCTGTCACTCTCTCCCTCATATGTCATCTATGTAGTATTTGAAATTGTTTCAAATATTCTGTATACATTAAGATCTGGCAGTGCTATGGCCAGGAAACTCCATGAGCGGGCCCTGCCCAAGCTGACTTCATAGTTGAGTCAGATCATAGTAAGGTGAAGTATCAGAAGGCTGGAGAAAGGCTGTCATTGTGCCACAGTACAACAAGAAAGAAGTAGGATTGACTATGGCAGTTACAGTAAGAAGCTCACTCAGTGTACCATGAAAGGTACATATATAGAAGGGTTTTAAGTGAGGTACATTTAAACTTTGTTTTTAACGCAAAAAAATAGATTCACACAAACTCTACCTCTCCTAAAACCCCCTTGTTCTTTACCTACATTTATATCAATTCTTTCCACCATCCCATTTAAAACCCCTTCATACACCTTTCCTAGCACAGTACGTAATCCTATTCCCCTAAGACTGTTATGATCATTCCTTCTTCCTTCCCTTTGTATAGCAGCACAAAGATGGATTTTCTTCAATCTTCCAGCAATTCACTCCATTCCCGTGCTAGATTACATACCCATTGCATCCACTCCACCTCCACCTGCTGAAATAGGGGAGGGGTGCCAATCCATTCATCCCTTTCCAGTTATTATTGTCAATTCATTTTAGCTGGATGCTGAGTTAGTAAGGATGCTACTGATTGGCTATTGGCTGTTGCTGATGTCTCTGTCACCCAACACACTACCTAGGTTAAGAAAATATCTAGTTTCTTTACTTGGCTCATCTGATGCACAAGATAGGTAGGTAAATTTTTTTGATATCACTGGATGAAACAGATCAGCAAAGTAAAGAAATAGGAATATTTTCTGAATCTAGCCTTGTGTGTTGGACGACAGAGATGTCGGACAACCCATACACCAACAGCCAATCAGCTGCGTCCTTACTTTCTCAGCTTGGAATCCAGCCATTGCTCGGAAGTGGTAGTGGGATTGTTCCTTCATACAGAAACATGGGCCCTTGTCTATAGATGGCTCATTAAATGCTGGTAGGGATCCAGCTAGTACTTATATAGTGCTCATATTGGTGGAAAAATTTGTGCTGAAAAAGAATAGCATTTTATGGCAATTGTTTTGTTTGTTTTAGATTATTTTCTTTCCAAAGTAGTTTTTACCTGATACGAGTACTTGCCTCTGATACATAAACATAAACCCAGCCTTACCTGCAGATTGAATTTAAGAAGCTCATGTTACAGGTGAAACTATGGGAACACAAAGATGTATCTAAGCTACAGATCCCTTCCATTCATTCTCAACCCTTATGCTCTCCTCATATTACATGTTTTTGATTGAATTGTTTTGAAGAGATGGTGTTTTTACTATTGAGTTGTTCATAGGCAAATTATGTAAGCAGAATGACTGCTTTGGCACACATTGCTTTATATCTAAGAATGTTACTCAACGAATGGAAGAGGGTGCTGAAAACCAAGCTTTTAAGCTCCTGTGCTTGTATTGACCATAAAATCCAAAACTTTAAATGTCCTTTTTTTTGGGGGGAGGGGGCCATTATCCTTAAGTAAAAGAGAAAAGTTACTCAGTGAATTTTGTGAAATTTTTACTGCATATCGAAACCATATTGCCAAATGTTACAAGCCGAAATTCAACTAAACTGGTAAGTCTTGTTTTTTTCTACATTTTTCACCACTAGTTCCCTCTTTAGTGACTTACAGCCCAAATACAAGTGTTATTTTTCTACCTAAATTTTCCAGCACTACTTATGTTTTTAGTTTTACAGACCAAATACTAGAAACTGTTCAACAGATATGTGCAAAGATGATTTACAGCGAACTATGTGGGAACAGTGATCATGGTTCATTTACTCCCCTCCCTGTAGGGCCTCAGATGGTGGGGCAGGTGCCAGAGTTTACATTACCCACATAAGTGGCATAAGCCAGGGCAATGTTTTCCTTGTTGACACTGATGTTCCTCATACAGCCCACATATTTTTCATCGACTGCTCCACCTCGACGGCGCGTCACAAACGGCTGTGACCCAAGGAAGAGCGGGTTCTTGGTGTCGGTGGAAGTGGCTCCAATCTTGCCTGACACTGGCTCGGTGGTGTGGCCATCCACAACCAGAATGGCAATATTTTTGTTCTTGATCACTTCAGGAAAAAGAAATGTAATACAAATATTATATAAAGTAAACCTCCATCCTCAGTTGTTGTTATGACATACACAATTTTAAATTCCCTATGTTGGTGCTGCAAAAGTGTGTGTTTTCAGGGGAAGTGAAGGTTTTGAACATATATGTTGTACTGCATTGGATTTAAGCATTCACAGCATTTTTTTAGTTAGCATGGATAGGATGGGGCATTTCTACTTTCATGAGGGGATTCTAACAAAGAAGAAATTGGGTTTCTCCAGATATAAACAGTTTGTAAGTTAAGCAGGAGTGACTTACATTGGACTGAGTGCCACTTGCCATCACAGAAAGACCAGGGAGAGGATGGTGCATAGGTGGCAGTGATGATCCCTTTGCCATTGTCCACACTCAGCTCGAGGCTTCCATTCCTGAGCTGCAGCAATACAAAGTCTCGCCTGCCATGAACTGATGTGATGACACCATTAATGGAGCGGGGCTTGATTTCCATCGTCATCTCAAACACTCTGCCAACGCTGAAACGTTTGACTGAAAGAAAGATTACAATAGTGTAATATGTTGCAGGCACTCAACTTCTTATCAAAATCAACATATATGGAAGAATCTCGCTATGTATACCGTACATAGGTAAAAGTTATTTTTGTTATTTTGAAAGCCAAATTATAGGAATTGACTTAAGTATGAAAACTGTCTTTGTAGGCATTTAATTTATCCCTCAACTAAACACAGAGTAGCCTTTTGGAGTATCTACTATCTAGGTTATGCACTACAAGGAATACATTAACTTCTTTCTACGCGTTTTGGCAGCTTTTACCCATCTTCACGTGGGGTTGCTGTGTGGTGGTGAAGAGACTAGAACATCCTCCATGGCTTGATGCTCTAACCCACTAGACCACCACACATTACATTAACATGCTCATACATTTAATCATTCAACTTACGCAGTATGACATGAGATCTTCCTCCACCGCTAAAGAATATCCCGGGCTCCACATTGCTTGAGCAGCGGATGACTCCAGTGGCTTCGGGTTGACCCGCAATGCGCTGGTTATTCATGCGTATGTTCCTGAGGCACCCATTGAAAGAGAGGTCTATCCCCTCTGTGTTGCCCCTCACCAGCTCCACCACTTCAGCAGCAACTCCACCATAATAATATGGTACCTTTGAAAATAAAACTTTGGATAGAGTCCTGCCAACATAGGAAAGGTTTATCAGTTCTTAAGCAACCTTCCAATTAGAACAAATATCAGGAAAAATTAATCTGAAAAATGAAGCTGAATTGTGAAAATGAACACTGTCAAAAGAAAGACTTCATCAACACTCCAGCCCTGCTTATGTTGTAAACAGGATTCTTACTGTAATGCTAATGATCATGGCTAGTTTTGGGTACAAGTGATACATGCAGCTACTTGGAGCCCCTTTGTCTATAAGGACCCTCAAACATTTATCAGTCTTGATATTTGATATTTTAAGATATGCTACCTGGGACCTCTTTGTTTATAAGGACCCTCAAACATTTATCAGTCTTGATATCTGATATTTTAAGATACCCCAATCACACTATGTAAATACAGGAGAGAGTACAATATGGGATCCTAAAACATAATTTTGTTTGGTGCCTACAAAACATGAGAACCATATAATGAATTCAATCACCTGCAGGTCAATGTAGACAGAATCTCCCCTGGAAGTGCCGTTGGCCTTCAAGAAGCCATCTATGTACAGGGTTCCTTCGTTCCCCTTGCGCTCCAACACAACGTTGTGCCACACCCCATCATTGAAGAAATCCTCAGTCCTCATAATTGCTGCGCCCATCCCAGGGTTGAAGCTGAACACTAACTGGATAAGAGAGTATTCTTTTCAAAACTAGATAATTATTTTTTACAGTAAAGGAAACAGATTGAGGGGTGAATAAAGATAGAATAATTAGAAAAAAATCCTGCTCATATGAAGACAATAGAAGATCCCAAAATAGATCAAATTTGGTTTCTCTCTTCATTAGAATTGAAGTCATAAGATTAAGGAAATAGAGTAAAAAACTTGTTTGAACATGAACAAATTCATATCATTGGCTGTACCTGCCAATCATTATTATATTTGTCAAGCATAATGGCTGTGGTGCACATATCCCTCTAACCTTGCCATCCTTAATGTAGAATGTGATGTAATCTTGATGTGTCCCACTCGCAGCATAGAATATAATGCCATTATCGCTCATTGTTTTGAAACCAAAGGCAAATTTGAAATCTGCCCTCGGGTTGTCCGGCAGGGCTTGGAATTCAATCCTGCTGTTACGTTTGCTACCTGAAAATTTAATGGCGAGTCATTCATTGCTCAAAAATGGAATCTCACCAACACAAAAACCTCAAATGTACATATTAAATTTTTATTAGAATACTTCACCTTGAAGAAATTCAATGGATCAAAATTATTTTGCTTTCTAACACAAAATTTGGCAAAAAATATTGTGAAAAATTCATAAAACAAAACCTATACTATAAATTCTATGCTAACAAATCCACAACTTTGGTAACACAAAGCTCAAGTAATCCATGAGTAAGTAAAAGTAAATAAAACCTGTTTCCCCAGACTAGTTATTAAAGCTTCCTTGCCTTAGGGGACAGTGTAAGATTGGTTAATACAATAAATTATAATCAAGGGAATCATAGCTGACTATTGTATGATGAGTCTAACTGACAGTTACCACATGCAGACTTAATCCAGACAATTGTACAGCAACCTACGTTTTATTACGGGTAAGCTGTGAGTGGCATACTACTTATATATTATAAATTTACTGCCATAAGAACTCAAAACGATCTACAGAACACATCACCACCCAAAATCCACCACAAATACAGTCAGGATGGAAAATGTCCTGTGTTTCATCATGTAAGTAACTGAGCACACACAATAAAACACAAAGATTGGAAAACCAACTCACCAAAGTTAGAACCGCTTGGGTCATCATCATCTAGGGATTTAAAGTCATCCAATGACTTACATAGAAACAACTTATACCTATCCTTCAGTATCCACAAGAGTTTGCAATAAATAAGTGCTGCCTGTGGTGTCTTTTTACAACTAATGAATATGAAATTTATGGAAAGAGCAAGTTTAAAACATGTAAGCTCTATGAATTCAGTATGAATCACATCCTTCAACTTTCAATACATGTCCAAGTCTCTTTATTTTCACCCGAGTTGATCCAAGATACAAAAGAAGTCACGTCATATTTACTCACCGAATCTGTATCCCTGGCTGGAGTCGACGTCCTCATCCTCTGGTACCAGTGGCAAGGCACAGCTGTCCATGGGCACCTCCTCTGTGGTTGTCTCCACCATAACTATGCAAGAAACAGTCATCAGTGTTATGCATATTCATTACACCTACTCTAACGAAGAACAACTATTTACCAATCGTATCTTAAACCTGAATTACTGCCTATATGTCAACACCCAAATAATAAAAGTTTGCTTAACCCTTGATCACCAGGGTTGTCCGGGATTCTGGCAAACGGCCTAATTTGTGTTGTTGACAGGACAGTGCAAGGCCTAACAGGCTGACCGTCTATGACATCTCAGTTTAAGGCGTGGTCTTGCTGTGTGAAGTGCTTTCGTTAGGCTCCTATGTATAGCATAAATTTGCAGCTCCATTGTCTGGGATTCCAAACAATAGGGCTGTAAATTTTACAGCCTGGGCCAAAGCAACCCATGCTGCAAAAGGGCTGGAGCATCCCTGAGGACATCTCAACTCCATGTGTGGCAAGTTTGAGCAGCATACCTCAACACCAGCTGGCTGGGATTTTTCAATTTATATACATTTTCTATACTTTTTTTTCAATGCAAACGTCATGGCCTAATACAAGTAATTCATAATCAAGTTTAGAAGTGCATATATTTCATGTATAAAATATAGGAATAAATTTTGTGCCATTTCTAAATGTATTTTTTGACCCCAAAAGTTAGTCTGGACTTCCAGACATACCTGGTGATAACTTAAGATTTGGAGCCCTGGTGATCAAACGTTCAGTAAATTAAAGTATGAAATTATGACCCTTCAATGTTCTAAGGCTCAAGAGACCGGTTTGACATGGAAAGAAATTTAAACTTAAAACGATGACTTTATCCATGTGCATTTTCCTTCACCATACTCAATTATCTTAACTATGAATACCTGGCAGAGCAGTGGTTGTTGTGGTTGTTGTGGTGGTGGTGGTGGTGGTGGTGGTGGTGGTGGAAGGAGGAGCAGGGGGGGGATAATAAGGAGTGGGCTCAGGGGAGGGATCAACATCCTTGTCGACTACTCCCTCTATCACCGGCAGCTCAGCAATGATGCGGAGATCCGGGTCTGTGGTGTGGGTGCTCTCTGCCTCTTGGTCTGATTGAGTATCATCACCACACAGGCAAGGCAAGCGAGCAGAGCACAGTTATTCAAAGGGTAGATAAGGAGTCACAATGCAGCCATGAAGTGAAATTTGCTGTTGTTTGTTTTATGCAAGAACAGAAATGTTAGCCTCTTAGGACAGAGAGGAACATGTCAACATAAATAGAAGAAATTACACTTCATTCTAATGCTTGAACCCTTATGTGGGGTTCTTTTTAATATAAGGTGAGGAACATTGGATGAAGATTTGCTATCACTTCAGGGCAGCAGCAGCACCATTGTGACATCTAAGCCTGCATACAATAGTCCTTGTGTGAGCATGTAGGGAGTCAGTTTGTGAGTTTAAACACACATTTACCGACACTCAACACAGAATGCTATTTGGTAGTGATTGAGGGAGGTAAAAGTTATGAAGAAAAGTGTTTATAAAGGAAGGCATGCCAAAAAATCAGCTCATGAAAATAAGGTCTGCTTCATGATGGGAAAAAATGAGACATTATTGCACAATAAACTTGAAAGTCATGGTCTCAATACATGATGAAAAGATTAAGTAGAAGATAACCTGATTAGAATGAGGGTCAACTTCGTATCAATTCCTCATCACAATGCAGAATTTTAAGCTGATAAAGTATGCAAAGAGTGCATTTAAATTAGCAAACTAGGAATATTCTAAAGTTTACAAGATGGAAAATGAAGTCTGGCAGAGCAAAGTTTTCAATATCTTCCTACCTGTTGATGGCTGGACTAACACTGAGGTGCTCTTCTGTAGCGGACACTTCTGCAACATGGCATTGAGCTGACTTTGACTTTGGGCAAAGTTAACTATTTTTCCATTGAGTGTTGCATCTCCAATACATCCAATAAAGTTGGCACCAGTGGCTGAGGCAGCTGCCAGTAACTTCATGTCTGGTACGCCACCAAAGTACACCGGGCCATCGAAAGGCACTGCTTGCTGTGGCACTCGTACACTGAACACAAGAAATCATGCAATCAGGCCCAGTTATGATAAAAGGGAATTTTTTCACTTGTAATGGTGTCTTCCTTTAACGTTCATACTACACTTCCACTTACCTGTATGTTTTGAAGTCGTCGATGTCGAGACGCAGCTGATTGTGTTCACGAGTGGCAATGACTACGTGCCACTCGCTGTCGTTGTATTTGTCATAGGATCCTAAACAGATGCAAGAGAGCTAAGTAACTTGGGTGATAAAAATGTTGAGAATGAATATGTAACTTCATCCAGTTACGAGTATCTACTGCAGCAAAACAGTACGTAAAAAAATAAACAATAATATACAAAAAATATTATTTTCTATCCTGAACAGGGACTTGAAACATTTCCAATAGTTTCTACTAAAAGACTGACATCAGTTAACACAAATTTTAGTTATGGCTCACCAGTGGTTAGTTCTCCTCCCGGAGCATCTCGCAAGATGAGGGCACTGTCAGCGAGTGAGAGGGACAAGTAGCTGTTCTGGTTACTGGTGGCAGTGTACAGGATCAGACCATCAGGCTGATTGGTCTTGAATTTAAAAACTAACTGCAACCCACTTCCTTCTGGACTGTCAAATTGCACATAACCGGGAGCATGTGCATCCCAGGAAACCAGATTTGCCACCTGTAGGAGGGTGAGATGCAAACATTGGCAACTGCAGTCATACACTTATAGTCATTAAATGTTAATGCAGTGCAGTCCCCTAATATGAAGAAAACTTCCCACTCTTTGAGTCTTCCCAAAAAACATCAAAATTTGCTTGCATGAGACATGATTATCTTCAGTCCTTAAATTTTAATAATAAGAGTAATGCCCTGTGCTTCCCACATCACAAGAGCTCACTTAACACACCTGGATGGGACACCCGGGCGCCGTGCCAAGAATCTCCTTACTGGTGGACAGGTCAACAGTGAGAGAGGAAAGGATGACGCCATCAATGCAGCCACTGAAGTCATCATTTGTCACATCTATAAAGTCGTGTTCACCCGGGTAGCCACCAAAGTACATGGTGTCCGGCACGTCGGAGAAGAGTTCTGCCGTGCCAGGAGACTGACCACTCAGGGTCTCTGAGCCGATCTATGTTAAATGAAAATTACAAGGTTCTTAGCCATTACCTTTCCATTACACATAATGCTTTTTAGCATTTTAAAATAATCTACAGACAAGTAACAATTGTGGCAAAATATATAAAGTTAGAAACAGAATATGAAAAAAAATTCAGTCCTCCCTACCTACCCTTAGGACTCCTCTGTTTTTCTCTCGGGCCACTTCAACTCGATGATCCTGTCCATCATTGTAGGCATTTTCAGAACGCATGATGGCACCCCCTGAGCCAAGGTCGAACTGGAAGATTACATGGCCTTCCTCCATGGACAGGGCGATGTACTTGCCCTGGTGGAAGAGATGAAATATGAGCCGTGAACAATGACTGAGGGATATCTTTATTGTTTCAACATTAAAGCCTTTAAGTCTTCATAAAATAAGAAATTAATCATGGCATTCCTACTGAATACTGCAGTATACTCACAGGACCTCCAGTAATCATGAAGAGAATTCCATCCTCAGCATAAGTTTTAAAGTTCAGTTGAAGATCAAACTGCCTCTCAAAGCTAAATCCATTGCGAGTGTCCAGAGCCGCATACCCTTCTCCGTTGAATCTGAGACCGGTTGGAGGGACCAGATCCACAAAGCTATCCCTGCGGTACATCATCTGGATATTATTCTTCATGTTAAATTTGTTACAGTTGGATTTGATGAATTAATGATTGGGGGACAAAAATCATGATCCACAATACTAAATCTGCTATGACTATATATTCCCTCTCTGCATGACAATAACATGGAGCAGGTGGAGAGCAGAGTATGAGGAAGGCAGGAAGAGGGGAGGAGAGGAGACTTACCATGCAAAAAGGCTAATTAAGTCACCATGAGTTTAGAGTAAGTCAGAATGACATTTGTCTGCAACTTTTTTCTCTCTCAATGAGTGACATACAAAAGCTCTGATGAAAGCTCTGGTGGAGTTCAAAGGTTCTTGCCAACAATGTGGTAAAATGCCCATTAGTAAGACTATCCACTAACACCCTAAAGGTTCCTTGTGTACTAATCATCCCACAGTCAAATCATAGCCAAAATTAAGGTTACCTCCCAAGAACAAAGAGTATTCAAGTGCAGATCACTATTCACAAACCTTCCCATAGCACCTCGCTGGTAGTTGTTCTCTGTGCCACTGGACATGAAGTTCCAGAGTCCAATGAACTGGTCGTTGAGGCGCAGGTCTTCCATCTGGCCATCATAAGAAACACTGAGGATAGAACGGTCCACCTCCACCCCAGCCGGGATGCCGCCCACAAAAATCTTGCTGACTTTGGGGTCCAAATTGAAAACAGAATATCGTCCGGGCAGAACCTCCTCCACAGGCTCTGTGTCCACATCCTCTCGGGACACATCCAGCTTCACCACCTTTCCTGTCCTGGATGGCACAGGTTCTGAATTACTCACAAAAGTCATACTTAATAAAGCAATGCAATAACTTTTCCTAATTAAGACATACATCTACAAATATAGAAATCACAAGAATTCAAATATCCTGTACCAAACATTTGAGAACTCTCACCTTTCTATAGCAATCTTGGTCCAGATGTCATCAGCCACAAAGAGCTTGTTGTACTCCATTGTGTGAGGCCCGGCACCAAGGTTCATAGTGAGCCGCACGTAGCCTCTGTCCAGCTCAAGAGCAAGGAAGTCATCAGTGGTGGTGCGCCGCATGCGTTGGTGACCCCCAACGGGAGTTCCCATGAAGAAGATGAGGCCAGAGGGCTGGTTTGTCTTTATGAAGGTTGACACCTGTAGAAATGGAGGAATCATGTTGGTCTCTGAGAAAATATCACAGTTCTGTTCTTTAGTGACAAATGAAAAGAAAACTTCCGAGTGTTCATTTTAATAATATGATGAATATTTCTCAACTATTGCAGCCTTTCACTACCCTCATCTGAGCTCCTGTATTTTCTAAGGAATTATAATAATGTCCTTTTCATAAAGTTTCACATTACATGAAAAATTCTGAATAAATTTGCTGACTTTAACAGAAGTGAAAAGTACATCTTAAAGGAAATCAAATTCCTTGTGCAGAGACAACAGAGATTTTGGTCACAAGATGTCACTTAAGGGTTAGGAAATGGAGAGAATAAGTTGGTCACCTTCGTGGACGTTGAAGCCTTGGTCATATCCCTTGGGTTCTCCACTTCGATTGTTGTGTTGGGCAGGAAGGACACCCCCACCTTTATCTTGTTGGCCAGCTCTCGGGTCTTCTGGATGGTGAGGCGAAGCTTCTCCAGCCGCTCACCCATGTCAATGCCCTTCATCTGGATCCTCTCCTTCTGAGGGCGGAGGCGCTCAGCCAGCTCCAGGGCCTCAGGCAGCTGCTTTTCTGCACCTTCCACTGACAAGGGAGAAATAAATGTTGATGTGCAGTCTTTCACTTCAATATGTGGTTGGTTTTCTTTACAAAACTTTACAAATCACCATTAAAAGATGATCAGCCTTCCATGAGATGATCTTTAATTTTATAACACATCAGTCATTAAGAGACTTTTTCTAATAAAAATTCCCCCTTAAGATGTTTATTAGCTCATTATGGGCACTAAAATTCCCAAATCAAGAAGATACTGATACATTATTTCTGATTTGGGGATTTCCAAGGAGAGAAATTACAAAAGTCTACAACACATTTGGTCATTACATGGCAGACTGGCTTCCTTCTCACCATCCACAGCAACTGGGCCGATTCTAAATTGCATGTTTCCTACCACTCATTAGAAAACTACAAACTCTATAAAGAAAAAGGAAAAGCATAGTTTAGTTTTATCTTTCTCCTGCACATGCAAAGAGTACTAATCTTCAAGGTGTTTTGATTTTGTCCCAGCAAGGTGAAAAAAGTATTTTTAACCTTTCATGAGAATGGCTGAGTGCTCACGTGTTTCAACTTATGCACAAAGTAAAGACTCTTGTGAATGAAGTACCTGTAGTAACTAACCATTTTATTATCATTATTATTATCTTTTTTATCATTATTATAATAATAATAATAATAATTATTATTATTATTATTATTATTATTATTATTATTATTATCAACATTATTATTATTATTATCATAATTATGCAGTCTGAGGCATAACAGGGGTTGGACTCTGAGACACACATGGAGAGAAGTTCTCCAACATATTTCCACAAACACATCATAGCAACAGTGGAATTCAGACCCATTTGAGGAAATCAATATCTAGCCAAAGAGAGGCTGCTACAGAGTTCAAAATCAGTCCAAAATTCTACGGAAGTATCAGTACATCAACTGCCCTTTGAGCACACCAGAGTGAAGATAAGTGTCCATTACCTGATGTGGAAGGCTTAATAAATAAAAATTTGAATAAAGAATTACCTGCTGTCTTTCTCAAGCACTGTTAAGTCTCACCTGACTCGTAAGCAAGAGTAATGGCCTTACTGCCCTCCGCCATATTCTTCAGCAGGACACGGGACTCATCAGCAGCCTGTGGCAGCTGCTCCTCCACAACATTGATGCTTAGGATGGCCTCGTCAGCATCATCCCTGGACTGCACACCCCTCTCCTTAAGAGTTGCTGCATCATTGGATATCGCCTCCATATCAAGACTGTTTAGGTTGCTGCAATCACAAGTTTTGTTGTACTTTTCTCACAATATGAGTCATGTATTATAAATTAGCCCAATAACAAAAGTAATTTTCTTTCAACTTGATACCCTAATTTAATCATCAACAAAACTACTCCTATCATTCCTTCTAATAAACTACAAGAGAGAAACACTACTAACATCATCCACTGAACTTTTGTAACATTCTAAGACAAATATTTTCACTCCAAAAAACAAAACAAAAAAATCCAAACAACCTTTCAGGATATACCATGAAACAGTCAAACTTTTGATGTCCTACGAAAAATTTAATTTTAACATCTGATGAACATGACAATTACACAATTTGAAGGTCTCCAGGTATCCACTGACTAATTTCAGCATCTCTCAGGGAGAACATCAAGGGGTGGGATGGGGCAGGATGAAAAAAAATATTATGCTATCACTGTAAAAAAATCCAACCACCCTACCAATTGGGGCTGACCTCCATTGCACTTCAAGAGAGCTTTTCTACCTCTGCTATGGGCCAGAACACAATAAAAATGTTAAGAACATTATAAGAGCAAGCATCCCAGCCACACTAAGGCTCACATGTTAATGAAGGTAAGTGTGTCGTTGGTGTAACGGTTCATGTCACGCAATGTACGGACATCAGCCTCAGCGTTCTCCAGCTGAGGCCGTAGGTCTTGCTTCACCTGCTGCATGCGTGTTTCAGCCAGGCTGTACTTCACCTCAGATCTCTCATGGGACTCAAGTGCCTGGTCTGTCACACCAACAGACATCTCCACAGCCTGAAGGAAAAATGACCACCATAGGAACCCATGCATTAAATGATTGATCACTCACACCAACAGACAACTCTACAGCTTGATGGAGAAAAGATCTTGAAAACCCACACATGAAACAATCATTAAAAGCATTTATACTTTTTTTACTTATTCAAGGTCACAAAACTTGCATTACAGGATTTTAAAGGCAATCAAATTATTTCTTGACAACACTGGGGATGATGATCTTGTTTTTCCTGCATGAGATGGTGAATAGAGAGACAGTTTTGCTCACCCTGAAAGCAGACATGTTGGCTGACAAGGAGGCATTGTATGCATCATCAATGGCCATGACAATGTTCTTGTAGGCATTGGCTGCTCCAAGAGCATTTTCTGCCACTTTTCGTGTGTCCTGCAGGAGCCCATCCAAGGCTGCAGCCTGTATGTGACAAACACCTCATTATTCATAGCCTCTCTTTCTCTTTCTCTCTTAATTTACTGTGAAATGGAGATGATTTCAATAAACACTTAGTTGAATACATCGTCTGACTACATGTAGATTCCCAGGATAAACATGAAATACACTCAAGTACACATTAATATGTTACCTATAAAGCAACCATAGCTTTACTTCTTCCAATTAACATTTGCCTTGGCCTTATATATAATCAATAGCCACCACCATCACCACCACAACCACCATCACCATCACTAGTACCCACCCTCTGTTGCAGCAGCTCTGAATGGCCTATAGCTCTTTGCGCTGGCAGCTCGGCCTCCTCCAGTTCATCCATCGTCTGCACCACTGTCTTGTTGAGGGTCGTCTTGGCACTTCGCAGCTGCTCCACATCCCTCACTGTCAGAATCAGATAGTTTGTTGACAAATGTGTATGGTCAGCAAAATTCAGTATTCACTGAAACAAGCATTGATAAAGTCTGCAATTCATAACAGTATTCCAGATTCGTAGCACACATTTCTTAGTCAAAACTTTTAAATCTCTTAAATCACCAGAGGGAAACATTATGGCAAAAAAAAATTACCTCTTAATCTTCCCCTTTACAGTTAAGAGACTTTTTGCCAATCTGTACACATCCTTTCAATAACAAGTAAAATTGGGAAATGAATAATACCAAACAACTTATTGCCTACCTTGCCTTTTAAAATTAGATTATACTTGCCAATTTGTATACAATATTCCATTTACACTCATAAAAGAAAGATAATCATCCAGGAAACTTAATCAAGGTATTAAAGATGAACAACTGACAAAATAGTGAACATTTACTGACCTTTACTCTTAGAATGCATGTAGCTCATATTCATGCCTTAGCTCAATTTTCTTGTATTTTTATAATATCAATACTAACTGAAATGGTATGTATGAACTGGTTAACACATCCAGTAGCATGAACTGAGGTGCAGATGTATAAAATCATAATATACCTTAGCAGCATGTAGTTTTTTTGTTTTCTATTCAGGGTTGGAAAAAATAATGATTTTTTAATAAAAAATGAGCTAGTATTTGATTTAAATCAGATTTTTTTTAATTGATTTTTTTATTTAAATGACTTTTTTGGCTTTAATATTTTTTGGGGTTTACACTGATTATTTGTTTCACTTTTATGAGAACATTTTCTTGTAAGAAACTTTGCCACTGTCAAATGAAACCATAGTTTAGTGTCATTACATTGCCCAAAATGAGTTTTCACTTGAAAATCATACGTACATAACACGGATAGTTTAATCAGATCTAACAGTTAAAATAACCAGCACATAAATACAGAGGAACAGAAGAGGGACTTCAATCAGTATGTAGTCAAATTTGGATGACATTAACAAGAAATTACTCAATCATGTTCCTGTGCATTCAAAAAAGAATTATGCTTATTAAACTTCTTACTTACATATATTATTCTTATCAACAAAAAGATGTTACTTTCCTTTCTTCTACTTTTACATATGTCTTGTAAGAAAAGGCAACCATTCACTGCTCCATGACTTCCTACAGGACCAGTACAGGATGAGTACAGGACCAGTACAGAACAAGCAGACTGATGCTTGTCCTGTACAAGTAAATCATTTGATTTAAATCAAAACAACCGTTTCTATTGTTTCCTCTGTCCCTTCATCACAGATCCGGCTAAACAGGTGATGGAGAGAGGAACATCTTCAGTCCTTACCTAGCATTTCATAGTTGCTGGTGGCATTAGCATGGTTGTCTCCTGCTTCATCAACCAATTCTTTAGCATCCTTGTTGTTTTTCTCAGCCTGCTTTGATAGAAGGTGGATATCCTCCAACTTTTTCTTCAGCTGCGGATATCTGAGAGCACACAATAATTATTTGACTTTTTCCTTCTACAGCTTTCCATATCAATCAATGTTAAACTACTCTTACAAGGCACTTAGTTTCTTGTTTTATACTACAACATGCGTCCTTCATTGTATCTAGATTTTTGTGACTTTCCATAGGGTTTATTTTTTTCATCATGCATCTTTCTCCATTTTCATACATCAAATTCTACAAAGTTGCTCCCCTTCACTCTATCAGGTGGCATTTCTTCTTCCATCCTCATCTCCCACCATTCACCACTTCAGGCTCACATTCATACACCTGCCCCTCAGCCAGTGGCATATTCCAATGGACAACGATGTATCTAGATATTTATCATACAGAATATGCATACCCATGAATCTTGTTGTTCTCTATTATCTCCCTGCCTTCCTTCAACTTCTGCTTGGCTGTCTGGATGTGATCCTTCATCTCATTCACCTTTTCCTTAAAGGTACTGAGACGATTTCCATATGAGTCCATATCTTCTCTCTGTTCCTAAAAAGTTGAAAAAAGAAAAAGATGCAACTTACGGTAAAGATTCCCAATATAGATGTTGAGAGTTATAAACCAAATTGATGAAGAATATTCAACCCCTCATAGGAGCACACAGGTAGCTAACCCCATGATATGAATGCTACATACCTTTACAGGAGTGAAAAAGTTTTGCATCTTCTCCAACAACTCCTTGGCATGCTCCAGCTCCACTTCTACTTTATCATTTTGTCCCTCAAAGTTTCGAAGTTCCATCTCAGCCACAATAGCTTCAGCTTCACTGATAGCCTGCCCAAGCTCAGCTCCTGAAAATATATCGTCAAATAATAGAATGAGAAATCTGTGACATGTAGGATGTTAGTGAAATGAATCAACTAGTTCAGTCAGAACATTTCTGCTTGGCTACAGAATCCATCGCTTCCCACCTGTGCCGGTCTCAAGACCAATGACGAGTATGTTGATTTCCTGGACAATGTCACGAGTGAGGGCGAAGGCAGCCTCCACATGCTCCTGAACTTTGAGGGCATCAATGTGCATCTGGAAAGCTTCTCCAGCTGCTCCCCTGGCACGGTCCCCAACAATGCCAGTCTGGATAAGTATGAGTTTTGGCTATTAGTAACATAATCAGATAACTGCCCATAACATCAAGTGGAGAAAAAGGAGTCCACAGTTTGTGACTTTCAAAGTGGCATAACTTCATTCCTCATAAGGATTTTCCTCGTTGCATTTCAGGTTATTGGGATTGTTTAAAAAATAGTGGCTTGGAGGAACGTAATAGTGTACTGAACACATATTTGGTTGGAGTCGAACTTGACCAGCTAGGTTAACCATATCCTCAGTTATGGTAAGTTATGCTCACTGCATGCCTCCCTCCCTCCCACGGCCTCACTGCACTCGACTTTCTACTCAAGCTCATCCCTTTACTGTCCAAATCCCTTACGCACAAGTTAACCAGCATCTTCACTCTTTCATCCCTCACGCAGGTAAACTCTGGAACAATCTTCCTTCATCTGTATTTCCTCCTGCCTACGGCTTGAACTCTTTCAAGAAGAGGGTATCAGGACACCTCTCCTTCCAAAGTTGACCTCTCTTTTGGCCACTCCTTTGAGTGCTTTTTGTGGGAGTAGCGAATAGCGAGCTTTTTTTTCCATTATTGTTTCCTTTTTGCCCCTTGCTTCCTCTGCTATATATATATATATATATATATATATATATATATATATATATATATATATATATATATATATATATATATATATATATATATATATATATATATATATATATATATATATATATATATATATATATATATATATATATATATATATATATATATATATATATATATATATATATATATATATATATATATATATATATATATATATATATATATATATATATATATATATATATATATATATATATATATATATATATATATATATATATATATATATATATATATATATATATATATATATATATATATATATATTGCCTAAGGGTGTAGCTACTGATCCAACAACTTATCAGTACCACTGAGGCCACACACCTGGGAGGACAATGCCTGGGCTTCCTTCATGAGGGTAGCAAGAGGACCATCCACAGACAGAGTTTCTGTCTCAGAGATGTCCAACAGACGAACTTGAGGCTTAAGCTGGTTTGCCGTGCTGTTGATGACATCGAGTCGCTGGTGCAGGAAGAAGCTGTAGGCAGCACTCTGGTGAGGTAAAGAAGTGTTTTCATTATCTTTGCAGCTGCAAAATGGGTAATAACACTATTGTATGTTTATCTAATTATATGCAACCTTCCAATTAGTACTCATATAAAGAAAAAGATATTCTGGAAATTGAAATTGTGGAACAAAAGTGAAGTATTTTCAAGGTACAACCTAATAATAAAAATATAATCCAACAAGAACTGCTTAAGCTTTATGATTAAATAAAATTTTCAAGAGTAGTTCATTTCTTAGAGTGCTAGTAAGAAGGATGAGAAGGCTACACCTCAGCAAACGTTGCCTGAATCACCACTGTACGAGGAAAAGGATTTGTAATTCTAATAGTTTTGTATAATGAATGAGTTGATTTGTGACGACTTCTAAAGTGAAGTGATGACCTTTGTGAGAAGCAAGAGTGAAGGTACAGGTTAGAAAGACATGAGTGTTCATTGTTATTGAACAACTTATATTGTTGACAAACCTGGAACTCATTTATGGTGGGCTCGATAAGTTGGGAAAGTTCGTCCGTTGTGTCGAGGAGAGCATGGACACAGTCACCACACTCCTGACACCCATAGCCTTCCACAAGTACCCACCTGCCAGCAACATGTTACTGAATAATGTTCCATGTCAAAGAATATACTATACAAAATCAGTGAAAAACAATTAGTACATTTCCCTTAGAAACTGAATACATATACTAAGTGTTTAGTACGTACTTAGGAGCAACGCAGTATAATTCAAAACAATCAAACTTTATTTTCAACACAAGACTAATACAAACAGATACAGTCAGTACCTGTAAGGGCATCCATCGCAGTTGTCTCCGATCACTCCAGGAAGACATTGGCACTGGCCTGTCCGGGGATCACAGCCAACACCGATGCTGAACCCTTCACGACACAGACATTCTGGGTGGGGGAAGACACATGACAGAACCCTACCAAGAAGATGACACACACTCCACTGGCATCCATTATAAAACACACGACAGAACTTAACCATCAAGATGAAACTTAATTAATGTCCATACTTAAACATGACAACGTATGCTACCACAAACTGCCGAAAATGAACTGTGGACTATGACTGTTGTGTAGTAAGTTGCAGTAAAACCCCCATAGCCTGATTTAATAGTGTGACCCAAGCCTAAATAAAAATCTATTTCATCTCTAAAAACAAGATCAAGCAATGTCATATGTCAGCACTCCAAGGAAGTAAAGGTGTATAAGTAGAAATCAATACAAAATAAGCACTTTTCCCTGGTCACTACTTTCCTAGGTGACTGAATTTGTCCCTCAACTGAACACTTCACAGCCCAGCCCAGAGGGGGTCAACTTTTACACTGGATCAACTCTGACACAAGTGTATGCTGCAAACATAAAATCAAATGTCAAACACTGTACCTTGACAACCATACTGAGTGTAGTTCCAGAAGCCAGGTCGGCAGTGGTCACATCTCTGTCCCGTGACTCCTGCTTGGCACTCACACTGGCCTGTCCCTTCATCACACTGATTTCTCAAGGATGCCAACCCACACTGACACGGCTGGCAGCCCTACATACAGAAATAACCACATCACTCAGTCATCAGGCTATAAGATCTATATCAGCATGATTTCAAAATGAAGAGCCCTATTCTTTGCTCTTCTTATACTTTTCAGTGCTTCACTTACAATATGACAAATTAAAAAAAAAAAAGTCATACTAGAAGACATATTGACTGAACTAAAACTATTCATTTATTTTAAAGGATCAAAACAAGAAAGGCCATTGATGCTGCATAAACTCAACCCCTTTCACTCCCTTCCCACTCACCTGACAGGAGGCAAAGCCCCAGTGGTCTGGAGCACAGCGGTCACAGTCCTCGCCAATCACGTTTTCATAGCACTGACATTCTCCAGAGTAATGCTCACAGTTCTGGGTGCCACACTCATCACATGAACAGCCTGCAATGGAACAATAATAAATTAGGCAATAGAACAGCCATTATTAAATGAAGACTGTGGGATGGCTCAAACTTTCCTATCTGATATATCTATCAATGAATTTTTTTTTTTACAAGAGTTGGCTCAAGGGCAACAAAAAGTGTACAAAAAAAAAAGCTTCTTGCCACTCCCACAACAGAAGATAGTATAGAGTAGCCAAAAGAGAGGTCAATTTCGGGTGGAGAGGTGTCTTGATACACTCTTCTTGAAAGAGGTCAAGTTATAGGCAGGAGGAAATACTGGCAAAGGAAGGCTATTCCAGAGTTTACCAGTGAAAGGGATGAAAGAGTGAAGATGCTGGTTAACTCTTGCATAAAGGGTTTGGACAGTATACAGTACCCTCTCGAGTTTCGCGGTATCCGAGTTTCGCGATCCTCAAGTTTAGCGCTTAGTCCTAAATTCTTACCATCACGACTTTCGCACATTACCGCCACGAGTTTCGTGTTGCTTTGACATGTACGGGTCACGTCTACCTATCGTCGGCATCATGCATGCTGTTTTAAAAGGTGGTGTCCAACCATTGGGGCTATATGCAACCGCGGTTACCCGTATGCCCAACCGGGAGCAAGATGTTGGTTGTCGGTATGAATGGCAAACGGTTGTGAGTATGAGCGTGGGTACGTGGGTACCGAACGGCAGTGGCTGAGGAGTGAGGAGCAGTGGAAGATGGCCCACCAAGAGACTCGTAAAATGGACTGGCAGAGCTGCTTTGCTTACTACTTAATTAACAAGATAAGAGAACACACCGTGCTGTGGAACCACAGTCCAAAAAACTTTTTCTCAAGTCTGAAAATTGTAGATCTCCCAGTGTTGTTTTCTTTTTCTTCTTCTTTTGACCTGTAATGCATGGCAGCGACGGTGAAAAGTAATAGTGAAAAATAGCAAAAGGGCATAGAAAAGCAAAATCAGGGAAAGAAAAGGACAGAAAAACACCTAAGTTCAGGGTGAAGTGTATAAGTGCGCTCTGTCAAGTAACTAAGGGCCGATTTCACAGTCACTTTGTTTGTTTCAATCATTACCAATGGCGGTGATCGCCGCTCACCATTGCCAGATTGTCGTACTCGGAGCATGGTATTTACCGGTTTCTGACGCCTAACTATTGCCAAGAAAAATCAGGATCTAACTCTTTTAACGATAACTATAAATGAGTTTCGTTATTGAAGCCCAGAGGACAGTTTAGGGGTAAGATGTCGGGAAGTATAATCAGCTGAGTACGACAATCGGGCAACGTTGTCACCGCTTAGTATTTCACATGAAACTGGCCGATGGGGTAGTGGAGGCTGCAGAGGAAGCGAGAGATGTTGAGAGTGTGTGGTAAGAGCGGGGCTAGGCTAACCCCACAGCCGCCACTACCCGATCGGCCAGTTTCACGTGGAAATGCTATAGCGGCGATCGCCGCCATTGGTAACGATCAAAACAAACAAAATGACTGTGAAAGCGGCCCTAAGTGCATGTTGTGAAGTATAAAAGTATGGAGGAGGACCTAAGAAGCGATACAAAGCGTTACAGGTCAAAAGAAGAAGAAGAAGGTCCACACTGGCCGGTGTTGTGAGAAATATCTCCCTGATGAAATTAGTCATTCTGCTGTCCACCACGAATGCGCGCTGTGGATTGTACGGCAGCTGCCTTCAACTGCGGCTTAAAAACGACCTGTTCTCACTTCCAATTTTCTGCCTATTACCAAGGTATGTATTTTGAGATAACAAGGGAGTAAAGTCAAAAAAATTGTGATAACAAGGGAGTAAAGTAAAAAAAAAAGTTATTATAATCCACGGGTCGGAACCAATAAGCGCTTTTGCACGGATTTCAATACCTCGAGTTTTGCGATCCTCAAGTTTAGCGCCATACCTTCAGAATGAAGCAAGCGCAAAACTCGAGAGGGTACTGTAGGGATGAGCTAGAGTGGACAGTCGAGTGCAGTGGGGCAGCAGGAAGGGGGGAGGCAAGCAGTTAGCAAGTTCAGAAGAGCAGTCAGCGTGAAAATATCGATAGAAGATAGAAAGAGAGGCAACATGGCAGCGGAATTTAAGAGGTAGAAGACTATCAGTAAGAGGAGGAGAGCTGATGAGACGAAGAGCCTTACACTCCACTCCCTAGCACAGTGTTCTTCAAGCATTATATCCTGTGGCCTAGTCATATTTTTACCATTTTTCTTATGACCCAATCTAAGGTCCATTGGCAGCACTAAGAGACATGGTATTCAGTTACGGTATATATTTGCAAACGAGAGGTGACCCAACAAAGTTGTCTGACCAAAACTTTGAAGAGCACTGCCCTAGCTGATATCCACATCTTCCTGTCATGATATATATCTACTTCATAATCTTACATGCACAAATTTCAATTAGGATTGCACAGTCCATCTCTCAGTCTTACCTACACCATACTCAGACCACCTCAGGTAGGCTTCACCATAACCTTCTCCAGGTAAGCGTTGTCTATGCCTTCCTCTGTACCCTTTACCCCGGCCAGATGAAGAACCATCTGGCCTCCTAACCGTGTCATGTCCACCCCTCCTCCTCTCCTGGCCACGCCTTCTCAGGGTGCCGTAGTGGGTGAGGCCAGAGGGAGACTCAATCAAGGGCGGAACAGTTGAAAGACTGGAGGTGTAAGCGTTTGGTCTTCTTTGCTGTGTTCCTAGGCTGTGGAGGGAGCTTGTCTGATGCCTGTGGGAGGTGCTATATGCAAGGCTGCCTCCCTGTCTTCTTTGCTGGGCTTGTGGCCTGAGGTTTGGGCTTGTCTGGTGCCTGACTGAGGTGCTATATGCAGTCCCTTCTTCCTGTCTTCTGTCACTGTTCCTGGACAAGCCTGAATGATGACTGTAGTGTTGTCCCAGTGCATGCTGCTCTTTTGTAGTGGTAATCGAGCCATTTTGTAGGTAGGTATTTGGAGCATACACCGTCTGGTTGGCCTTCCGTACGTTACTGCCATACTGACTCAAGTAAGTGTTAAGTGGCCTGTGGGTGTTGTACCGTGAAGTGTGCCTTTCTGACCATGATGGTGTCTTTGGTCTCAGGTGTGCAGGGTCAGTGTTGCAGGTGATCTGGCAGGCGGTGCGGACAGTGTGGGACTGACACACCCCAGCCACCACATAGACCATTAACAGTAACACACAGCAACGTAACATTCCACCTGCTCACTCCCTGCGCTGAGCAGGCACTGGCACTTCCTTGCCTCTGTGACTTTTGTCCCCAAAAGGGTTAGTGGCAATCTGGCCAATTAGCTCTATTATTTCAGAGTACATTTTATCAATGTAGAAGTATCTATACCAATGCCCATGCAGTCACCATTTCTTTGTATGTTGAGATCACCAAACTTTCTATTAGATAAGCATTCATATTCATAATCTCTATACTGTATGGCAACAGTTAATGTTGGTGTTGGCTCTTCTTTGACATCAGATCTAAAAATACCACACTCTTTCCTTCCACCACTTCTCAGAAAATGGAGCACGTCACTTCTTAAACAATCTACCAAATCATTGCCTTATATGTATACATTACTGAATTCAGCTGATTTTGTGATGAGTGGGCATAGTTATCATATTGTATGCAGAAACCAACTAATTGTTGCAAAGCTGTTAACTTTTATTTACAGCCACCTACAGTCTTACAGTCATGGCAGAGATAATGAAGTGAGTGGATGGGATGGGGAACAGGCAGGGGAAAAAGCAAACAGTTGGATGGTGTCTTAAAACTGAACTCTCTTTAACTGTAATGCCTCTTGTAATGCTGCTAACTCCCTTATCTACATCCACCTGGGAGTGGTAATGAAGGGAGTGGCAGGGAGAGGGGGCAGACAGGGGACAAGTCAGGCTGTGTGGGTGGTGGCGAAGTGCCAGGCTGAATGAGATAATTTTAGCCTCCCACTCCCACTTCCTGTTGCTGTGATACCCGGGTGCTCAAACAAGTCAGCCGTGTCTTGCATGAGCCAACAACACACTGCACACAGACCTTCAACTCCCTTATGTGTACAAACTTTTTTTATTGCGTAGGATATGCTCACCAATCTATGCGCATCGCTATAATTTGTAAATATTTCATGTTAGGGGGGAAATATTTTATAAGTTTGAGCTAAGTATTTCTTCTCCATATATGAGTACTTATTGAAAGGGTGTGGAATGGACTGGCTAACATACACTATATAAGACTGAGAAGATAGTTTTTGTTTCTTTGTTTGTTTCGGAGCAAGTAATGGTATGTAATAGTTTTATATATATCAAAACTACTAAAAACTATTGAAGTGTTGAGGATTTAGACACAAAAAATTACCCATTAGATACCCTCCCATTAATATCAGTGGATCTTCAAAAATTATAATTATCAATAAGGATATACAAAGAAAAAGATCTTGAGAAAATACCAATTAGATCCCATCCCCCCCAAAAAAAATAGTGTATTTAAAAAATAAATAAATAAATAAAAACAGATCTTGGAAAAAAATAGATCCAAGCCAAAAGGAGTAAAAAAAAAGAAGTGGATCTTGAAAAATTACTACCTAGCCCCCCTTAACCCCCCAAAAAGTGAATCTTGAAAAATGGCCAATTAGATCTCTTAAAAAATGTGGATCTTGAAAAAAAAGGTAACTAAAAAAAAATCTGTCTTGAAATATGAAAAATAGAAAAAAATGTATTCCAACACTCACGTTCACAGTTCTTGAGGGCGATGGCGTCCCCGTAGTAGCCGGGTGCACACCTCTCGCAGGCGTCGCCATAGGTGTTGTTGAGGCAGGTGAGGCAGTGGCCGGTGATGTAGTCGCATGAGTATTGGTCCAGCGGGTTGATGTTGTTGTTACACTGGCAGGGCTGACAGCTGTCCCCTGTGACAAGAAAGAAAACAAATAAGGCGTGTTTGACAATTTGTATGCACCATTCCAATTAGTACTCACACCATGAAAAAGAAACTACTTGGGAAAAATGAACTTAAGTATAGAGTGAAATAGTCAAAATGAAGATTGATAAACATTCTTTATTTTGACAAATGTTTATTGATGCATCTCTGTTGAATTTTCCGAGTAGTTTTTTATGAGTACTAATAGAATGGAATGCACATAGTCGCAAACATACTCTAAAACTTTAACTACATGACAAACTTTTACTTGGGTGAATCATGTGAACAGTATATGGTGTGTATATATATAATGCGCAATCAGAGTATACACAATTTTACAAACTTAGGTGCTTCTTCATGAAAACTGTATGATATGTTCAATATCCATCACCCACACTGTCTTCACACATGAAATGCCTCACTAAAAGTAGGTTAAATAATAATATCTGTGCTATATATACAAGCTTCATTTCCTTACACTTACCAAGAACCTCTGGCTGGCCATAGTATCCTGCAGCACAGCGTTCACACCGCTCACCAACATAACCCTCCTTGCAGTCACAGCGCACAGAGTTCCCGTCATCGAGGAAGAAACAGCTTTCAGCAAAGCTATGGACAGACAACACACACAAACGTTTATGGGGCCAGCAGGAGTCAGCAGTCACATAGATAGTAGAGTTTATTCACATTATTAACCTTCTTTATTCCTTATACAGGTAACTCCCAATTTACGCGAGTATTGTGTCCTTGAAGAGGTCGCGTAAATCAAAAACAATGTAAATCAAACAAGAGGTAGGTTTCTATCGAAAAATAAATATTCACTTCATTCAGTGGAGAGAGAGAGAGAGAGAGAGAGAGCAAGAGAGAGAGAGAGAGAGAGAGAGAGCAAGAGAGAGAGAGAGAGAGAGAGAGAGAGAGAGAGAGAGAGAGAGAGAGAGAGAGAGAGAGAGAGAGAGAGAGAGAGAGAGAGAGAGAGAGAGAGAGAGAGAGAGAGAGAGAGAGAGAGAGAGAGAGAGAGAGAGAGAGAGAGAGAGAAATATCCACTCAGGCACTCAGTCTCATCCTCACTCGTGTGAGGAAGAAATGAGGGACACCATGAGCGACTGGGTAGTACTGGTACCAGTACCGAGCAGTCTGGTACCGGTACCGTACCGTATAGCTGGTACCGTTAGCACCGTATACCTGGTACCATTAGTACCATATAGCTGGTACCGTTAGTACCGGTACTGGTACCGGTACCTGCCCACCCCTATTGTTGAGAAGCGTGGCAGCGTGGAGACTGTATTGTTGTTCAAGTGGCGCGCGGGAAAAACCGAGCTCAGCTGTGTGGCCGCGGCGCCGTGTGAGTCGAGTTGCATGAGACATCTGGTGGCCACTCCATAAAATATTACGCATAAGTGAAAAAAAGTGTAAATTAAACATTTATTTGGATATTGGACCCCGCGTTATTTCAAAAACGCGTAAACCAAACTCACGCAAATCGAGAGTTACCTGTAATAAAATTATGTATTGCAAACACAGATAGACAATGGGTACTAGAAAACACAATTATACTCTTCAAGTTGAGGAAGGTGTATTAAGGAAAGGATATGATTGCTAAATGTATGCACTATTCCAATTAGCTACTGCTCACAACAGTAAAAAAAATATTCTGGAAAACTATGTTGAGGAACACAAATTTGCTAGACTCAAAATAAAGGCAGATTATGATCATTATTTTCAAAATATTTAATAATATACCCCAGCAAAATATTCCAGAGCATTATTTTTCCTGTTATGATTATTAACTGGAATAGCATGATTAAATCTCTAAGAATACCATGAACAAACATGAAAAAAATAATGTTACTAATGCCATATTCTCTTTGAATTCAAGGACATACTTGTTGGTGATGGAAGGCAGTGGACAGGCACAGATAAGGCAGTCATAGGGAGTGCCCTTGGTGGCATTTCCATGGTACCCTGAGGCACACATCTCACAGTGGTCGCCAACTGTGTGGTGACGACAGTTCTGACAAGAAAAAATAATTCAATTATTGATCTCAATTTAATGAAAAGTATTTATTTTCAGAAACTCAAAAGTTGGATGTTGAACAAATATAACTTGGTTAATAACAATGACTGACTTACTAATCATTAACAGGCAACACTCACCAGACATCTGCCAGTTTCTCTGTCACACACATCTGAGTGGCCATTACACTGACAAGGGACGCAGTAACCCCCATAGGGCCCCCGCTGGGCACGGTAGTAACCACGGGCACAGTCCTCGCAGGAAGAGCCTTCAAGGGAGGAAAGGGGAGGTGCATCAAAGAACTGGTCATATTGATGAGACATATGGTGCAGATACTAAATAGACTTTTCATTTGAGTGTTGGATAGACATCAAAGAGAGTTGGATAGGCATCAGAGTAACTTACCAAAATTACCATATATACTCATGTGAAAGAATATTTCATCAAACAATTCTTTAATGGCCAAGTTGATTCTCACATGCATACCACTTAAATCTATTCCTCAACTGAACACACCATAGCCATGGAGGAAGCGAGTCAATTTGGACTTTTACATGAGTACACTGTATTATAGGTGTTTTATGCACAATGTCACTTCCAACTTTTTCATCTCACCTTCATAATTGCTGGGGCACTGGCAACGCTCAACTGAGACAGCCTGTCTTGCACTAGATACTTGTCCATCTGTCACTGGCACATCTAGGCTCACACTGAACAGTCTGGAGGAAGCAGGAAATTAGTCATAGCACTGTGCAACCCCTTCAAATAGTTAACTAAATGAATAAATAGATAAATAGATAGATATTAACAGATAAACATGCAGAAATAAATATATTCTCTTTTAAGCATACGAGATTGAATGAAACTGCTGTTTCTGCATTATTCAGCTTCTGCTGCGTTTTTTCTATTAGTCTTATCAACTATATATGTAAACAGATATACTAAGAGAGATAGGTAGACACAGATATAAACAGATAAGTAGGTAGGTAGATGCAGATAGAGATAAATCAAGAACAATGGTAGTTAAAGACAGATAGATAGGTCAAAATAAAAAAAATAGATAGGTATAATAACCAAATTAGAATTACACTAAACAGGTTACAAAATAGAATAATTCACAGTCAAAGTATGCAGTCTTAGTCTTAGCAATTATGGACCATGACAGAAAACATGTCAAAATTCAATTGAGAAGAAAGCAATCGCCCTTCCTACCTGGCCTCAAATGAGCTGCTCCAGTAGTTGGCACGGATGAACACACCTTCCAGCTTGTACAGGAGCATCATGAACTGGTCCCGCTCCAAGGGCAGCCCTGCACCACATAGGAAGATAAATATATTGTGAAAATGCATTGTAGACTGCACCAAAAGCAATAACTCAAAATTACCTCCAACAATTAGGTCAAAATTAATATGTAGAAGTTTGATCAAAGACTCATGTGATACTTTCATTGCATAACTCAGCTCAGATGGCCTAATCAAAGAGCATATCTCAGATGAATGATATGCAGAAGACCAGAGTCTGTACTAATAATACACAAGTACAGTTTGTCAAGAAAGTATCAGACTACTCATAAGCAACTGAAATGGGAATGAACAAACAACACGAGGATGAAAGCTGGTAAATTGTCGGTGAAGCATGTTCTGGCCTCTTTTCTACTGCTTCATGTGCTGGGTGAGTGAACAACAGAAGAGGATGCATGCTAATAAACTGTACATGATGAATGTTTAGGCCTGTGTTCCTATTGTTCCATGTGATGAGGGAGTGAACAACAAGAGGGGATGGATGTCGGCAAATTGTTGGTGGAGTACGTTCTGGCCTCTTTCCCTACTGCTTCAAGTGATGGGTGAGTGAAGAACAAGAGAGGATTGAATGCTGGTCAGTTGTATGTGATGAATGTTTTCACTTCTGTTCCTTGTGCTTCAAGTGCAGGAGTAGAGTTGCATGGGGCATTGTGGTCTAGTGAGTTAGAGCATCAAACCACACAAGTGCCAGCCTGTGACATCAGGAAGGGGATCCAGTCTTAAGCCCCAAGTCAGGAACCCCAAAACAATGACCCCACACAGAGGTGGTAAAAAATATTCAGCAAAAAAAGGAAAAGGAGTGCTGGAGTAGAACTGACTGTACCAACCTGACAGAGTCCTGAAGTTGTGTTCTGTTAGTTTGATGTCATTGGTGAATGTTTCTGGTGTGGTTGGCTCAGTAGGAGAGAAGTGTTGTGCAATGATGTCACCTCCCTTGAGGAGAACAGTGGGACCGCTGACCTCCGTTCCTGCAAAGTAAGGATCATTGTAGGAAATCAGTCATCACTATCACCATTAATATTACCATTTGTTATCTTTAGTATCAATATCTAAGTGTCATATGGAATCATTACTATCACTATCATTATTATTATCATTCATATTTTTAACTATTAATGACAGAGGGTCACTATGGGAAGGGAATCCTCAGTCATCACTATCATTAGGTATCATAATAATTCATTATCTTCACTATCACTCTCACAGTAATATAACCAAAATAAATAAAAAATAACACTCTGGTCATTCATTTACAAACTTATTTCATGTGACTTCTGGGATATGAAAAATTCCTCCAAAAGTAAAAACAAAAATATATAGTATAAATAAAATAAATTCATAAATAAATAGACATATAATACATAAATAAATAAAACATCTTTAAATGCATAATTTCTGTATTTATAGGAAAACTTTTCACTGCTACCCACCTGAGAAGTCGACCCATCACTAGAAACACAAGACCCACATGTTTGCCTGCCACTCTTCACCTCACCTTCATTTGCTCGCACGAAGACGAGGGAGTAGCGCAGGTAGCCACCGTACGACTTCACGTGATTGCCAAGGTAGCTGGGAGGAGCTGTAAAGAAGACCTGAGCCCCTGGGAAGTAGTCCTCAACCCCCTCCAGGTCCTGCTGTATGAGGTCTTGGTAGTACACAGGAGGCACAGACAGGGAGCTGAAGGTGAGGGAGGCACCACTCTGGAACCCTTGGGCCTGCTCCACCACCACCACACTCCACCTTGAAATGTCATCATCCTGGTGCACAGAAAAAAAGCTAGTATGACTCAGGCTAATTTAATATATAGGATTTTCTTTGTATCATATGTATATTTGGTACTCTATATGAAAAGGATATGTAGAATGGGAGAAAGCCTACCTCCACTGCTGCCCAGTAAACATCTGCTGAGGAACAATAGTCTGATTTTCCAAAACAGAAGCATTTAGTGCAGCCATCAGGGTTGCTCTCCTCCAGATTGTAAGATCCTGGTCGGCAAGATTCACAGGAGCGTCCTTGAACATTAAGCTTGCAATAGCACCTTGCATCTTCCTGTAAATATTATCCTAGTCATTATGTTGTAGGTAAAACTTCATATTTCAATAAACTAAAGGATTATAGCAGTCTGTAACAAGAGCTAACAGAGTGTGAGGATGAAGTACTGGCATTAACAGAGCAACACAAAATTACCTGACTACAAATGTCTGCCTCACTCCCCCGCAGGTCACACTCACACAGCTGACAGAAGGCAAAGCCCCAGTAGCCAGCAGCACAACGATCACACCTGCACAAGTGCGAAATATTTAATTAGTCTGAATTTATGAGCAGTTGTTATCATCAGCTTTTCAATAAACAGGTTTCATGTATCTGTAGGTCACCCAAGCACAGACTTACCTGCGACCCACAACATTTTCCTTGCAGTCACACTGGCCCGTCTGGAGGCTACACTGCAGGTTGCCGGCTCTCACACCCAGTGGGGAACACTGGCACTCCTCACACCCAATGATAGGGTCATAACCATAGGTGTAGGGGGCACAGCGGTCACAGCGGTCACCCTCCACTCGGGGAGGACAGATGCACTCCCCTAAGGGAAAACACTTGTATCTACCGTTTGCTAAAAACTTACTACAGACGTACACAACATTAATAATTCAATTCAAATCACTCAATTTCTACAAAAGTTACTCCCCCTGCACCCCCCCAAAAAAATGGCAAAACATTATCCAGCAGAATGTCAATTTCACATGGGATTGGCACCAGTGTCAGTGACTAGTGTGGTCATTAAATTGCATGAGAAAATATTCATCAACAGATGAATAATATATCTAGAATGAAATCACTATGAATTCAAAAGTGGAAAGTCGTGTATCAGTAATTTGTCAAGCTTCTACTCAAGGGTCATTGATGTGTTACAGAAGAGAGGTAGTTGGGTAAATTGCTTGTAACTACATCTGGAAAAAGCCTTAGCCAAGGTGCCACACAAGCAACTAATGTGAAAGCTGGAGAATATAGGAGGACTAAAAGGAATCCTTTTGTAGTGGAGGAAGGATTTTCTGAGAGACTGACAAATGAGGACAGTAATGAAGAACAGATAGTTAGGGTGGATGTCACACCTGCTCTGTGTCCTAGGGTAATGGGTTCCTACCCTTCCACAGGTTCAATGGGGAATGATAGATGAGCATCGACACATTGAGGGGCTTAGCGTACGCTCCTCAATTTACTTCACTAATTCAATATATTCCACTATAAGTTAACTCACCAGTGTCAGGAACACAGAGAGCAGTGGAGGGGCAAGCACATGGGCGGCACTCGGGGAAACCATAGTATCCAGTCTTGCATCGGTTGCATCTTTTGCCGATGATGTTGGGGCGACATGGACATTGACCACCAAACTTCTCGCACTCAAAGCTCTCTGAACCATAGAAGTCACACTGACAGGCAAGGGCACCACTGTTGTAGTCCATCGTCAGCTCAAAGGCTGCTTTCTTGCAGAACTCTGGCAGGAGAAAAAAAATAGCTAAGTGAATAATTATGAAAAAGCAAAAAATAATATCTACATTAAATGTACAATATTTGTCATGCTCCTGAATGTAGCATTTTTTAAATCAATTATCTTATTCAACTTCTAATATCTCCTTCTTTCAGTTTCTTCAGAGATGACACCCATTACATAAATCATTGCATTTCTTTTCATGCATTCCATCCTTGAACAATCAAGGATTCATTCTTCCAACATTACTAACTTTTGCACTTTCTTTTTGAATAATAATGCCACCTGCTTCAAAATAACAGAGACAATCAACCCTTTTCACAGACCTGATGAGTTGGTGTCAATGTGGAAATTGTTGTGACCACAGTACTTGATGTACTCAGTTGTTCTCTCCACTGGCAGCTCATGCATGATCTGCTCCATGAACTGCTGCTCTGGAACCACCAACACATAGTCCAACCAGATGGACTTGTGGTTTGGCTCCTAGGAAAAAAATACATATAACATAAACATTACGTGATGACTAAATTTTCAATATTTACAATTCTTCCCTTTCCCATGCATTCAAAGTGGCATCCAAGAGAAAAAATTGGTTCTTTCTTTTGTTACTCTCAACAGAAAAGTGGTAATGCATTATTGCTTTTAAACTGAACCTTGAAGCAGTCTGCTTCAATGTTTGGCTATAATATTCCAGGTGGGACTTCCCATAACTAGTTTTCTAAAAAGAGGCCAAAAATGTCTACTCCAATAATACCTTAAAAATATTTCTTCAGAAGAGATGGTCCCAACAAAACAAACCCATCTGTGCCTTCTCACACTAGTCAGTATCCACTCCCTTAAATGTTTGTTAAAATCATTACCTTAAGAGACAGCACAAAGTTTTCAAGGATGTCAAACACGTATGACCCATCCAGCTGCTGGATGAGGGTGCGGCAACCCGAGGTGCTGGGGCAGTGAGGAACCTTCAGGCTGCCCTCATAGAACTGTCCGTTCTGAATGAGAACGTCGACCTCAAACTCTGTCAAGGTGCACAAGCCATATCAAAGTTCAGTAATGTAAATCTTACACATTACAAGTGTTGATCTTTATGACAAAATACTACTAAAAATATGGGCAATTCAAGAATCAAAGGACATGCGCTGTTTCAATTATGCAAAATATACACATACAGCAGGATCTTGCCAATAACAATTCCCAAAACAACATCTTCAACAATAAAGGCAAATTAGAGTTGAGACCAAGTTCCAACAATGATGCTTGGATTCTTTTGTTTATTGGACATTTTCATGAAAGAAGAGTCCAGGTGCATTTTGGATAGTGTTGGTTTGCTGGTAACTTGATGACATACTCATCAAATGTCCCTGGGCCAGGAATCACAAAGCTCTAGAAAATTGTAAGATTCCTCCTACAATGTTGTAAGCTAGCAACCTAATTCACTAAGCACTGCAGCATTGTCTGGAGGTTGTAGCCAAGGTTGCCAGTTATGTATAGCTCAGGTGTTGTAATATTTATGCCTCTTAGACTTACATTAAAGGACTCATAATTAGTTGTTTAATAATAGAAAAATAGAAGGGCATACATGTGTCAGCAAAGAAAACCCCTCCATTAAAGAGATGGTGACACTGGAAAGGCGTGTTTACATCACTTGTGGGGAGAGGTTGTTGCTGCTGCCACACAGGACAGGAAGCCCCTGCAACTAATTGCTATTGGCAGGATCCCATTGTAGTAATGTATTATTTCTTTCAGAAGTCTTAGATAGGTAAAATATCACACAATTATTAAACATTGTTTTAACACGTATATGAAAATAATATTCAACTGAAATAAAATCATGCAGAAAAATGGTATGTACAAAAACTTTGGGAAGTTGTATCTAACCTTCGTTCCTTGAGTGAGTGAGGAGCACAACCAACTCATCATCTGGCAAAATCATACACATCATATTATACAGAGACAATGCACAAGTTTCCTGTTCTTTTGAGAATGGAAACAATTTACAAAGGCACAAAAGCAACTAAGCAAAAGCAGTCTGGTCTCTGATGGCAGGAGACAGTCAAGGGATGGCCATCATACTGGACAATGCACATTCAGACAAAAGAAGCATAACAATTTTATGATATGTATGAGCGGTCCATGAATATGAAGATGACTCTTTGAGCACGACACAAGATTCTGGTACCAAAACATAAGAATGAACCACAATGTCTGTGATATGTACATGCATTTATTTGAAAAAGCATTGTAGAGCATAACACTTCTCCATTTTTTTTTTAAATAAAATGCCTTTATGAAATCTGATAAGCAATATGTATGTACACAGAAGTGAAGTATGGGGGAAAAATCCATTATTTTTTCTCCCTGAATGATGGAGCTTAGCATCATTCAGGCTCAAGCAAGGTATAAAAAAGAAAGTTTCCTCACCCGGGTAGAGTGGCTGGTAATAGTGGACGATGAACAAATATCTGCCAGCATACTTCAGCTTGCCGGTGATGTCCACCATGGGATCGCTGTGGTTGAGGAACACCAGACCAGTGCCGTTGATGATGCCTTCGGGCAACTCCTGTACCATCTTGCCCTCCAGGTTAGACTCAAACTCCACCTGGCGAGGTCAGGAGAAACAAAGGAAATACCAAAACATATACAGAAAATCCTCACAACACACTGCTCCAATAATGAAAATAATTGCTCATATTTAGTTCCTGAGGTGATGAGTTTCCCACCTTGAAAGTACAAGATGGATTCCAAGAACTTTTTTTGGAGGCGTAAGTATTTATAGTACCTTGACAGACTCTCGGGGAGAGGGGTAGTGGGTTTCAATGCACTCCCCGTCCACCCTGGTGCACACTCGCTGGGGTCGTAAGAGATCCTCATGCCAACTTTCATATGGCACAGCCACAACAGACTCCAGGGCTATGTTGGTGTTGGTCTCACCCTGGTCAGTGGAAGTGTGTGGATAATATTATAATAAAATTTCACAAAATTGTAGGGAAAAGCATATAAAATAACTACTTTATGAGTGACAAACTGAAAACCACTGGCAAAACCTATGCATAGAGTATGTTGCAAATGAAAACTGTGCAAAGGAACATCTAAGAGACAAAGGCAACCTAAGAGAAGACCAAAGTACTTCAGTAAAATAATGAAATAGTACTGAACTAACCTCAATGTTGAGGCTGACATAATTGCTGTCAAAGTGAAAGACTCCCACTTTCCCTGAGAGGTCAGTCACCACCTGGCGGCAGAGATTGGAGTACATGCAGTCGTAGACCACAGCCCGCCCCTTCTCACGCCCCTTCATGGTGGAGGTCTCCACTAGTACAGTACTAGTGGGGGACCTCTCCGGGGTGTAGTAGTTGAACAGCAGCACATAGCGTCCGGGCCTGGCCAGACGCAGGTCGTACTGCAGCAGCGGCTGGTTGTGGTTAAGCCAAGCCATCGGGCGAGACTCAACTTGACTTAAAACCTGCGACAAATTTTTGTATGTATAAAATATTAGAATTGGTTCACTAAGTTTTCTATGAATTTAACTTAATAGGCACACCTTTCATCACCATAGCCAATCCAGGATTCAGTACGTTTCCTAACTTATAGGCGGTAATGTTATAATTGTATTTCGTAAAGAATCCTAATAACCAAAAAGTAACTAAAATTATGAGTATTCTTTTTCTTGAACAGAGCATTGAATAAACAACAGAACAATAATATGAAAATACGTTCATATTTTATACAACTGTGGGCCGAGGCAGCAGCGCACGCCATTTTGCAGGTGTCAGCTACCTTAAATAAGCATATTTTTACTGCGCAAAGCAGGTGATGTCACTTATTATGACTTTGTGAGCTTTCATATTTATCTATTTGTGTATATTTCATGGAGGCAAAACTTACATTACTACTTTCAATTTTACTAGTGACACAAATCTGTGACTGTTTATCACAACAAAATTCCACTCAATTAAGTGAATCAGACACCATAGAAATATTACCAGTAAGTGTATGAGTGAATAGAAAGATAAGCACATTGATTTAACTTCAGGATGTCTCGTGGATCATTTATAAATAAAAACAAAAAAATAGAGATAGGCTACTCTTTAGCCCACTACCACCACTCCAGGCACAAAAACAGTCCCTCCACCAAGTTTGTACCCAACATTTGGTGATGTTAGGTGTGCCTGTTGATGGAAAATTAAGTTTATCAGAACTGACAACCTCCAGGGGCTGGAATTCACCTGATAATCCTCAAAGAGGTCCACTGCCTGCCGCTCCTCTCCCACACTTCGGTAGCCTGCTGACCCATAAATGTAGTCATACTGGAAAATGTCAGGGTAGGCATAGTGAAGGCACATGTCACCACTGCGCATACCCATCCTGCATGGGGTGGTCACATTCCTAGTGAGGATGGTGCCCTCATAGTAAGCCAGAGGCAGCAACACGAAGTAGTCCTGTCAAGAGAAGTTTGTATCAGTACTTTGCCACAGAGGGAGGAGGTTTCTCCCTGTCCCTATTACATTTACTAAACCTTACACTGCTTCTGTAATCTTGAAGATAATTACTGTGCCTTGATGTTGCATGAAATTTCCTCTATATTACTGGAGTTAGGACTTTGGACACATATTTTAAATATAGCCATTAGACTTACCAGGAACAGGTTGTGTGTGTTTTTAATGGAGATGGACCAGACGCCGGGGTTCATGACAAGAGGGATGGGGAAGTTGCCAGGCACATTCTTCACTGTCATGAGTGTGGGTTGGGTGGTTGGCACAAAGTATACCTCAAACTCCTGCAAAGTCAGACATCCATGTCATTCTGCTAATACAAGAGGATTCAAGTACACCCCACACTGCTCCCAAGTCCTCTCATTTCCTGGTCATAAGTGCCCTGCTTTTGCTCATACATATGTCATCTATGTACGTAATGCTATCTATAAAACCTATTTTTGATTTAGTCTCTTTACTCTCTCTTTCAAACTAGTTGTAAACACAACTTTCAATGTTCATGTTGCTCATCTCTGAAAATTATCAGAAGGCATCAAAATATGGATTGAGATAAGTAGATGTAGTGACTCCATACATCTCCAAAACATAATGGGGAGCAACCTCTGGAAAAAAGAAGCAAACCTCTTTTTAGCTGTGCTTTTGATCCAGCACTCCTTTCCCACCCACCTGCTCTATGTCACTGGGATTATCCGGCGTGAGAGTGACCTTGCCAACAATGGTGCGGTCGCTTGGGTTGTGGTAGAACATCACCATGCGGTAGGTTGATGGCTTTTCGATGTACACTTCCTGGATGATCTCCTTCTGGATGTCAGAGAAGACTGCGTAGCCCCTCCAGGAGTAGCCAGGGAACACGTTTTCATCATACGCAAACCTAGAGGATCAACTTAATTAATCAAGGTCTTACAATCTGTGTTGGCAAGAAACATTAAGCATTTAGCCCACTAAAAAATATACAGGCAACTCTCGATTTACGCGAGTTTGGTTTATGCGTTTTTTAAATAATGCGGGGTCCAAAATCCAAATAAATGTTTAATTTACACGTTTTTTTCACTTATACGCGATATTTTATGGAGTGGCCACCAGATGTCTCACGCAACTGGACTCACACGGCGCCGCGGCCACACAGCTGAGCTCAGTTCTTCCCGCGCGCCACTAGAACTGAGCTCAGCTGTGTGGCCGCGGCGCCGTGTGAGTCCAGTTGCGTAAGACATCTGGTGGCCACTCCATAAAATATCGCGTATAAGTGAAAAAAACGTGTAAATTAAACATTTATTTGGATTTTGGACCCCGCGTTATTTCAAAAACGCATAAACCAAACTCACGTAAATCGAGTTACCTGTATTTATTTTTCGATAGAAACCTACCTCTTGTTTGATTTACATTGTTTTTGATTTACGCAACCTCTTCAAGCACACAATACTCGCGTAAATTGAGTTACCTGTACTATACATATTTTTTCTCCATAATATATTTCAAATTGTTATACTGTACTACCACTGCTGCTATAAACATTGATAATAGCACTGATAATAATGATGAGTGACTGATATATAAAAACCAATAGAAATATAAAAAGCAGTAAGTGGTGGAGGCCTTGCCTGACAGCAGTGTTGTGTGGAGTGTGTCCGTCCTCAGCCTCATACTGCAACTGGTACAGTGTTGGGAAGTAGTGGAGCTGCAGAGGCTCATCACACTGCTGCCCGGTCACCCTCGGACGGCAGCGACACTGACCGGTGAACTTGTCACATACATCATCCACCGAGCCTCCCACGTTACAACCACAGTCTGTGCATCCAAACAAGCTTTCCTCACGCAGGCCGAATGTCCCGTCACGGCACTGGTTGCAGCGGAGAGAGGTGACTCCAGGCTTACAGATGCACTGTCCAGTCTCAGTGTCACAAGTAGCCATGCCCCCCAGCGTGCCAGGGATGTGGCAGTCGCAGGGCTCACAGCCTAGATGGTTGTCTCGCTTCAGGTTCCAGTAGAGTGGCTTGCACCTGTCACAGATCCTGCCGCTGACTCGCTCCTTGCACTGACACAGCTCCCCGGCCGGTGCGTCCCCACACCCACCAAATGTCGCCAGGACACCAGCAGGATTGCAGTTGCACTCTGAAGTTATTTTTTACAGTACAAGAGACAGTCCAAGGAGAAAAAAATCCTCTAAAAAATACTCCATAATATAAGAAACAAAAGAAGATGAAAGACTTTGATTAAATTTAGTTTGCGAAGTGTCTTGATGCTTCTCTCTTGAAAGAGTTTAAATTGGAAGAAGGAGGAGATACAGAATCAGACTGTTCCAGGGTTTACTAGTGAAAGGGAAGAAGCAATGATGATACAAAACTGTGTAGAAATGATAGAAAACAATAGTATTGCAATATACTTTATAGCAACATGTTTGTTTTTCATTCTCTCCCATGTAAAAAATTTGTTAATTTGCTGAAAATTTACCTTCACAAATAGGGAAGTTGTAAAAGCCTTCACTGCACATGTCACAGTGAGTACCACTGAAGTTGTTTTTGCACTTGCATTCCCCATTGTTGTTGCATGATATCCCAATGCTGCCAGATTGTTCACAGTTGCAAGGGATACAGTCTGGGAAGCTGAAGTAGCCCGGACTGCACTGACTGCATGCCCGACCAGAGAACCCGAGGAGACAGGCACACTGACCCGAGGCATCACAGTCAGTGGAGGCAGAGCCTTTCTCGTGGCAGCCACAGTTCTGGATGAGAGGGTAGCCCCACCACCCTGGAGCATTGCTGTCACAACGGTCACCGCTGAATCCTTCCTTGCACAGACACTCTCCAGTTTCCTTGTCACAAATGTCAGCCTCTGTTCCTTGGGCATCACAGTTGCAGACTAGAAGACAAAAAGCATATTTGTGGTTTATAAGATTACTTACATGGGTGCAGAACCCAGATTCCACATAAAGATATTGCTAGTATTGCTAGTATGAGCTGTAAGGAACAGCCAACATAACGGTGAAATTTAGACATCACCGTAATTTTTTTTCCATTTCTCCTAAGCTATCCTAAAAATAGACCCATGATTAACTGTATACACTTTTAATAACTTAGAACAAACAACACTAACTGTTATATGGCATCATCTGTGCATGATTCACACAAAAACAGATGTTTATTGTCAATTATTTCTTGAAGTGGAATGCAATGGAGGACTAGTTATTTTTTTAAATATAATTACCTATTAAACCAACTTATGATATCCAGTTAAATAGAGGACATATATTTGATAATTGATTAAGGAAAATTGCAAATTTTTAAGCAACACTTTTTTGGGGATGGAATTCTATTATTTTCCAGGGTGGGGGCCAGCAAAGGTATACAAGAATCTGATACACACGTCAAGAAAGACTCTGAAGGTTACTCACAGGTGCAGGACGGGAAGTTGTAGTAGCCATGCTGGCAGCGGTCACATGTCCTTCCCCCATACTTGCTCTCACAGTCACAATCGCCAGTCTCTGGGTTGCAGGCATCGTTGAGTGCACCAACAGAGCTGCAGTTACATTTCTGGCAGTCAGGGAAGCCGAAGTAGCTTACAGCACACTGGTTACAGTTAAGACCAGTGTAATTCACCTCGCAAGGGCACTGCCCACCACCCACCTGACACACGCCTCCCACAGTGCCTCGCTGGAAGCAGTCACATGGCTTACACTCTGGGTAGTCATAGTAACCCTCATTGCACTCCTGACAATCTGGAGGAAGGAAGGCCGGACGACACTCACAGCGCCCTGAACCTTCAGCACAGTTACCAGTCGAGTAAAAGAAGTTGCAGTTACAAGGCTGACAGACATCTGTGTCGTTGAGATTCTTTCCGTAAGGACGGAAGTAGCCTGACCTGCACTGGTCACAGTTGATGCCTTCAGTGTTGTCTTGGCAGTTCTGACACACTCCTCCACCCTCAAAGTTTCCATAGATGTCAAGCGAGAGCATCTGAGCATTGACTTCTTCACTGAAGAGACATTCATCACTGTGGCCGTGGCAGTTGCATGCTGTAAATATTTTTTGAAAATTCAGCTCTGTTCATGATTCTTCTTCACATTGTGAAGGCAAAAGAATTTAAGGAAGAACTGAATACAACTTTGTATATTTGTAAATGTCATAAAAATAATTTCATTTAAAAAGTGTCAAAGTTTAAGGTAGGAAGAACAATGTATCATGAATAACAACACAATACCACACAAAAGGAACAAGTGGAGACAGAGAAAAACAGACAGGCATCACACCACAACACTCACGTTCACACACAAAGCTGTCCTGGTAACTGGCCGGCCTCCACTTCTTTTGAATGAAGCCTGGACAGCAGGACTCACACTGAGCGCCACAGGTGTTGTGTTGGCACCTGCACTGTAGCTTGTACTGGTCGTTGGGGTCAGTTATGTCACATACGTCTGCATGCCCATTGCATACACACCGCCCACCTATGCTGATGTCCTTGACCGAGTAAAAGTACTGGAAGGAATATTATCACAGGAATTATTATTGTGGGTCTTTTAGATTCAGATATAATTTCTTACCTGCATAAAAGACATGATGAAAAAATGAATGGCAACATTTCAAGTTCTGTTCTCATTGATCAAGTAAAACTAATGGAAAGAAAATTATCACAGGCAAAATTTTAACTGAATGGCTCTTAAATTCAGATATAATTTTCAAGCTGTGTAAGGCAAAGGCTGAAAAATTAATAGTGGCATTTCAAATGGTAATGGTCTTGATCAAGTCAAAGTACAGAAAGGAATATGATCACAAAAGGAGAAATAAATATTGAAAGTCTTATATAGTCAGACATCATTTCCTAGGAGCATAAATAACACGTGTTAACAAAAGAAAGTTTGTATCTCATGACCTGCAGAGGAATGGTGGCACTAATGGCAGGTAGATTTAATGAAGGTCATATACTACTGTAAGGAAGCTGCTGAAGAAGGCAAAACACCATGGTCAAGAAGGCAGTAACAACAGAAGAAATATTAATGGTGAGGTGTCAAGAAAGAATTAGTACTCATATTAAGGGAATAGACTGCATAAAATTCACTTTCACCTTTTTTTTACAGCAAAGGAAGCAGTTAAAGGGCAACAAGGAAAAAATGAAGACAAAAAAGCCAGCTAATCACTGCCCCCAAAGAAAGTGGTATAGTGGAGTTGCCAAGAGAGAGACACATGGACACAGTTTCTTAGTCTTTTACCCTAATTCATTTCTTGATCAAACTCATAATCTTGAGGGGTGGAGGTAAGGAGGGGAGGGGAAGTAAGAGGTTAACTTTTATGAGACAGATTTAGTACACAGATGTATAGAGCATTGGAGACAATTGGTGCATGCTACCAACCCTCCTGGTGACTGTGGGATCCCTGCGTTCCACAGACATGAGGTGGCCGAGAAGAGTCTTGGTGCGGAGGAGACGGAGACGCACGTTGGTGGCTCGGGTGAACTCCTGAAGAACTGACGAGTTGAAGAAACTGTTGGCCGATGGACGGTTGTTGAGCAGCGACACAACAATCTGTTGAAGGTGGCAGGTGAGGCATAGGAGGATGAACAGTTGAGTGGGTGGGGACTGCCCAGGCCAGGATTCAAACCTGAGATTGAGGTTTCATAGCTAGGCATGACAACCACTACAGTGGATAGTGGCTCTGATCCACCCTAGGTTTAAATACACAGCAGTAGTGTGGCCCCATGTAAAAGAGTAATCTAACAAAGATCGAGAAAAAAAAAACAATTGAGATGGTCCCCTACCTGACTGATAACTTACAATGATATACATACAAGCAAGGTTGAGGCTCCAGGCCTTAGAAAAGAGAAGGATGTGGCATGATTGCAGTATTATGGGGGACATAAAAAGAAATCTAAAAAGACAAGATACATGAAGGATAAATATATATAAAAAAAATCCTTTTGGCTGCATCAAAATCTCTAACAGATTGGAGATAGGACTCAGATGGAAGGCCACAAGAGTTATTACTTAATTTCCTGTATGGCACACTCACCTCTCCCCCCTCCAGAGGCACCACCTTGGAGAAGTGAGTCACACAGATAACATCATCGTCCTCTGAGATTGGCTCCAGACTCTCAAAGCCGAAGTAACTCTCACAGTCTCTGTAAATTACAGGAGCAAACAATATTTACACAAGGAAACACAAGGATTCAAAGTCATTAGAGGTCCGTCAGCCTACATGCGACAGCTCCCAAGAACTGGTTATTTAAAATCTACAATCATCTACGAACCTACCAACACTCAATTTGAAACTTTCAACTTAATCAGTCTTCACTATAAAACTATTTAGTAATTAATTCTATTTATCTTCTATTCTTATTTGTAAACCAGTTTTTACTCTTGCTCAAACCAGACATGTGAATAAATAAAGGTTGTCTTCAGAACGCATGATAATGGAAAACTTTATTAAAGTAAAATAAGTTTTGAAAGACCTTCCTTCTTGAAAGTCTCATTATTTAGGAAATCATGCTATATGAGTTTGCTGGCTGTGATTGCGGTTTGGGACATAGGTTGAGTTTGGTTTGGGTTTTTTAACCCAAGACAAGCGATCCCAGGGTTGGAGAGAGCCATTGTCAGGCGACTGGTTGACCAAAAATCGAGTTTCTCAAAATTGGAAAAACAGTACCTCAGCGCCTTTGAAATATTGGAGCGCATAGGACAGTGAAAACCAAAACGTTCTAAACCTAGTTGTATGGCTGTGACAGCGGTCAATAAATGGGATTTAGCCGAGCGCTGGCAACCCCTGGGACGTGCGAGGGAGGACTAAGTGCGATGAGACAAGACGAGGGATGTCAGCGTAAATGACATGTAGCACGCACACGTCATATTATACAAAGGAGTTAATTTTGAACTCCAATGAATAATATGACATGAGTTAGTGTTTTTTTTTTTTTATTATTATTATTTTATATTATTTTTTTTAATATATTTTTATTATTTTTATAAGTTTTATTACAGAGTAACATATAAAAATGATAATTAGACAATAATATATACAATAAATCTAAATTTAGAGCATGGTGTTGCCGAAGCTGCCCGGGAGGGTAGGGTGAGGGGGTCTGCTGCCCGCTGGGGGTGGGGGCAGATGGGGGGGGCTGGGGCAATAGTGGGCAGTCCTATTAAGTGTTACCATATATTACATGAACCAGTCCAATTTTCAAACATCTAGACCTACTGGTGCGGTTTCTGTACGCTTTCAAAATTCGCGCACAATTGAGGCTTGTCGCCTCTCACTCAGGCAAGCCTCAGTTGAGGTCTGTCACTGTTCTCGGGTTAAACAAAGGGGACTGACACTAATTATCAACAAAGGAAGCCCATAATTTTAAAGAATCATTCCAGAATTTACCGAATTTCTGACAATATACTGTTTAGATTAGCTAAATTATGTGAAAGGCATAATTAAAAGGTGACAGAATGGAACTAAGGGTATATATCAACAAGGTTACACTTTGTCAACTAGAGTTTCAGTGTTGAGAAGGCATATGTGAGTGTATTGAGTACACAACTGTAATAAGTGCGTGGGCTTGTTAGGCTGACTGCTCTCCAGATGTGTGGTAAATTTCCAATGAGGAAAAGAAGCTATTTTTAAATTGATATGAAAAAGTGTGCATATAACCTATCTTTTCCATTTTAATTTTAGTCATATACAAATTTGGAGAATATGAGAATGGTAACATACTGTATAGCAACATCACTTAATCACAGGCTTAGCTACATTAAATCTTTGGCTCACCAACACGAAGATGAGCACCGAGGTCACGCGCAATTATACTGTATAACACCCACTTGATACTTAATTCCCTCCCCACCACCACTTACCCGGGGCTGTCCGCGAAGTATTGCCACGGGGTGTAGGTCTCGCCGTTGTCCACCGAGCGCTCCAGCACCCAGACGCCGGGCCGCGGGGAGTTGCCCATCTTGATGAGCACGTAGGCCACCTGGAACAGCTGGGGAGGGGAGGAGAACGAGGGTGAGCCAGGCCATTGCGAGGGGCAGGGGCCTTCTTATCGGGGAGGGGAGGAGAACGAGGGTGAGCCGGGCCATTGCGAGGGGCAGGGGCCTTCTTATCGGGGAGGGGAGGAGAACGAGGGTGAGCCGGGCCATTGCGGGGGGCAGGGGCCTTCTTATCGGGGAGGGGAGGAGAACGAGGGTGAGCCAGGCCATTGCGAGGGGCAGGGGCCTTCTTATCGGGAAGGGGAGGAGAACGAGGGTGAGCCGGGCCATTGCAAGGGGCAGGGGCCTTCTTATCGGGGAGGGGAGGAGAACGAGGGTGAGCCAGGCCATTGCGAGGGGCAGGGGCCTTCTTCTCGGGGCGGGGAGCACGAGGGTGAGCCCGGCCATTGCGAGGGGCAGGGGCCTTCTTCTCGGGGAGGGGAGGAGAACGAGGGTGAGCCAGGCCATTGCGAGGGGCAGGGGCCTTCTTCTCGGTGAGGGGAGGAGAACGAGGGTGAGCCAGGCCATTGCGAGGGGCAGGGGCCTTCTTATCGGGAAGGGGAGGAGAACGAGGGTGAGCCGGGCCATTGCGAGGGGCAGGGGCCTTCTTCTCGGGGAGGGGAGGAGAACGAGGGTGAGCCAGCCCATTGCGAGGGGCAGGGGCCTTCTTCTCGGGGAGGGGAGGAGAACGAGGGTGAGCCAGGCCATTGCGAGGGGCAGGGGCCTTCTTATCGGGGAGGGGAGGAGAACGAGGGTGAGCCAGGCCATTGCGAGGGGCAGGGGCCTTCTTCTCGGGGAGGGGAGGAGAACGAGGGTGAGCCAGGCCATTGCGAGGGGCAGGGGCCTTCTTCTCGGGGAGGGGAGGAGAACGAGGGTGAGCCAGGCCATTGCGAGGGGCAGGGGCCTTCTTCTCAAACCTTTCAGCGCTCCAGTTCACACAGTTGACATGCTTTTCGCAGGAGTGCTGGGTATTTCCAGGGGTAGTTTAATGACCCTGGTGGTAGTTTGACCCTTCTTCTGTGCCATGACTATGAAAAAGCACTCATGAGAACCCGATTGATCTCCTTTTCGGCCTTTGGAAGGAGTTGATGTGAGAGGTGGAAGCGTCTGAGAAGGTTGACACAATGGAGTGGTAGCCTGTGGCGGGGCAAGGCTTGGTTCTTCGGCCCCGTGTGCTTGTAGGCGTTCATCACTTCACTCACTCTACCCTCACGTTTAAGAAACTATGTATATAATGAGGGATATGACTGAATATGCTAATATCTTCATCAAAATGCCAAGCTGAGCAGTGAGGAGCAGCACTGCCGGCGCCATCTTGGGTTCGTCGTCGTTCGTGTCAACAAAAATGAAGCGCCTCGAAACCGCTGTGATTGATTTTTTATTAAACTTTGCTTCTATCTGTCAAAGTATACATATATGAAATGCAATGAGGATGACACATGAAAATATATAGAAGTCTAATTTCAAATGTGGAAGTCTTATTTCGAATGTGGAAGTCTTTTTTTTTAAATGTGAAAGTCCTATTTTAAAGGTGGAAGACTTATTTCAAATGTGGTTCTATTTCCGATACCACGAGTAAACCCATGGCGGTAAATATTTGCTACCATGCCTATAACAATCGTGTTCAAGTGCTTTCTTGTGGATACACCCGCAGCAACACCGCCTTCACACCGCGGGGAGGGGCACAAGACAGGATGTAATCTCAGGAAATCACCTTGGCGGAAACTATTTGATCGATTTTTTTTTTCTTTCATAGGAATTTATGTCATTGGAATAATGAAGCTCAGAGTTTTGTGTACCGTAGCTAAATTTCTCAGAATATGCAAATTGAAGAAATCATCATAGTCATCACTTAAATAAATTAAACGGAAAAAAATTAATGTACCTTTACGTTATTAATTATTTACGCTACTACTAACATACATGTGAATGTGTGAATGTCTGTGTGTAACGTCCTGGCCCAGCGGGCGTTACGTTACACAGACATTCACACATTCACATGTATGTTATAATATACACCTTACACGCTTCTTACACGAACATAACGAAAAAATTATAAATGGTGAAACCATAATAATTTTATAGATTACCACACTATTAACAACCTGAAAGAAAACAACAACAATAACAACAGCAAAACCTACTACTACTACTACTACTACTACTACTACTACTACTACTACTACTACTACTACTACCACCACCACTACCACTACTACTACTACTACTAGCACCAGTTACTGCACCACTACTACTACTACTACTACTATAACCCTCCACCTCAACAGTTAACAAAAGCTGTCCCACTCCCTACCGGCTTCCATATTACCGTAACTATATGATTGGTTAGCAAATCAGTGTAAGGAGGAGGAGGAGAAGGAGGAGGAACTATGAGGGAAGAAAGATGAAAGCGTAAAGGAGATGGGAAGAAAATAATAAACTGTCTGACCAAACCGAGGATATACGTCATTATACGAAGATAAAGAGAAACGAGGAGACAAAAAAAATGTGAATGGGTAATAATAATAATAATAATAATAAGAAGAAGAAGAAGGCACGAGAGAAAAGTCTTGTGAAGGACGAATAAAAAATAAGGAGAGGGAAACGGAGGAAAATGGAGAAAAGAAACATATTGGAGGGAGGAGGAGGAGAAACAGATATAGTAGACAAGACAAAGGAAGAAGAACAAGAACAAGAAGATGAGGGATGGCAAAGAAGAAAAGAAATTAGCAGAAGAAGGAAGACATGAGATATACGGCCAGAAGGAAGAGAAAGAGGAGGAGGAGGAGAAGGAGGTGGAAGAAGAGGAGAAAGACAGACAGACGGAGACGAAGGGGAGAGCCTGCTGATGTCATAGCAATATAAGTTATGCTGCACCACATGTGAAGGGAACTTAAGAGTGAAGGAATGGAGTTTTTTAATTACTACAAACATCTTCCGTGGGTGGTGAGAAAGTAAAAACGTTCGTCCATATAAAGAAAACGAGAATGGAAACAAATGACGATAGATAATAAGGATAAGTTAGAAGAATGAATGTGAAGATCGAGTATAATAAACGACAGTAAAGATAAGGATAGAAGAAGAATGTATGTGAATAATAATTAAATAGATGCAGGAGTCAGACATTTTTATTTCTAAGAGTGAGAAATTATGAAGTGATTCGATTAAAAGAAAGCGTGTTATTAAAAAAAATAGATTGATGAATGAAGGAAGGAAAAAGAAAGAAGGTAGGAAAGAAATAGAAAAAAAGGGAAGAAAAGAGAAAGGAAAAAGAAGAATGGAAGAAAGGCGGCAATGAAAAAGAAAATAGGATGGGAAGAAGATAAAGGATATTTAAAGAAGAATGGAAGAACAGCAGCAAAGAAAAGAAAATAGGATGGAAGAAGGGAGTTAAAGGAAAAGAAAGATGGAAGAACAGCAGCGAAGAAATGAAAATCAAATAAAATGAAAAAAATAAAATAAAGGATGGAAGAAAAGACACAAGAAAAAAAAATATGGATGAAAGAAAGGAAGTAAAGAAAACGAAATAAAAAGAAAGAAAGGAAGAAGTATTGAGAAAGAAAATGAAAGAAGGAGAAAGAATGAAAGAAAGTAACCATAAATATACGAACGAAATTGGCAATAAACGAATCGTATAATACATGAGAGAGAGAGAGAGAGAGAGAGAGAGAGAGAGAGAGAGAGAGAGAGAGAGAGAGAGAGAGGATGCCAGTCATAGAGCATCTTAAGTGTATGTGGGTGGAAGGGAATCTAATGCGACAAAATAGGCGATTTTCTCTCTACTCAGAGGATCAAACTCCACAAAATTTGCTTGGAAAAAGATTGACTCATGAGGAGAGGAAAATAATGAAGAGAAGGAAGAAGGAGGAGGGAGGAGGAGGAGGAGGAGGAATAGGACCAAAAAGAGGATTAAGAAGAGGAGGAGGTGTAGGAGCAGAAGGATAAGGAGGATGAGGAGAAGGAAAATGAGCAGCAATAGGATTAAGAGGATAAGGAGGAGAAATGTAGCAGAAGAATAAGGATGAGGAGTAGGAGAAAAAGAAGCAAAAATAAGATTGAGAAGAGAGGAAGTGTAGGAGCAGGAGGATAATGAAGATGAGGAACGTGAGGAAAAGAAGCAAAAATATGATTAAGAAGAAGAAAAGTGTAGGAGGAAAATAAGAAAGATGAGGAGTCGAAGAAGCGAAGAAGAGAAGTGTAGGATCAAGAGGAGAAGAATATAGACAAGGAATAGGAGGAAAAGGAGTAAAAATAGGAATAAAAAGGAGAATAATCAGAAGGAGGAGTATTGGAGGAGGAGGAGGAGGAGGAGAAGAAGATGGAGAAGGGGAGAAAAGAGGGGATATGTTTGCCTGTAACCTGACCCGCCATGACCTTTTTCCCTCCCTTTCCCACCCTACCCTACCCCCCCCCCCTCCTGTACCCCATCCTACCCTGCCCTTCCTCTCCCTTCCCATCCTCCCTCCGTCACCGTGTTCTCCCCTTACTCACCCCCTTTGCCCATTCCTACACACACACACACACACACACACACACACACGCCACCACCACCACCACTACCACCACTTACGCCTACTATTACTACTACTACTATTACTACTACTACTACTACTACTACTGCACCCTCAGGAAAACAAATAAACAGCTAGACTTTGCATGAAAACATTTTATAAACATCACGAGTCTTGGACAAATAAAACAAAGAAAATGATAATAAGAGCCACTCCCAGAGAGAGAGAGAGAGAGAGAGAGAGAGAGAGAGAGAGAGAGAGAGAGAGAGAGAGATCTGCTTGTCTGTTCTCTCGTCTCATTTAGGGCAGAGTGGTAAAGTGAAGGAAGGAGAGGAGGAGGGAGGAAGAGAGGGGAAGGGAGGGAGAAAAGAGAAAGTAGAAGAGGGGAGAGAGAGGAAGGAAATTATGGAGGGAAGGTAGAAGAGGAGGAGAGAAGGAGGAAAGAGGGAATGAAGGAGAGGGAGAGGAAAGAGAGTAAGGGGAGGGGAAGAGAGATGAAGAAGAGAGGGGAGAGAAGAGAGAAAGAGAGTAAGAAGGGAAGGGGGAAGGGAGGGGGAGAGAGGGAGGAAAGAGTGTATGAAGGGACGGAAGAAGAGACAGAGGGAGGAAAGAATATGAAGGGAAAGAAAGAGAGGAAGGGAGGAAAGAGGGTAGGACGAGAAGGGGAGAGAAGGGGACAAGAGTGTATGAAGGGACGGAAGAAGAGACAGAGGGAGGAAAGAATATGAAGGGAAAAAGAGAGAGGAAGGGAGGAAAGAGGGAAGGAGGGGAAAGGGAAGAGAAAGAAAAGGAGGAATGAGGATATGAAAGGAGAGGGGGAAAGAGAAAAGGGAATGTAGTGAGGGGTGAGGAGAAAGGAAGAAAAGGAGGAAAGAGAACAAGAAGGAAGAAAAGGAGGAAAAAGAACAAGAAGGAAGAAAAGGAGGAGACATAACAAGAAGGAAGAGGAGGGAGAGAGAAAAGAAATAGGGTACGAAGCATGGAGGTATTAATCCATGGTACGAAGGGAATATTGAGGGAAGGAAGAGAGGAGAGAAAAGGAAGAAAGAGAAAAGAAAGAAGGTAAGAAGGGAAGGGGGAAGGGAGGGGGAGAGAGGGAAGAAAGAGTGTATGAAGGGACGGAAGAAGAGACAGAGGGAGGAAAGAATATGAAGGGAAAGAGAGAGAGGGAGGGAGGAAAGAGGGAAGGCAGTTAGTGGCACTCCCCTTTTTCCCTTAGTAACCTTACCCCAAAGGCCGGATGGTTAGGCACAGATGTTGGTGAGGAGGAGGAGGAGGAGGAGGGAGGAAAGGAGGTTGAGAATGGGTAGGCGAGTAAATACTGAGACAAACAGACAGACAAGAGAGAGAGAGAGAGAGAGAGAGAGAGAGAGAGAGAGAGAGAGAGAGAGAGAGAGAGAGAGAGGAAGGAAAGGAATGCTGACTGTGACATCTTCAAGAAAACAAGACTACCACCACCACCACCATCATCATCACCACCATCACCATCATAACCACCATCATCATCATCAGGACCGAAGAAGAGGAGGGAAAGGAACGGAAGGATATTACGTATTTAAGTAAACAAAACAACATTAGAAGTGACTCGTACTTCTCATGAAAGAGAGAGAGAGAGAGAGAGAGAGAGAGAGAGAGAGAGAGAGAGAGAGAGAGAGAGAGAGAGAGAGAGAGAGAGATGAAGCTAAGGGCAAATGTCCGTGAGTGCATGTGTGAGGAGAAGAGAGAGGGAGGGAACTGCCTCTTCCGGTGGGCGTGTAAATGGGGGGGAAGGAGAAGAGGGAGAGAAGGGGGGAGGAGATGAGGAGGGGAGGAGTAGAGAGAGAAGATAAGGATGACATAAAAAGGGACACATACACACACACACACACACACACACACTGCAAAAAAGATTCTATAACTTCTTCCTTCCTTTTTTTCTCTAATCCTCTTTTCTCTTGTTTCTTCTCCTCCTCCCTCTCCTCCCTCCTCCTTCCACACACACACACACACACACACACACACACACACACACACACACACACACACACACACACACAACACACACACACTAAGATCTCATCTCCCCTTTCTCTCTTCCCTCTTCTTCTCTTCCTTCTCTCTTCCTCCTTCCTTTCCTCACACACACACACACACACACACACACACACACACACACACACACACACACACACTACAACAAAAGATCTCATATAACTTAATTCTTCCCTTTTTCTTCCTAATCCTTCTCTCTTTTTCTCGTTTTTCCTTCTCCTCCTCCTCCTCCTCCTTCTGTTCCTTCTAATGTCACACACACACACACACACACACACACACACACACACACACACACACACTACAACAAAAGATCTCATATAACTTAGTTCTCCCCTTTTTCTTCCTAATCCTTCTCTCTTCTTCTTGTTTTTCCTTCTCCTCCTCCTCCTCCTCCTTCTGTTCCTTCTAATGTTTCGAAGTCAGGTCATCACACGGGTCAGGTCACAAGAACACTCAAATTAGGGCAACACAAGAGGTCACCAAGTCGCCTGACCCAACTCTCCCTTCTCACGACACACAAGATTTTTTTATATACGTTCCATGAGTATTTATTAACATCTACTTGGCTAGGTTGGCTTTTTGATTCCATATTGTGACGGAGTTAGTTAGAAGTGTTGGATTTTCGGAGTTAAGTCGACATATAACAATCTCAGTCGTAAAAAGGGATATAAAAAGAGTCAACAAATACCTACTTATTTATAACCACGCCTTGGAAAAAACAGGGTAAAAAAACAAGAAAAAAAAAAAACAGCCAAGTTACTGTTGATGGAGATTAATACGATGTTCAAAAAAAAATCAGGACTCACTTTAGATCATCAGGATATCTGTATATATATATTTTTTTCGATGTGGACTCGTTACTCATTTACTCGAGGTCATCTGAGTAGTCGAGGTCAATCTGAAGAGTACTTGAGTCCCAGGCGAGGGCATTGGGATCTCTCTCTCTCTCTCTCTCTCTCTCTCTCTCTCTTTAACAGACACACACACACACACACACACACACACACAAACTTAATACACACATACGCATTTTGATGAATTAATGGTAAGAAAAAGAGAAAGAAAACTGCACGTCATAAACTTAATCAAATACTTCTCAGTCAAATTCTAGTCAGATAGAATTACTACATAGAATATAATAGAAAATCCATTCACATAGGGGAAAAATATGGAGTTTTTGAAAGAATAAAAAAAAATAAACAATCTTTTTCTGCTCCATCACCTACATTCAATTCAATACTACTATTAATAATAATAATAATAATAATAATAATAATAATAATAATAATAATAAGACGAAGAATAAGAAAAATATGAACAAGAATAAGAATAAGAATAAGAAGAATGATAAATAAATAAACAAAAAAACGATAATAATGCAAAACAAACAGTTCGACGGTACACAAGGTCAACAAAGGGTCCAGAAGAGGTCACACTCACTTGGCCGAGATCGATGGTAAGGTTGACCTCGTTGTATTCCATGCCGCGGGAGAGCGGAGGGGACTGCCACCATCTCTCGGACCCGTCGATGGCATAGTTGGGGGGATGGGCGTTCTCGGGGTGGGTAGGGTCGCATCGGTCGCACCACTGATGGGGAGAGGTGAGAGTGTTATGGAGGGATGAAGGGGAGAAGGAACGAAGGAAGGAAGGAGGGAAGGTATTATGGAATTAAAAAGTAAGGAATTGACAGGAGTGGACAATTGAAGAGAAGTGGAGGGTAGGAAGGAAGGAAGGAACGGAGAAACGAAGTAAGGAAGGAAGGGGTATGGGAAGAAGGAAAGGAAAGAGGTATCTAATTGACGGGGGGGAGAGAACATTGTTACGGAGGAATGAAAGAAGGAAAAATGGAAGAGAGGAGGATGGAACAGTCTCGATAGGTGGGTGGACAGAGTGTTATGGAGGGGTTCAGGGAAGGGAGGAAGGAAGGAAAGCAATATGGAACAGAATTGACAGGGGGGAGTGGACAGGCTGTTATGAAGGAGTGGACAGTGGGAAGGAAGGAAGGAAGAATGGAGGGATAGAGGGAGTGGATAGTGTCTTAGAGGGGTTCAGGGTACGAAGAAAGGAAGGAAGAAAGGACGAAAGGAAGCAAACATCGAAGTCAGGATGGCACAAGATATGATTAGATGAAAAGTAGGCGAGGAAGAAGGAAGATGTTAGGTTACTATAGAAAGGAAGGAAGGTGAGAAGGCAGAGGAAAAGCAAAGAAGAAAAAAGCAAGAGAGGAAGAATGAGTAAGATGGGAGGGAAAGGAAGGAAAGTAAGAGGGTATTGAAGTCTGGATATAGCAGTGGAAAAAATAAGAAGAAAGAAGGAAAGCAGGGGAGGAAGAATGACGAGGTGAGGGTATAGAAAGGAAGATGGGAGGGAAAAGAAGGAAAGTAAGACGATATCGAAGTCAGGATAGCAGAGGAAAAGTAAGGAAGAGAGGAAGAAGGGAAGGGAAGGGCATGAGGGAGGGAAGGAAGGATGGTAGGAAGATTGGAAAAAGAAGAGCAACATCAAGCTACTTAAGAAGAGGTCGGGCGCAGATCACGTTAGTTCAGCATAATCAGCATTGAGATCAGCACGACTAAATGCCCCGTCAGAAATTATGGACTAAACGTCAGCAGTCTGCCAAAGGTCTCCTGACTGACCTGTCCATTCACACTCAGCTAACAGACATTGCAACATATGAATCCAATGCTGTTTATGTATCCTTTTTATCGTTGTATGCATTGATCATTATGTATCTAATGACGCCGAGGACAACACGGGTTTATTCATCAAATCAAAAGGAATTCAACACTAAATTTACCTTGAACTCTCACAATGGAAACTAAAGATGTGTTGGTTGCTGATGACATTTTTTTTTTTTTTTTGCGAGAAAGAAACCGGGAAAACGGAGGGAAAGAAAGAATGAAAGAGAGAAGGGAAGGAGAACAGAAAATGCTTGAAGGAAATAAGGAAAAGGAGAAAGGAAGGAAGGAAAGGAAGGAAAAAATATAGCCAGAAAGAAATGAATAGAAAGAAGAGAAAAAAGGAAGTTAAGGAAAAAAAGTGAATGACTGAATGAAAGGTAGAAAGAGGAAAGGACAGAAGGGGAGAAAGGACGCAGGGAAGGGAGAACGAAAAGGAAGAAAAAATGATGAAAGGAAAGATGGTAGGAAGGAAAACAAGACGGTAAGAAAATATGTACGGTACGTAAGGAAGGAAGTAGGAAAGGAAGGAAGGGAGGAAGGAAGGAAGGGAGGAAGGAAGGAAGGCAGGGAGCAAAGAAGGGGTTATGAAAACATCCTCTCAACTCCCTCACTGAAAGACAAACACGCTCTTGACTCCTAAAATTGCCGGAAATTAGATATTGAGAGTTTGGCTTGGTACTTATTTTTTTACATCTATGTTAATTAATGTCTGTTAATATTTGTTCTATACACGGAGTGCGGGTTCTTGACCCCTAAAACTGCCGGAAATGAATAATGGAGCGGGTTTTTTTTCCGAAAAGGAAATAGCTCAGGGAAAACAGAGTGAATTAATCACTGCTCCTGCAGAAGTAGCTGAAAGAGTGGCTGGAAGAGAGGTCAGCTTCGGAAGGCGAGGTGTTGATGGATTTCATTGGTACTCTTTTTTTTCATCTATATTATTAATTAATGTTTGCTAATGATTACTGTGCATGCGTAAGACCTGTGGCTACCTGGCGATGAGTGAATGGTACGGTAGACAATAAAGTCGGGGGCAAACGCTAAACCTGCGCGCGGCCTCACTGCTGAAAGGATCGAATAACAATAGTAATAATAATAATAATAATAATAATAATAATAATAATAATAATAATAATAATAATAATAATAGTTATAATAATAATATCAATAATAATTATTATTATTATTTTCACTCTAAGATGCGAAGACCGTAGCAAAAACAATCCATTACCTTAATAATCTGTAAAACCATGAAAATTTTCATATCACACCAGAGCGAAATGCAATTATGCTGAACCTTTACTCAATACAGTTAAAACCAAACGTATGAACAGTCAGTTTCAATTGCTGTCAGTGGTGCCAGAACAGCGCGTTGAAGTTCCATAACTCTACTAAGTCAACATGAATAGGGAAGTGACGCCACTTTCTTCCAGAATTCTTTCAGGCAAACACTTGTAACCGTGTAACAGACATAAGAGCAACTTTAGAGAACAATCTGAAGCAGTAAGTCTTCGGGGGTCAAGGTGCCGCAGCCTCCCCGTAAGAAGGTTACACAAGTCATGATGCCTGATTCCTTCCACCGGCACAGTATTTATCCAAGGCCAGTATGTGTTGTGACCCGAGGGATATCAGACAAGACACGCTCCTCCTTACGGGTGTGGAGAGGGGCATTCCTTAGGGTCATTGAAAGACAGAAAAATATATTATTTTGTAACTAAATCTCCTGGGGGCTTTGCTACCTCGACCTCGCTAAGTCTTACTTTCAAGTTGCATTTTAATAGTTTTAGTATCTAGTGCTAGTGTTGATGTGGAAGAACTCTGAAACAAATAGATCCACGATCTTGTTAACAAATATTTTGCACCAATAAGACCAATCAATCAGCCACTCAGTCACTCCATTGAACTCACTTGTCCTCCCTGGATGAGCGTGCTGGAGTAGCCGCTGTCGGCGTTGGCGCCCACCAGTTTACAGTATTCCTCGGGCCCCGCCACGCCCTCGCCGCACGTCGACGTGGCTGTGATGCGTCGGTTTTCCGCTAAATTAAAATAAGGCGGCGTTAAAACTTGTCCCGCCGCTAGTGTTGTGAGGGCGGCGAGCCATAAGGCCCCCGCGAGGGACCCGCGCCACGCCATGTCTTGCTGCTAACTGCGGGGCAGCTGGGCGGGGCTCCGTGCCTCGGCCGCGGCACCCTCACCCCCCACCCCTCTTTTGCCCTTCGTTTCTGAGTCCTCCCCTCTGAACCTCCTCTTCCTCCTCCCTCCCTCGACCCCTCTAACCGCTGCCCTCGGCTGTTGTCCTCACTTGTCCTTCTCCCTCTCTCTCTCTCTCTCTCGTTTTATCTGTGTACTATACTAGCTGCCATCTCTTAAATATCTATGACAATACTTAATGTTCGAGTTTTCATATTTATCTTAGAGGAAAAATAAACAATATATGGCACCATTCATATTTATTATTACACTTACTTTTTAATTACAGAGAGGCACTATAATTGAGGCAAGAGCATTTGCGAAATAAACCTCTGATAGTATGTTATAAAAATATAAAAAAAATTACTATAATGACGAACATTTGGCTACATGAAGATGACAAAAACGCGTTGCGAGGTTGAGGAGACTGAGAAAGAACATTAACGCGGTAATGTGACAACGACTGGTGATGGGGGGAGAGAGAGAGAGAGAGAGAGAGAGAGAGAGAGAGAGAGAGAGAGAGAGAGAGAGAGAGAGAGAGAGAATATCCCAAACGAGAGCACCAGAAGATAGGACGAATAGGGTAAACTGGCTTTGTCATTACTAAATACAGGACAAAACAGAAAAGAAAAGAAATACATACAACGTAAGCATTATGAGAGAAAATAGAAAAAGATATATATATATATATATATATATATATATATATATATATATATATATATATATATATATATATATATATATATATATATATATATATATATATATATATTGGATTATTAAGACAAGACTCCATATGCTTTCACTTCTAGAATTACTGAGCACTCAGGTAAAAAAGTCTGAATTAAAAAAATAATCATACATAACTGAAACAACTATATCAGTGTATACCTGTAAATATGTATGTGAATAGGACAATTATTTCTTAGCACCAAGAGGACACAACATATATAAAATTTATGGTCTCCCCAGATGAGTTTTATACACACGGACCTTCTAGTAATTAGCACCTTGAGGCCTTCATAACATGTGGGAGGTATGAATGTGTCATGATTCAATGATTCATGTTTGGCAATGGTCTCTATGCCTAACATTGATTATACTTATTAATTTCTGCCCACACGATTTTATTTTTAGCTCTCTTTTTTTCTTACTGTCATAGTTCAGTGGTTCCTTCTCAGCCTTCTGTCTCCTTCTCTTTTCAAGGTCACATGTAATAATCTCCAGCCACTCAACATCTTTTAGCACTTCATAATTTGGCAGTTTAATCATCGTCATACTCATTGGTTTGCTGCCCTGTAACACATCTCTTCATACTACATTCCAAACAATAATCACTGTCATCATTTTAAAGTTAGCGAAGTGAAAACATTAATAATCACATACTGAATAATTAGTCTACACAAGTAATATAAATAACAATAATAATAAATACTGAGTGAAAGACATGCTACAAACTAAATATGGCGACCAAAAATACACAATGGTTAGAGCTTTTGTTCAGGTCAAGCCTAGGGACCTTTTCTTGTGTACCTTTGACCACCATTATACACATCACCACCTCCTCATCCTGCTGTTGGTAACAATGCAGTGAGATGTTATCTGAATACTGAAACAGCACAAACTGATGTTCCATAGAAATATATAATACTGGTGGCTTTTCATATACCACTGTTAACAAAGGTTACCAACACATCCCATGCTCAAACAATATTTCACATATTTCTTCGTCCGTTGAGTCAAAATGACGTCATTTTAGTAATGTACTTTTTTTTATATGACTGCACATTACTGGTACACTCACTGGATCCTTTATACACATGAAAGCTAGGGATTTTCTGGAGGGGGAAGGTAACAAATATTGGCAGATATTTCATATATGCGGTGTCTGTTACCTGACCCTTAAACATTATATGGGCCACCAGTACCTACTTTAGAATTCTCTATAGCATTGTGCTGAAATATTTTTTTCTAGTAACCTCAGAAAGGAAATAAAAGCTTCTCTACAATTTAAACTGAGGCTACCATCATATTTACACACACACACACACACACACAAATTCTTGGAAACTTAGCTCTGGCAGTCACACTAAATAGTAGTGTTCATAATAACACATCATTGTTAACCTTCCTCACACTGCTCAACAGGAAGACTCTCAAATACACATTTTGATCGGTGGGCAGAAGGATATGTTTGCCAACTAATGCACATTATCACAGTAAGTGCAAAGATGGGGAGAAAATTACCCTGGGAAATAGTTGGAGCAATAAAATAGTCAAAACAAAGAATGTTTATCAATCTATATTTTACCAATAATTAATTTCTATACCTCAGTTCAGAATATCCTATCATCCTGCTATGCATACCAGTTGCAATGATGCATAGAAATTGGCAAACATACCCTAAACTTTTGAACACATAAACATATTTCCTATGGATGATGTGGCTATGATTCATTGTGACTTGGGGAAGATGAAACACATTTTCCCTTGCCTCTCCTTGGGACAGGCAAGCCATAAACTTACCATACATTTCCTAGGGGTGATATGGGCTATAGCTCAGTGTGCCTTGGAGCTCCTGCAGCTGACTTCTTCCCTGGCTTCTCTTTCTCAAGTGGGAATGCCCAAAAGGAGGAAGGAAAGCCAGCTGCATCCCTCTCCCGCTTGGCAAAGGCAGAGAAGGACGAGATACAGTTACCAATGTAGTGTTTGGAGCGACCGAGGATGGCAAGGTCAACATGGGGGTTCGATGGTTCCCGCTTATGCACACTCACCTATCAGGGAGACAGGACAGGATGAAAGGGTATGTTTGTGTGTTCATACACACCATTCCAATTAAAGTGATAAGCAGACAACTTACCATAAGTCCTGCATATCACTAAGCTAGCTAAAATAACATAAATGGTAGAACATGCTAGTTTGTTAAAAAAGATCTGAATACTAGGTAAGAGAAAGGCATGACAAACTAAGTTTCAGTAAAAGAACATTAGTGGAAGAAGTATGTAGCCAAGTAAATATATTATGAAAATGAGGTAAAGCGGATGTGTGGTTGACTAAGATCCTGTAAAATAACATAGCTTAGCACAACACAGTCTCCTAAGAAATAATTTTGAAACAGGCAAAGAAGCATAATAGACTGAGCTTCAGTGAAATAATATGTGGTAGTACAATATAGTCCATGGATAAAAAAAATAAGAAAAAAGTTAAAATAAGGCAAAGCAGAGGTATCATATTTATCAACATCTATTCATTTTAAGACCAGTACGTTGTGGGCAATTTGCTTATATAATATTGTTTTTCCTTTAGACCATCTCTTTCCCTATTAAAAATAATACATCTATACTTGGCTGGCAAAGTTTCAAGAGTTCTCATAATACAAAATCTCATAGTACCTTCATCTTCTTGAGGTCCTTGGACAGCTCTGGGATGAGGTGGTCACTGTCTGAGGCCACAAACACACTGGTGGCTCCCGTGCTCTTGATGATGCGCTTCAGCTTCTTCACAATGGTGCTGAGGGAAGGCAGACAAAGCTCCATGGTGGCCTTCCCATGCTCATTACGGTAGCCAAGGCACTGCGGCGCTGCAAACAGGTTGGGACTGTGCTCCACATGCTCACAAGCCCTTACCTATGAAAAGAAAAGAGGAGGCTGTGAGATGCATCCTTATGTCACTATTAATCCTCATCATCACCCATTGCAAGTCCACTGCAGGACAACAAAAGCCTTTCCCAACCTAGTCTATCACTGTCTGATGTAAGTGTAATCCATCCTGTTCCAGGAAAAGTTATAATTTCATCTCCCCAACTGGTTTCTATTGGTCGTTTCTTTAAAATTCTTAGGTTGCCATTTTGTTACTTTGGTGTCCATATAGGTGTGCTAGTTGACTCCTTGATAGTTCACTTGCTCATTACTCTATTCTCTGAGGCAGGGCAATGGACACATGACTAAACAGATTAACCAGTGGTGTGTGGTAAAAGATGATACTTGGATCGCATATAAATATTCATATCTGTGAGCCTGGGTACTGAAGGCAAGACTAACAGACACAGAGGTAATTTATGTTAATCGTTGCCTTATTAATCTACACCCTTGTTTGTCACTCACCCAGTCCACTCCATTGCGAAGGTGAATGCCGACGAAAGGCCCATAGGGGAGGGTGGAAATAAATTCCTTTGCCTTGTTGAGCACATTATCACTCCACTCCAGGTATCTGTGAAGCCCTCTGTTACTTTCCTGAACAGGAAAGCTTGCTGGTGCTCCAGTAAAGGCCAAAACTGAAATAGCACAAATTTAATATCTAAAAAGCTAAAAAAAAATGTTACTTGTATATACTCATGCAAATGTTGATCTCATATAAATGAAAACCCACCATGGTTATGATATGCTAGATTGAGGAATAAATCTCAGCTTTCAACACCCACTTCCTCACCTGGCCACTTGTTTCCTGGGTAAAGCTCAGTCCACTTCTCCGCCATGTTCTGGTAGTGGACATCATAAGTGAGGCCACGATAGAACTCTGACCCCACAAAGTCAACCCCAAATGTGTCCCAGAATGGCCCAAACGGGTTGCCTTCTTTGGCGTTGCAGTCTTCTGAGTTGTGGCGTGGGACATAGCAGAAGGCTGGAGGAGAATCAAGATAGAAGGTTAGTGAATTTGAAATACAATATATTATGTGTTTCTTACTCCATCTTTGTATGATCTCTTAATCATGATACCTGGATTATAATGAACAGAGTATGATATTTACAGGATATTAAATGTTAAAAATTGGTAGTATTAAGCTAATATTGAAGGAGTATTAGGTTGACTCTGGAGTTGAATTTTGGGATATGTGGGCCAAAAAAAATTGAGAACCACTGATGAAGTTCTCTTAATCATGCTTCCTGGAGTATGACATAAGGGACCCACCAATCCTCTCTTCTGGAGGCCACACGGTGCTGGCCAGCTCCTCCATGAACTGGTGCATCAACACCACTCGGTGAAACTTGGTGAGCGGCTTAACCTTGAAGTAGGTGTCAAAGGGAACCTGAATCTGTAACACAAATAACAGAGCAAATATTTTCACCTTCTACACTATCTCAAACATCTACTGCCAAGCATCCTTCTCTTCTCTTAAAGCAGTGAGTATGGGGGATATTTTATTATTATTTTTTTTTTTTATGCCTGGTGTTCCCAATAACTGCCATAAAAAGATATTTGCTTGGTACCCTTTTAACTAGCATTAACATGAAAAGATTGCTAGTTAGTGTGGCACTTTTTTTTTGAGGGGGAGGTGAAATGTATTTTTCTTAAGCAATAGGACAAAAAATTTAATGTTAAACCCCAGCAGTGTTATTGCTCTGGCCACAATCTAAATACCACAAAATAACATAGAATTACCCAAATAATAACCTAGCTACACTCTGTATGACAATCTGGCCACACCCTGACTGGTAACCTAGCCCCCATCATATACATAATAACATTGGTCCTTTAAATATCTTGGAAAAAAAAAGACAATCTGTATTTTCTCGTATTATTCCAGAAGTACTCCCATCTGCCTGCGAAGGACGCCTTTATGTTTTATGAAGTGTTTCGTACACACAAAACACACTGCCACATTATTTTGCCATCACAATTCAATCATTTGTGAGATATTAATTTCTTAAAATATGGTTTGTGGGAATAGATCAAGGAATTCATATCCATTTATTTCATTTTGACTACAGAGCAAATATTAGATTAGGATAGGTTTGATTTAGTAAGGTTAGGTCATATTGTTATTTAGTTGTATCAGGTCAGGTTAGGTTAATTTAACCGGTAAAGATTAGTTTTAATGACGTTACTAATTTTGAAATGCTAACTGTTTATTTCTGGACAAAATATAATGCTGTTTATTATCGAGATAGCATTTTTCTCCGGAAATGACTAAAAGATTGACTTTTCAATGGCTTTTGTGCGCCCGCCGCCGCAGCCACAAAATAGCTCACAGAGAGGTTCAACTTGGGGGACCCATGGGAAATCGGGGATTTTGGGTGGGGGAGCATATTTTAACAACTCCAACCAAACTTTACAACCTGACAGCTAACGGGGGGCTTTGCCCCCCTGGACCCCCCTTCTAACCAGGGGGGGCTGCACCCCCCACATATATGCGACTTATTTCTGCGAGGAGATATTTCTCGCAACACCGGCTGGACTGCTGCCGCGGCCACCGCCAGAGGAGGCTACGCTTTCGTGAATATTATCTCCTATTTTCAACAATAAAAAAATAGTCCTTGAATTGGATTTTGAAAGCGTTTCCATGATTGTTGAACGTTTGTAGAAAAGATATATGAAGAGATAGTGATGTTTCATAAGGTTGGTAATGAAATACTGGAACGTTGCTAAAATGAATCTTAACCATTTAACCTTATGATAAATACATAAGCTTCGTAGTTCACCACTGGATGTTGTCACTGGCAGTTGATGGGTGTACTTCTGAAATTTTACCTTTTCCCCAAGTGTTTAACAGGTGAAACTCACTGATCTGGTGTGTCCGGGCTTGTACTCAACCCATGGAGGCAACACCAGCGTGCGGTTGAGTCCTTTGGCGAACCCCAGCGCCCCCAGGAAGTGGTCAGCCTGGTTTCCAAATCGACCTTCAAAGGAGATAGGCAATACAGAAATTATACCACAGAAATGTTAGTCATTTCATACATTTATCTACATACATTCCAAAGTGGCCTTCTAAATATATAATTTACACCCTTAATATTTGCTGTATGCATGAATGGTAAACTGATGGCATTGTTCGAACAAGTCACTTGCAGTAATGCAAAAATGTCATTACTGAAATGTTGTGGCTGTTTCATACATTCATCTATATGCATTCCAAACCGGCCTTCAAAAGTTACAGAATCACACCCTTATTATTTGAAGCATAATAACCGGAAAGCTTTTTTAATTGTTTGAAGGAGCAGACAATGGCAGTCATGCAAAATTGACACCACTGGATTGTTAGAGCAGTTTTGTCCATTCTTCTACATACATTTCAAACTAGTCTTTAAAATATACAGAATCACACCCTTATTTGTGGTATGCATGAATCTAAACTGGTTAAGAGCAGAAAATGTGCCGCCATAGAATGTCTTAGTGCCGCTTCCTACACCAGCGCACGCGCTTACCCATGCACGGACAGTATATGACGTATCCATTCTCGTCCCTCTCCAGCCCCTCATGGCCAACGACGAGGCAGAAGAGGAGGAGGAAGCGATAACTGATGACGACCCCCGCACCGCCCCGGTCGGCCATGACTTTTGTTTACGTCGTTCACTCATGAATGCAAACGACAAGAATTTACTATACTTTTCTTCGGTATCTTTCACACTGACTTATTTCTTGACACCGGATATAATTGATGCATTAATTAGTAAAAATAAGACGTCCAGGAGTAATGTACCGCTGAGATTGACAAAAGTTACCGGCAAGCCAAAATGCGAGAATTCATATATATAGTTACTTCCTACATGCTTCTATTGATAAAAAAAATAAATAAAATAAAATACTGAGCTTTTATTGACCAGTTTATCAGCAGAAATTGTCCATTTCAGCAATAAATGTGGCGAAAGGTTGAATCTTTTTCGCCGACTTGGCAACATTGTTCTTCAGTTTGTTTATCATTGCTTTATTTCGCGCGGCAAGATTAATTTTTCAACTCGACTTGCCATCTTTCAATATTTTCTTAACATCCATGTATATACTTTTATAAATACACAGGCATATGAAATGTTCGTTATCATTTATTGCAAGCAGAGTGAATCCCATCACCTCTTCAGTTATTGCTTAGTAATTAATATATCATTCTTACGTATCATATACTAAGCTTTTTACTATGTAGAAAGGGGGTTACTGAAGAGATCTGTACATAATACGAGGATAGATACTGACAGATAAAGATTGTGTTAAGAATTATTAATGTAACAGGATGAGGGAAATGGATGCTGGAAATTGTAGATATAAAGGTTTACTGAAGGGAATCTAGAGATTAGAAAATAGTTGGAATATGTATGTAGATAACTTTGGCTTATGTTAATGTATATGGAAATGGTGGATTACATGAATCATAATCATATACACTCTTTGAAAGCTGTTAATTTGACTGGCTGTGAGGAAAGGTTGGTGCTGAAAATGGTACACATAGAGCCAAATTATGGTGGATCTAGAGCTTTATAAACAACACGGTAGGTACAGCTTACTTACCTAATATATAGAGGGTGGATTACAAATAGAATAGTTACATAATTACATTTCTCATGAGACTGAAAAACATTACAATAACAGCACACACACACACAAACTACACTTGCCTCTGTGTATCACCTGACCGCCAGAAGGGCAATGTTCCGTGGAGACACTTCTGGATCAAACAGCTTTTCCAGCCACACCTTGGAGAAGCCACACTCCTTCAGGTAGGCCAGGCGGTCAACCTGAACCATCATCTCGATCACTGGTTGCAGGACGAGCTGCAGGCCTGTCAACGGCTCAATCAGGGGAAAGTAGTGTTTGTAATTTTCATAACAGGAATCTAAGGCTGTTGAAAAATGGTCGTTTGCTGGCTCAGTTGTTTGTTCATCATTGGGGGATGAACTAGTGGTGGTGGAAGTCTCTCCATCAGAACTAATTCTATGAAATTCATAATTTTCAAAGATATCTTTCTTGTACTCACTGAAATCCTTGAAACTGGATTTCCTTACACAGCGTCGTCGCAGCTTTTGCAGAGTAAAACCCTCTGAAATAAGGCAAATAATTCTATTAAACAGTAGTCACAAGTATAATCACTAAAATTACAGTTAGCTGGTAAATAAATAGCAACATTAAAAAGCCAAGGTAGAAATGATAATGAAGGAAATGAAGGAAAAGGAACATGGAATGACTTGTTGTTTAGAAATTCTTAACAATAAAAATAAAAAAATGTGTCAGGATCCCTGCACTCTTACTTTCAACACAAGCAGCCTCCAGAATTCCCCTGTAGGCAACATTCCTCATGTGATATTCATGGTCCTCAAGAGTCTCCGTTCTCCACTTCTGCCCAGACTCCTGCGCTCCAAGCCTCAAGCCAAAGACGCTCATGTGGAAGTTGTTCCGTATGAATATTTCTTGAAGGGACTGACTCATTGGGAAATTCACAAAGTCCTTTCCCTCAGAGACAAAACCTTCATTCTGAGTAGGATCTCTCTTAGTGGAGTGTTCATTTTCCTCTTTGTCATCACTGTTCATAGGGGTTAATACTTCATCAGCATTCACGGGTCTGTCAGTTGCTGTTGGACCCGCACTCATCTTGTGAGAGAAGCGCTCAGCATCCTCTTCTAGGTCATCGCTGCTCTTGGGTGTCCCTTCCTGGACATCATTCACAGGCCTGTCAGCTGCCTTTGGGTGGACACTCATCTTGTGGTAGCAGCATGAGAGGAGGATAAGAGAGGAGGCCTGACTGCAATCCTTAAACACCTTAATGGCAATGGGTGAGAGGTCAGCACAAGCATGAAGACCAAGGAGAGTGCAGGGACTCTCTGGGTCTTTATTTCCACAAAATGAAGGAGATTCACTTACACCTTGACTGTGTGGTGTGTTCCTGTCTTCAGTATTTGCAGCTTCACCTTCACACACACTAACACTTTCTCCTTCGTCTAAATTATCCATAGACTCACTCTTGGTTGCACCTTTCATTCTACGTGTCCTGCCTTGGGGCTTTGTCTGACATGAACATGTGGGATCAAGCTCAGCTAAGTATGATACAAGCTGTCCCACTCTACAGACTGTCTCCACATCGTCTGACAAATGCCAGTTTAAAAAGGTGATTCCCCTACACCGTCCATAGAGTTTCCAGTGGTGTTTCTCAGCACTTCTCATTAACTGTTTGCTGCCCTCAACACCACAAACTTGGGCATGGAGGATCCTATGAATACAGGAGTCTATGTAGCCCTGAAAAAGTGATTACAGTTTAGTTTACATTTTCAAAACCTACACAGAATGCACTAATAGGAACATACTGTTACATAATAAATTAGATATGATTTTATAAGAAAACTCTATGATAAAAAAGGACAGGACCAACCTTTCCACTTCCAACATCCAGGATGTGTCTACTACCAGTAAGGTCTAATATTTTCTTCACCACACCAAGGAGAGTTGTGATTTCATGTTTCTTTTTGGCTGTTAATCCCAAAGTAAGTTCCTGAGGGATCTGAAGGCTGCTTGTCTTGCTATTGTAGCTTGTGCTGCTGGTGGTGCTTCTATAGGAGGCCTGGGGTCCCAGGTCTTGGCTGAGGTAGGACAGTCTATCACACTCTTTCAAAAAATTCTGAAGAGATGGTGGCCAGTGTTGCTGAGGAAGTAAATGATAATGTTCTGCAATATTGGGGGTTAATGGCACATTAACACATAAAATAACTACTTGTTTTACATTTACTGATGGAAAATATTTTAGTGTAATGAATAGGGACCAATGAAGGACCTACAGTAATTTGAATATACTTAGCCTTTAAGACTGACTTAGCATGAACTGCAATGAAACACATCTGCCATGGGAAAGACAGAATGTAAATGCAACAGCTTATTCATTTTTTCTACTTAGAGAATAAAGGAATATTTGATTTTTCTAAAGAAAAAAATATTGCATTTTCTATAATAAAGGAATGACAATACTTCCTGGGAAACAATGGAATGACTAAAATTGCAATTAGAATAAAGAATTTATTAAATTATATAGAAGAAAAAAATACAAGGAAAAATCATGCAGAGGTAGCAAAGGAGGACTATGCGTCAAAATAAAGAATCTTTTACAAATTAATTTGACAATATATTTTATTTGCATATAATAGCTATGTTTTCTAAAGTAATAACTTGACTTTCTGGACACTGTGATTATTAAAACAATAGCTGCACCCAAATTGACATACATACACTTTCATTAGGATTACCAACTTGTCAAGAGACCTACCATAGTGAGGCACTGTGGAAGGCTATTCAGGACATCTAGAGGGAGGTCAGTCAAGGCTCCCTGCCACTCCATTGGCATGTGGCTGAATATGTCCCTTGTGAAGACCTGGAATTATTATAACTATTATAACACAGGATACGTTTGATGGATTGTGTGAAGGAGCCCATGAGCGACAAAAGCATCAATGAATAAATAGTACAAAGTAGAACACAGCTGAGGTGGTTCATATACAACAGCAACCCCATCTAATTTGAAATAATAATACTGAGAACACAGGGTAGGCAGAGATGGACCTAGTCTTCTGGAGGCCTTAAGTTAGATAATATTATTGGGAGTTTCTTATACCTCAAATCAGTTTTCCTGAGTCATGTTACTATTAACAGAACAAACTGGATGGCTGCCCACAAACAGGAAAGCACACACCCAATTTGACAATCTAATAAAAATTCAAAAACATAAAAATTTACCTGAGTCATAGGATAATTGTAGAGCCAATCAACACCCTGGAGTAGGTGAACAATGTCTTCAAAAATCTGTGTCTCCATGTTCTAGCAAAAAAGAAATAAAATGTGGTACTGTTATGAAATGAAATGTATTGCTCATTCTTCTCTAAATCAAATTCCAGAGACCAATGGCATAATGTGGGTCCTTAGGTCACATATTAAAATATTGCAGAATCCAAGTCCACATTTTTGACAAGTCTTTCCTAGAGGTTCCGGGCATTTCCATGGGTAGTTTTATGAGTGGTGGTAGTTTGACCCTGCTTCTGTACAATGGCTGTGAAAAAACACTCATTAAAACCCAATTAATCTCCTTTTGCGCCTTTGGGAACTGTTGATGTGAGAGGCGGTAGTGTCTGAAAATACCAAGCCACAAAGTATCAGAATAAGAACAAAAGAACATAAGGAGACTGCAAGAGGCCGAGTGGCCTACACAGGACAGCTCCAGATTCCACCCCCCTTACCACCTGCCATCCTCATCCATGTAGCTATCAAGTCTATTCTTAAAACAAGCTATCGTCCCTGCACTCACTATGTGATTGCTGAGTCTATTCCATTCCCCCACCACCCTATTACTAAACCAATGCCTGCCTATTTCCACCTAAATCTATACTTTTCTAATTTAAATCCATTAATGCGTGTTCTATCCTGCTTGCTAATTCTCAGTACTTTACTTATATCGCCTTTGTTGTAACCCTTGACCCATTTGAATACTTCTATCAGATCTCCCCGCACTCTTCGTCTTTTTAGTGAATGTAAGTTGAGATGTTTCAGCCTATCTTGATATGGGAGGTTCCTCAGTCCCTGAATCATCTTGGTCATCCTCCTCTGAACTGATTGTAGCAAGATGATGTCCATTCTGTAGTGTGGGCACCAAAACTGGACAGCATTATCTAAGTGTGGCCTAACTAACATTAAATAGAGTCTGAGAATGACCTCTGCACTTTTGTTGGTTACCGTCCTGTTAATAAAGCCTCATACCCTGTTAGCCTTATTCCTCGCACTAATATATTGCTTCCTTAGTTTTAGGTCAGAGTTCACTAACACTCCCAAATCCCTTTCACACTCTGCTCTGCCTATTGCTGAGGAGACTAAACTATATCCGTGTAATGGGTTGCGTGTTCCTACACTTAGTACGCTACACTTGGTGATGTTAAAATTCATCTGCCATGTCTCTGACCAAGCTGACAGTGTGTTGAGATCCTCCTGCAGTGCTCTAACATCCTCCCTTGTCCTAATAGTGCATCCTATTTTGGTGTCATCTGCAAATTTACCGATGTCACTAGTTATCCCATTGTCTATGTCATTGATGTAGACAATAAATAAAAGCAGGCCTAAAACTGAACCTTGAGGAACCCCACTAGTAACATTACCCCATTTGGATTTTTTACTGCTAATGGTAACTGTTTCCTGTCGCTAATCCACGCCTTAATCCAATCATAAACCTTCCCTCCTATTCCATGAGCCCTGACCTTATTTAACAGTCTATGGTGAGGTACCTTATCAAAGGCCTTACTAAAATCGAGATAAACTACATCATAACTCTCAACATTGTCAGCTGCCTCGTATACTTTATTGTAAAAGGATAAAAGATTAGTAAGGCACGACTTTCCTTTGATAAACCAATGCTGTGAGTCGTGAATTAAATTATGTCTGTCAATATGGTCCCTAATACTATCTGCTATTATTGACTCAAGCATTTTGCCTATAACTGATGTCAAATTAATCAGCCTGTAGTTTTGCATAGAAGATTTATCTCCCTTCTTAAATATTGGAATAACGTGTGCCTACCTCCATGAAACAGGCACCACCCCTTTGTCTAGCGACTTCCTAAAAACTTCTGTTAGCTGCAAAAACTTCTGTTAGCTGCTAAGAGATGTCATCTTCCCAACAATTTTGTTGCTAAGAGGTTTGTCATCTTCCCAACAATTTTTCTTTAAACATCAAGGATTTAAACATTGAGGAGGAGACAGTCTGGAGCTGAGGTATTCAAGCAGTGGACAATAACCCCCAAAAAAAGATTGAGGCAAATCCCGAGGAATAGCTAGTATCACCACCAAATATGTGTCAAACGAATACTATTATGTAGAAAGCCAAAATCTATCACATTCACAAACATGGCACTCACTTAAGCCACTAGAATCACGTTAGTTATGCACACAGAGGGTGGCACAGTCTAAGGATTTACATTATTTGCAGCACAGCGGTCCAATGCACAGCAGCAGCAGCACAGCAAACCACCAACACATTATCCCCTAACCGGCAACTCACAGCCACAGAAATTCACGAAAATCTCCCCTTAACACCGTAAAATTGGGTAATATACACGATCACTCCCCTAGAAAGTCGGGTAATATGTGGGTTTTTTTCCCAAATGACTTACGAGTAATTTATTTAGTTTCATAGAGCATGCGAGTAAAAACGTTGCACCTCAAAATCAACAGAAAAGTAAGAAGCAGGCAACTCTAGCAGCTGGATTTGTTTATGTCTTGGAAGGTCATTATTTCAAGGGGACTTGGAATAAGAAAATTAAATCGAGTGTGTAAAAATAAGGAGAGTAAAATGCTAGGCTGAGATGTAAATAGTACGGCCATTACAACCAACAAAGAAGGAACGTTGATGCCACAGGATTTTTGCCAATTTGGTAACACTTTCATTCATTTCTGAGAGAGAGAGAGAGAGAGAGAGAGAGAGAGAGAGAGAGAGAGAGAGAGAATTCGTAGCAGAGATAAAAGAAGTCACACACACACACACACACACACACACACACATATGTAAATAAATGAATTAATAAATAAATAAATAAGGCATGAGTAGCAGTGCTATAGGTATCCCTGTAGCTGTAGCGTCCTTATCAGACAAGTGAATAATACCCATGCATTGAATAATGGGCCACAACTACAAAGGCCAGCTCACATAATAGAGGGACTCATGTAGAATGCTGTCCTTGTGGCAGTTTAATACTTATCTAACGGCAGCCTGGCGGTAGCTGGCAGTGTAGCCTGCAACATTTCCCTCAGATATAAGACGCTCTCCCTTATCCAATGCCAAGAAACACACAAAGGATGATTGTATTAGATTATCAGATTATAATTCACAATTTAGGTTCGGCTGTAGCATCTAATTTGAAAACGAAATCGATAAATAGTGAGAGTGAACGCCTGAAAGTTTGGATGTAAGGCCCGGGAGGTTTGGCAGCATTGCTAAATGTTCTATAAATGTTGTGGTACCACCTGACTCCGTTCATTTTGACTCGAAAACTGAAGGGGCCGGGAGCTAGCGTCTGTCTGGGATACTCGTGTGGCATTGCTCAAAACTCATATTATATGGTTGACCGTTGCGGGAAGTGATATCGAGACAAGGGCTGGAACGTCGACTGCTATGAGGAAATTACCGAAAAGTTTGTGCATAAGAACAAGAGACGGTTGTGCTGATATCTAAGCATCCCACATCCCTTCACGATCGGTTACACGTGCGCGAGTGTGTACGTCTGTGTGAGCGTGTAGGCGCAACAAACGTGTGTACGCGTGTGTGTGTGTGTGTGTGCCGCGGCGGGCAGGTGAGTGAATCAAGTCTGCCGAGTTTGGTCCGTGACAAGCGTGGACCCCCTGAACTCTTATAGACAAATATAGGAGTGTTGCTATAGTTTTTATCCTCTAACAAAATAATGTCGAGTGAAAGAGATGCCTCGGAGACCACGGAGGAATATGTGGCGATAAAACTCATGAAAAAGGACCAGAGCTGCCACATGAGGAGCGGGAAGAGTAAGGAGGAGGAGGAGGAGGTGGTGGAAGAAGGGGAGAGTGAGGGGAGAGATTATACCCTCACCGAAGAGACAGTACAAGAGATTCTAGGCCCCGTGGATGACACTGAGTAAGTCTTTTATTACTGTCACTTCATATAGACCTTTGCTTTACTTCCATTTATTAATCTCTATCAACTATCAAACCTTTATGAGATTCTATAGAGGTCCCTTGGATGACACTGATTAAGTCTATTATTGCCGTCACTTTATATATCCCTGCTTTACTTCCATTTTTTAATATCCATCAAGTTTAACCCTCGACGTAGAAATATGAAATTCGAGGTCCCGTAGAAGACACAGCTATTTTTTTTTATTTTTTTTGTAGTATGTCAGTCTATAGTTATTGTCACTTTGTAAACCCTCTTCCTTTCTTATCCTCCACGACTCCTTTTCTCTTAGACTTTCTTTTATCGTATCATCCCTCCGTCATCTATCCTCATGTTATCTTTCCTCTCATTCCTTCCCTTTCTGCCTTAATTCGTCACCTGGGGGAATGAATGCCTTAGTACAGCTTTTCCTTGGTATTCCCCTCGTTATGCTGATCTTTTCAACAAGTTTTCACCCTGTATCGAATCTTCTCTCCTCCCTGTCTGTTCTCATTATCTTTCCTTTCATTTTTTCCTTCGTCACTGACTTTTCTTCGCCATTCCACACGCAGATGGTTTTTTTTTTTTTTTTTTTACCAAGTTCTCACCCTATTTTGGATCTTCCCTCCTCGCAGTCCGTCCTTTCCCTCGCCATTCCACGCGCAGATTTTTTTTTTTTTTTTTTTTTACCAAGTTCTCACCCTATTTTGAATCTTCCCTCCTCGCAGTCTGTCCTCTTATAACCTTTCCTCTCACTCCCTCAGGTGTGCGGTGGGCGGGGCGCTGCAGAGGCTGGCCACGCCCCTGTCTTACATCGTGTTGTCCAGCGCGGCGGCTCTGGTCCAAGGAATGTTTTATACCTTTGCCAACGCTACGCTGTCCACCATTGAGAGGCGTTTCAGGCTGCCCAGCAAAGTGTCCGGTTAGTGTCCTGTCTATCCTATCTGTCACGCCTTTCTGGTTAGTGTCCTGTCTATCCTGTCTGTCACGCCTTTCTGGTTAGTGTCCTGTCTATCCTGTCTGTCACGCCTTTCTGGTTAGTGTCCTGTCTATCCTGTCTGTCACGCCTTTCTGGTTAGTGTCCTGTCTATCCTGTCTGTCACGCCTTTCTGGTTAGTGTCCTGTCTATCCTGTCTGTCACGCCTTTCTCTATTCATCCGTCGCCGTCACTCTGTTGAAAATACGTGTTTGTATATTATTTAATGTGTTATTCTCGGTATATTGTATCTTTGTATGTATGTATGTAGGCTAACTATGTATTATGTATAATTTACCAGATAAAAATCAAATAATCGTTAAATCTCGCTCTATCTAATTATATCTATCGATCTTTAACACACACACACACACACACACACACACACACACACACACACACACACACACACACAGACATACACCTTTAAGCGATGTTTCTATAGGTGAAATAAGTAAAATTCTGAGAGAGAGAGAGAGAGAGAGAGAGAGAGAGAGAGAGAGAGAGACTGCAGATGGTCTGGCATTCTTGTGACCTACGGCGGCGTCACTACATTGCACAAGTTCAAGGATGTCTGGAGGAGAGAGAGAGAGAGAGAGGAGGGGGGGGGAATAGATGAAGTGGGAGGCGTATATATTTTTAATTGCATTCTCATTCCTCTCTCTCTCTCTCTCTCTCTCTCTCTCTCTCTCTCTCTCTCTCTCTCTCTGATGGGCCCACCAGCCCGTGCCCTCCCCTAGGAGGACAAATCAACAACATCTCTCTCTCTCTCTCTCTCTCTCTCTCTCTCTCTCTCTCTCTCTCTCTCTCTCTCTCTCTCTCTCTTTAATAAGGGAGACATTCATAAGGTTTTGTTGGTAAAAGAACCGGGTAGGACACGAAGTAATGGGTTTAAACTGGATAAATTCAGATTCAACAGGGACATAGGCAAAAATTGGTTTACTAACAGGGTGGTGGATGAGTGGAATAGGCTTAGCAGTCATGTGGTGAGTGCCAATACAATTGTCACATTCAAAAATAAACTAGAGAAATTCATGGACAGCGATATTAGGTGGGGTTAGATACACGGGAGCTTAGGGTCAAAGGAGCTGTCTCGTACAGGCCTACCGGCCTCTTGCAGACTCCTGCGTTCTTATGTTCTTATGTTCTCTCTCTCTCTCTCTCTCTCTCTCTCTCTCTCTCTCTCTCTCTCTCTCTCTCTCTCATGATGCTGATCAATTAACGCGACAGCAAATATTATACTACCTGATTGAGCAGAAATTTCACGCTTGCAACATTTCCTCTCACGCAATGATACTTGTACTAATACTAATACTAATAAAAATGGCAGTAAAGTTTAATGCATGCAAGCTTCTCTCGTCTCGTAGCTATATTCTAGACTTTCCACTATTCATATCTGCGTTACGAATTATTGATGTATTAATACGTCAATTTATGTTTTTCTTCTACATGTGTATAAACGTATGTACTTACACTGTCTTTGGGAGGGAGGAGTGTGTGTGTGTGGGGGGGGGGGGGAGTGGGTGGTAGGCACCGACCTCCTTCCTTTTATTATTCTTTTCAAAATACATCTATAAAACCAATACAGTCAGAACAAATAAGCTTAAAGTGGAGGAGGAGGAGGAGAAAAAAAGGGGGAGGGCATAGCTGAGTGTTTCCGCTTCCAATACAAACTACTGGATGGAGAGAGAGAGAGAGAGAGAGAGGGGGGGGGGGGTAGAGGACGCACGATCGTTGGCCTCAGAGCATCGCATTATTGTCTCCATTTTTCTTCCTTTTTAAGAGATAACTTCACAAAGAATGGATCAACGGTTCTCTTCATGTGTTATCTCTACAGTGTACACGATGAAGAAAGCACACACACACACACACACACACACACACACGGATACATGTGCACGCAATTGCCATTTCCTCCCTGCTTCCTAATCTTTATCCATGTGTTCAAAAAGTTTCGACTCTCTCTCTCTCTCTCTCTCTCTCTCTCTCTCTCTCTCTCTCTCTCTCTCTCTCTCTCTCCAGTAGTTTGTATTGGAAGCAGGAACACTCAGCTATGCCCTCCCCCTTTTTTTCTCCTCCTCCTCCATTTTAAGTGCAGGGGAAATAAGATGGATATCCACGACTTTTTTTTATACATATAGTCACATCTAGACTCTTAAGATCAGCCACCCCCTACTTATCCTCGCTCCCCTCCTATTCCCCACCCCCCTCATGAACATATGTGCGATACTGCTTGCCCCCCTCCCCATCATTATCTCATCTGCTCCCTTCTGCTTCCTCCGAAACGTTTCTCCTTCCTCATAATATTATAAGCTAACTCACTTCCATCCTCCTCCATCTTCCTCTTCTCTTCTTTACATTTGTTTCTCTTCTATAACTTCATTCTCTCACTCCTCTTTGTAATCATCTCCTTTCCTTCTTCTTTCTCCTTCTCCACTCCACTTTTTACACTTCCTTCCCCTTATCGCAGCTTCCCTCCTCGCAGTCTATCATTATATTATCTTTCTCTTATTCCTTCCTTCCCCAACCTTCGTTACAACTGGGAATGACTTGATACAGCTTTTCCTCGGCATTCCGCGCCATTCCACTCTCTTATCATACATTTCTCAAGTTTTCACCCTATTTCGAATGTTAATTTCCTCCTCGTAGTCTTTCCTTATACCCTATCTGTCAAACTTTCTTTCCCCAGCCTTCGTCACTATGAGGAGTGACTTGGTGCAGCCTTTCATTGGCATTCCACGGCACTCCACTCGCTTATTCTGCATCAACTTACATTAGCACCCATTTCGAATCTTCCCTCCTCGCAGTCTAGCCGTACATTACCCTGTCTCTCATTCCTTCCTTCCCCATGCAGCCTTCCTAACCACGGGGCATGACTTCGTACATCTTGGTTCCTCGGCATTCCACGGTATTCCACTCACTTATTCTGCATCTTCTCACATTCTCATCTTTTTTCGAATCTCCCTTTCTCGTTGTCTATCTTAATATTTCACTATATCTCATTCCTTTCTTCCCCAGCCTTCGTCACCACGGGGAATGACTGGATGCAGCTTTCCCTCGCTGTTCCATGCCATCCCACTCTCTTATTCTACATTTCTCAAGTTCTCCCCCTATTTTTAATCTTTCCTCCTCGCAGTCTATCCTCATATTACCCTATCTCTCATTCCTTCCTTTCCGAGCCTTCATCACTACGGGGAATGACTTGGATAAGCTTTTTTTTGTGGTATTCCCCTCGAGTATGCTGCATCTTTTCAAGTTCTCACCCTATTTCGAATCTTCCCTCCTCGCAATCTATCCTTATATTACCTTTTCTCTTATTCCTTCCTTCTTTAGCCTTCGTCACCACTGGGAATGACTTGGTGCAACTCTTCCTCGGCATCCCCCTCGCCTATGCTGCAGGGAGGGGGCACAGACCACGATGGCTGGCCCTCAGTATGCTCGGAGCCGCCGCCGCCTGCCTCCTCGCCACCAGTCCCCACTTCATCTTCGGGGCCGGCGACCTTGCCTCCTCCGTGACCCAGAATGACCTCACAGCCGCAAATAGTGAGTGCTGAGATCATAGCTGAAATAGATAGATAGATAGATAGATAGATAGATAGATATTCATTTACTTATTTGTTTGTGTGTCCAGAGGGGCTATGCAGGGGGCAGCAGGAGGGGAAAGAGGCGGCAGGAGCAGGAGGCGGAGCAGAGAGTAACTCGTCTTGCACAGAGGGCGGAGGTGACATCAGCACGGAGCAGTACGCCGTCGTCACCCTCCACCTCCTCGCCCAGGTAAGGAAGTGGCCATGCTCGCCAGTTCGTACGCACCCTTTCATTTGGTACCCTAAAAAATGCCTACGCTGGAAGATTGAATGGCAGTACGTCGGAAATTATCTATTTTGAAAGTACAGAATGGTTAGTTGATCTTCATTTTGACAAAAGCTCAGTTTTTACTTTAGTCTAGTTTTCTTCACTTCAGTTCCGTTTTCGTTAGTCTAGTTTTCGTGGATGCCTGATTTCATTTTATTTTATTTTACTTTATTTTTACCTCAGCTCAGTTTTCGTTAGTCAAGTTTTCGTAGATGTTGTTTTTTGTACCTTAGTTCAGTTTTTTTTAGAGTGTTTATTTTTCCCTGGGATGATTATCAATGGGAAGGACGCGTGTACAGTAACTTATATAGTGAACATCCTCAACACAGGCTCAGCTGAATTACAAACACTTCTGCTTTTGTCTCTTCTTCAGTTGTATTTTTTTCTTACCCATTTTTGGAGAATATGGTGATTTAGCTGTTATCGTTGTTGTTGTTATCGTTATTATTATTTTTATTATTATTATTATTATTATTATTATTATTATTATTATTATTATTATTATCATCGTTGCAGGTGCTGGCAGGTGTGGCTTCCCTCATGTACTACACAATTGGTCACACTTACCTAGACGACGCCGTGACGAAGGACAAAGTGCCGATATTCCTGGGTGAGTTCACGTCATCTAGGAAAATGATAGATGATTCTCAGTATAAAATGTAAACGAAGTCACACACACACACACACACACACACACACACACACACACACAGACACACATACACACGCATAACTATCCCAAGTCACATGCATGCACCATTAAGCCTTTTCTTCAGTAGTTTTAATAGATGGTTCAATAGATTCACTAGTTTGATCTGTAAAAAATGGCGGTGGTGGGGTTTTACAATATAATATTTAAGAAAATAAATTCCACAGCCATCTCGGGGGGCTTTCGCATCCTGGGGCCGGTGTGCGCGTACTCCCTTGCCTCGTGGTGCCTCTCCATGTGGGTGGACCCATCGCTGGAGCCGCCCCTGCCTCCCCGACACCCGCAGTGGATAGGGGCTTGGTGGATAGGTGAGAGAGAGAGAGAGAGAGAGAGAGAGAGAGTAGTATATAATAGTAGTAGGAGTAGTAGTAGTAGCAGCATAACAATCAAAAGAGAGGCCTCAAATTCTCAAGCTGCTAACGGCCTGCACCATCTATCCTTTTGTTCCTGCAGGATACTTGGTGATTGGGTCGTGCCTGGCCCTGGAGGCGTGGCTGCTGGGACTCCTGCCCAAGACTCTCCCGGAGGCGCGGCGGCGGGCCCTCAGGGAGCTGTGGAAGGCGGCGGAGAAGGGCGGGAGGGAGGGCGTGCGGGCTTTGGCTGTTACTCTTCGTCCAGCCCACCGTAGCCCGCTCAGAGGTCAGTTTAACCTTTAATTTCCTATTTATCAAAATCATATCGAAGGAGTTAGATTCGACATGCCGTTACTTTTTTACTTTTTCCTTTATTTTCTTTTTATTTTCCAAGACTATCGCTAAGTCAGATTACACATTCCATCTAACGCCTTGCCATTCCGTTATTTTTTCCTTTTACCATTTTACCATTTATTTTTCAAGACCACCGCGAAGAGAAGGAAAAAATACACATTTCACCTGACGGCAATGATTACATGAACTTATAGCGTCTGAGGTTTTTTCGCGTATGAGTCATGGCCTGACGCTGTGCGGCGATAGACTATTATTTGGTCTAATACTTCTTCACAAAGATTATTGAATTCCAAACGCCAATCCATTAAAGAGATATAAAATAATCTTTCATTATACCGAGACATGCTGCCTCTGCAGGCATTTCACAGCATGCCAAACGAGTTTAAAGAAATTTTTCAATCAGGCATTTTAAGAGATGCAACAACGAGTAATCATGTATCATTCCATTATCCAACACGTCACAGTCAGCAGACACTTGCACCTTGACTTCTCACCACATATGCTCCAGTAGTTACTGCATCGGCTGTTTACAAAAGCCGTACTCAACAATCTTAAGAGACATCATGGCAGGCACCGAACTCCTTTCAAGCTGTGTTACTTATATTTTTTCAACAGTATTCTGAATACAGTACAGAGAGCTGTTCATCTTCCGCCTTTTTGCCATTAAGTCATCAATTTGCGAAGCAGTGGTGACCTAGCGAGTATATATTTTACCGCGACCTGTACCTTGCAGAAACCTACTCGAGTTCCGGACATATGGCTTTACAGCTTCTCCGTTTTCCCACACAGGTCTGATCGGGGGGATGCGGCGGCTGATCAAGAACAAGGTGTACATGTTGATCGTCTTGAATCAATCCATCTTCTGGTTCTCCTTCATCGGCTACATCACGTTCAAACCCAAGTTCCTCGAGCATCAGTTCAAAATGTCAGCCGCGCGGGCCAACCAGTACATAGGTGTGTTCTAAGCTCTTTACGAATATGAATAATAGATTAGATAATGAGCGACAAATAGAGATAATGGAGGATGCTGCTGAGGGTAAGTGATGCATGTATTATATTGTATTCTTATTACTTCATGTTCTGGGAGAGTAGACATTATTAAACTTCGGAGCCTTTACATAATTTAAAAAGGTTCTCGCGGAAGCTGTCAGGGGTTCCATTGGTGGTTTTATGATCCTAAGGGTAGTTTTGCAAGACTTCCGCGCTATGAACGGGAAAACACTCATGGCAACCCGACTTAGCTCCTTTCTGTGCTTAAAAGTAGTCGTTACAAGAACCCGAAGCGTTTGATAATACCAGTCTGAATTTTCTGAAAACAAAAAAGAGTTAGCTTCCTCATTTTACGCTTTTGGTTTATCATTTGTTTTTCCTCCATGCGTGGTCAGCGGGGGCGGCTCTCGCGGCGTCGCTGGCGGGGTGGCTCATAACCGGCTCGACTCTGACCTTGTTCAAGCCTCGGTCTCGCTCGGTGCTGACCTTCATGTCTTGCCTGTCGTTGCTCAACTGTTTCCTGCACCTAAGCATGGTCAGCACCTCGTCTGTGTGTGTGTGTGTGTGTGTGTGTGTGTCAGCTCAGAATCCTTTGATATAATCTAAACTTTCCCGGCATCCACCTATCACATGCAGCCTGAGGTGAAGAGGGGGCGTGGCTTGCTTGTTGATTATCCAATAAAATGAACTTAATGGGGAAGAGAGCGGGGCTAATTCGCCAAGTTAACGTGAACAGGGTGTATACTTTCATTAACCTCTGTCTTTATCTCCTTTCCTCCTCAGGTTAACGTTTCTTGTGATCGGGAAGTTATACACGGAATGGACACGGTTCTTCAGGGGGGCGGCGTCCCTTCCCCAGGTCCTCTTGACGCCTCTGGAGCCTCAGGGGTGGAGGGGGAGTTGGGGGAGTGCCTAACGGAGTGCAGCTGTACCTCAAAGTTCTCCCCAGTGTGTGTAGATGGGCGTGACACCTTCTACAGTGCTTGTTTCGCTGGGTGTACATCTTTCACTTCGCCCTTCGCCTCTCTCACAACTACGAACTCTAGCGCCACCACTGCGAACTTCACCACCACGACCACCAAGAAGGTTTGATTTGACGCGTTCGAGTGTGATTTTCGTTCTTTGTATTAGGAGTGCAACACATCCTGTTTCTTTATTATTATTGATATGATTTTTACTCTCTCTCTCTCTCTCTCTCTCTCTCTCTCTCTCTCTCTCTCTCTCTCTCTCTCTCTCTCTCTCTCTCTCTCTCTCTCTCTCTCTCCCCTTAGGTATATGAAAAATGCACTTGCGTTGCTACTATTATGAACACCTCCAGTCACATCCAACCGTCAGCCACTTCGTCAGCACCTTTGTCAGGAGGGTGGTCAGGGGCGCCGTCAGCAGTGGATGGTTACTGTAGCCACGAGTGCCCTGCTTTCTATATGTACCTCGCCCTCTCCGTGCTGACCAAGATGACCCTGGCAGCGAGTAGAGTGCCCGTCAATATTATACTCTTCAGGTGAGCCATGTATTATTATTATTATTATTATTATCATTATTGTTGTTGTTGGGTACAGGTCAGCTTTTCAACAACTCTTTATTAGCAAGTATTCGATTTTTTTCTTTCTTTCTAGATGCGTTGAGCCCCGTGATAAAAACCTCGGGCTGGGGGTCTTCAATTCCGCCCTCGCCCTTGCAGCCTTCATTCCAGCGCCAGTAGTCTTCGGCTGGGCTATAGGTATGTAAAACTGAGGCCCTTTGACTACGATGAGCTTATATCAGTGTTCTTCGAAGTACTGGGTCGCGATAATTTATTACAGCTTAAAATGTTGTTTATCTCGTCACTTATCCACAAACAGATAACAGCCAAGGGGCTCCAGAGAAGAAAGAGGTGAGTGAAATGATAATTGCAATACGAGGGGAGGAAGCCATATTATGCTTTGGACTCTCACAAACCCGGACCGGCAGCGTCGGATAAAAAAAGTCATTGCTTCTATTAATTTCGCGCCATTATTTTCATATATGACATAATTACATATATGTGGACTGGTCTGCCATCTGGCTTGGATCTTGGCTCCACATGACACCATCGCACAGTGGTTTGCCACAAACTATAGTGTACTGATTTGAAAAGCATTAAAGTAAATAGCACTCACATAATTAATACTAAGCATGTGCAACAATGAAGATACACAATTATTATCGTCCTTATCCGTCAAAATATTCATGGGCAGCAACACGCCACACACTGTGGTTACCCTGACAACCATTGCGTGCTGACGCCACGTGAGGCCATGATCTTATCCTCCAGACACCGCGTGCTGCCTCTGGGAGGAGTCCTGCGGGGGTCGCGGCTCCTGCTGGCTATACGACATCGATGCCTTCAGGAAAATACTGCACGGCATTCCGGCAGGTCAGTACAGCGTGTTTTTGCCAGTCCACGCACCGTTCTTAAAACAGCAAGCACTCAATTTAGCAAACTTGTTGAAGGGAACACAAAGTCGCTATATTCAAATTACACTAACAAAAGATATCAATAGGTAAACAAGATTATATCAAGTAAAAGTAATGTTTTAATAGTTTCAACTAATATTGTTTTAGTAAATAATAACATGAAGGTGTCAAATAAAAAAAATATAAAAAAATGCTAGGCTTGGATGGCTCGATAGCTCTAATTTTCCTTTAAGAGAAGTTTATCAATGGAACCTTTACTACAGCAGGCCTGCTCATTAGGAAAGATACTAGATAACTTATCCGATATATGATCATGAGCTTCTGTGATATACTTTATTTTAATCTTTATACTGATGATAGTTGATTTTCATCCCTCAGCTCTATTTCCATGGTAACTTGTTTTGTTTGTTTTCCTAATGATTACTAATTGGAGTGGTGCGTACAGATTGGTAAACATTCTAGGTGCCTTATTTTGACTGTCTGAAACACTTGTCTTAAACCTCCCGATTTTGAAGCATATGCTGACATCCTCTCTCTCTCTCTCTCTCTCTCTCTCTCTCTCTCTCTCTCTCTCTCTCTCTCTCTCAAAGGGCTCATGGCGTTGTGTTTCCTGACGGAGTTGGTGTTAATCTTCCTCCACAAGTCCATCCACCTCTACGGCTCGGCAGGCACGATGTCCAAAGACCAAGAAAAGTAGAAAGGCCCCTAACAGCTCACTCACGCAGCGGGTACCTGAGACAGACGACGAGCGGGTCTGTCCTGTTGCTCAGAGTGAAAGACTTCCATGATTTACTGTTTAAAGGTGGCGTTACACTGGACCAAATCTGGCGAGCACGAGCTTTTGCTGGCAGCTTTTGCTGGAGGGATGGCTTGCTCCCGAGTTTTTGCTCCTGCGTTTAGCTCGCCGCTTGGACGGGGAGCAGCTCGGCGAGCCGCAAGCAGGCAGTCAAATGAGCTCTTTGGTGCACCGATATGTGAATAATATATATTACCTAGTGTATTGAATCCGTATACCCATGATATTAGAAAACTTATTCACATACTCCTTTTATGTTTGACGGTGTTTGTAATATTTTATAATGTTGAGAAAAGTAGTGTTGGCCAAAGACCAAGACCAAGACCGCCCAGGCCAGCTGATACAAACACTCGCCATGGCCACCTCTCCTCGTTCAAAAGTTCACTTGTTCTCCTTCAGTGTACACTCTTTGATAGCAAGAGTCAGGGACCATCCCGAGTTATGGGACCACAGCCATCCAGATTTCTGTAAGTCTACGCTGAAGAAAATTATGATGTACACATCATGGGTCTCCCTTCTCTTCAGCCATGACCGAACCCAGACTCGTCTTTTCTTCTTCTGAGCTCGTTGAATAACAGCAAGTAATGCTGTCACAGCTGCACACTTAGCCGTAATGCGAAGCGTAGGTGTAGGAAGCACCATGGTTGAGGCTTTGTTTACAATGTTGCTCGTCGCTCGACCCTCGTCAGTGTGACGACAACAGTGACTTGCTCGAGAGCAAAAGCTGCCAGCAAGAGCTCGTGCTCGCCAGATTTGGGTCCAGTGTGGCGCCAGCTTAAAGCTCAAAAAATATGTAATTTTAGCACATATCATCTCACCTGTTGCGATAAACCGATGTTCAAAACAGCCTAGAGTACATTTTATGTAATAAAATAATGAAAATTGGAAATTTACTGTCTTCTTCATTGAACTCCCAATGCCGACATCCAACAGTTGTCAAATTTGTTGGCAGTAAAGGCGGTGTCACACTAGCACTTTTTCCGTCAACTTTTTCCGTCGTTTTTCTGAAAATCGTCGATATCTTGGCTGCGGCCTGTCACACACAAACGGTGTTTCGTCTGAAACTTTCCGTCGGCACAGACCAAGGAATGTAAACAAACATGGAGTCCACGCTGCGGCAAAGATACGCTGCTCTGAACCTAATACTGTGTATTGTGAGACTTAGACGAGCTAAACAAGCCAAAAAGCGTGCATGGATGCGCTCATGGTTGGCTCGTCGGGAAAGAGAAAGTGTGTACCACAGGCTGTTAAAAGAGCTGAGTTTAGAGGATCATGAGACTCTGAAGAATTGGATCAGGTTGGACAAGAGCCAGTACCACAGACTTCTGGAGTTAGTGACACCTCTTATTGCCAGAAGTGACACCAGGATGAGGAAGGCTGTCACTGCAGGAGAGCGTTTGAGACAGATTGAAGCCACGCGGAAAGTCTCGGTCTTGGTCTTGGAAATGTAAACAAAGGCGGAAATTTGCAGGCGGAAACGATCCTGATCGTCTGACAAATTCATGCGATAAGTTCATGCGGAACGATGAAAAATCGACGGAAATCGTGACGGAAAAAGTGCTAGTGTGATACACTAGCACTTTTTCCGTCGATTAATGCGATTTCCGTCGATTTTTCATCGTTCCGTCGATTTTCATCGTTGCAGGCAAACGATCTCATGATCCTCTAAACTCAGCTCTTTTAACAGCCTGTGGTACACTTTCTTTCCCGACGAGCCAACCATGAGCTTTTTTGGTTTAGCTCGTCTAAGTCTCTAATACACAGTATTAGGTTCAGAGCAGCGTATCTTTGCCGCAGCGTGGACTCCATGTTTGTTTACATTCTTTGGTCTGTGCCGACGGAAAGTTTCAGACGAAACACCGTTTGTGTGTGACAGGCCGCAGCCAAGATATCGACGATTTTCAGAAAAACGACGGAAAAAGTTGACGGAAAAAGTACTAGTGTGACACCGCCTTTAGTTTGGTAAAGAAAAATAATAATAATAATAATAATAATAATAATAATAATAATAATAATAATAACAACAACAGGAGCAGGTGGCATTTTTCTGACGTGAACATTATTCTATCTGTGTGTGTGTGGGGGGGGGGGGGGGGTAGTCTGTGGGGTGGCTACATTTTTCACTGGGACACGCCGCCTAGCAAGGCGGGCCACAGGGGCAACTAAAAAGTCTATCTAATCCTATAGGGCGTAACTAAAGGCTGAATAAAGATGGGGATGCGACAACTACATAGAGCAGGAGTTCTCAACCAGGGGGGTTTCAGGGTTTTAGAGGGGGAGAGAACTTAGATTGAAAACTCAAATACATTTGGAATATTGACCTCTTTATCGCCTTCAACCACCTCAGGGCGCAGTATGCATCGGTAACCTGCTGCAAGTAGCCTATCGGGCCCTGTACCACAAGCTCATGAACCATAAGGTTCAATAGTTTACCAACAGACAGGTCTGCCACATTTACACTCCCTAGGCCTCCTGCAACGAGTCCCCCCCCACCCCTCGAGAAGGGTGAGTCGGGCAAAAAATTAAAGGTTGAAAACCACTGCTATAGAGGACTCTAGCAACAATTAACCCGTCATATCGTGTGATCCACGGTACGGTAATCCACGGTTGAGTTGCCAGACTTCGCCAACTATCCACCACTCCAAAGATTGTATTGATATCCTTTATGCACCTTTAATAACTTCGTCTCTCATGAACCAATTTACACAATTTGAATTGGTTACGTCCAACCCAAACTACGTGCTAAAAAAAAAAAAAGTTCACGTGTTCAACTGTTGATATTTACCATGCAACTAGCCTATTACTGACCTCACGTATTTACTCCCACTGTCTTTTGACTGAAGCAGATACAATTAATTAGGGTTAGAGGGGAAAAATGATGTTAAAATAAAGAAACACTTACTCAATATTGGCATGTCCGTAAGTTGCACGGTGGGAGTCCTTCACTTCGCCCTTCTGACCTCAAGAAGGGAAGCCAGTCTTTCTTCCCCTCACCACTCCTCTTATCATCACGGGTGAATCTTTAAACATTCATGATTTTCCTCACGTGACTGTTGCACCTAACCACAGCACCCAACGCTATAATACCCAAAAGCAGCGAGATATAAATCATATAACCCTTGTCAGAGTTCACCCTTCAGCGGTCACTATATAAGACTGACGTCGGACTCGGAAGTTCGGCTGCATGTTTCATTGGATTCGATTTTTTACTGAAATAACACTAAACAGTAGCATTTTGTGACATCTAGCTCCTCTCAGCAACCATTCTGATTCATTATATAGAAGTGTAGACATAGTGGTGCGGTGCCGATCTACTTCACTTCAGCGAATCATCCAGCAGAGTAGATCGCACAATGGCGCCCATAATGGCCCGAAACATAAATAAAGAATAGCTGACATTTCGAAATTAACTCAATTCTATAAAAAAAAATTAATGAGTACACACACACACACTCACACACAATATTCTAGTCCCGGTCAGTCAGATCTCGGACGGACCGGTACCGGCTTACCGCGATACCAACACTTGCGAGGGCCATTAACGCCATTAACACCTCCATGATCACATATCCCCTCCACCCCAACTCACATACCACCCTTCCCCACTTCCCCCTTTATTCATCAGTCATCACATGACTCACTGTATTGTATTTTGTGTATTTTCAGCTTTATGGCTGCCAACAATTGAATAAACCATTTATTATTATTATTATTATCATTATCAATATTATTATTATTATTATTACACACACACACACCAAGGTAAATTCCTTCATAGTTTCCAAAGTTTATTAAGTACCCTAGTCAATAATTTACAGAAATCCTAAATGTAACACTGTACTTCATGTTGCACATCACCATCACGTCTCAAACGACCCACAACTTTGCAGATGTCTTGATAATACAACAAACGTGTGCACAGATACACAGAGATCCATATTCATAACCAAAATAGAAGTCATTTTTCCTTGTAAATTGGAAAGAATTCTGCACCAAAGGAGAAAATGGATCAAGTGCTATTTACTTTTCCCTTCAGTATTTCAGACAGGAAGAAATTCCATTCCATTTCAGCCTAACAGGGATCTATATTCATAATCAAGAGAATAATATATTTTCATCATTCAGTGGAAACTATTATGCACAATAGGAGAGGTTGAGTGTTGTCTATTATTTTCAGAACAAAAATTAAATATCCCTAATCCATTACAGCCCCGGTGACCCATAATCATGACCAAAAGAGTAGTCAGTTTTCCTCAAACACAATGGCAACTATTCTGTACCATACGAGAAAAGGTTTAAAGTTATTTTTTAGACCTATTAGTAAGCATATTCAATACATTAAAGCCAGTCATTAATAACCAAGAGAATGGTATTTTTCATTATATATATATATATATATATATATATATATATATATATATATATATATATATATATATATATATATATATATATATATATATATATATATATATATATATTCCGTACCAAAAGGAGAAAAGGATGGTTTTTTTTTTAGCTCAGTAGTAAGCATTTCCAATCTATTACAGTTCATATTTATTTCCTTTTTCTTTCCACAGTAGCAATTCCTCTTCTCTTTGTCTAAATAATTTTATTCTCCTAGATCCAGTAAGACATTTATTTCCAACTCACTACAAACTGATAATGAATTTTACTGTGAAAATGCATGCTTGCATTAACTTTGCAGGTTTGAAATTATTAGGGTTTGTTTGACAATGTGTATGAACCATTTCCCATTAGTCCCCTTTCTATGGAAAATATAAAATCTACTCTGAAAATTGTCTAGAGGTATGAAAATAAACTATCAAAATTAGTTTCATTATTACCTTTTATTTTGACATTTTAATTGCATACCTCAACCCAATTTTCCAAAGTAGATATTTCTGATGAGTACTAATTGACATGGTAAAAATTTGTATTTAAACCATACGAAGCATCTTTCAGACTCATTACACGTAAAACACTTGTGATCATTAGGAGAATTTTCAATATTTGTCCTTCTGTTTTGTGTCTCAGTGTAGCTACTATCTGTTGGAACTTTTCTTGTCCTCTATGGTAATCTAGTTAATTTTTAATAGTGCTATCCTCTCCCAGTCTTCTGATTAAGGGTATCTTTACCAGTTCCTCAAACCATTCCAACCAGTATGCTCATATCAGGGGAAAAGATAACCAGAAAATGTAAGCTGATGTTTAAATATTAACCACTGAATATCTATCAAGCTTTATTAAGACCATTCATTTTTATACATCAGCTGAAATTTTCAAGGTCATCTTTTCCCTTGATATGTACTAATTGAAATAATGGCCTGTTTTCTTGACCATTTTGAGCCTAAGACCCCTGTGATGCATGAATGAAAATTTACTTAAAATATTTCACTGTCAACGAAGGCATTGAGATTGGCACACTATTCTATACAAAAAAAATAAAGAATCTGGTTGGTAATATAGAGGCGGATAAGGCCAGTCAGACCATGGTATATGTCTCAACTAGTAGTGCACATACAGCAAAACAAACCATGGAGTCTACCAGGTCATGACAGAAAAAGTTTTAAGACTAGTAGGTCCCCAAACTGATGTCATACTAGTGCAAATAACTGAGAGGACATTTTTGTCTCCTTTCAGCCTATATTCTGCCATTCTAACAGTCCTGAGTAGTGTTTAAATAAATGAGATTGGTACAAGTTAGTTTCATCTAAACAGTATGATATTATTATTCCAGAGCTGATACATATTGATATATGATCCAAAAATTTAACTTTCAGCAAACAGTTCTGCTCTCAAAACAATAATAAACACAGTGCTCATATTTATAATATATGAACTGCAACCATGATTCAATATAAAAATAAAGTAATGAATTTCAGTGTTTTGTTTGGTCAAACTTTTGTTTACAATCATTGTTCTCAGCTGAGTCAGGTAATGATCTTATTTCATTGTAGTAATAAATAAATATTGATTACACACACACAAAAAAAAAAAAATAAATAAATAAAGTGCATACCAAAAAAATAATTATGTAACCATATTTTTAGGAGTTATCACATTCTAGTTCAATATACAAGAATGGAGGTGACTGGAACTGAATGGGTTAGTTCACAAATTCATACACACCATTCCATTTAGTACTCTCACCAACTACTAGAAAAAAACTGAGCTGAGGTATAAACATAAACTGTTAGCAAAATAAAGTTTGAAAACCATTCATTGTTTTAACAATAGTTCATTTTGTACCTCAGCCAGACATTCCATGGGAGGTTTTCCCTGATGGATTAACTGGGATTGAAGGTACAACTTGGTTATCATCCCATATATTAAGTAGTCAATGTCTTTCTATGCATCTTTCATTTCCCAGCAGGTACTTCATTCTTTTATACATTTTTACTTTGTATGCTGATATATGTGCTTGCTCTCTCATACCAAAGGGTACATTAAACAACTCAGGTGCACCTATCCAATAAGTAATCACATCAGGAAAAAAAATTTACTCTGGAAAATTGAACATTAATAATAAATAATATCTATTGTTAAAATAAATTGATCATAATTTTTTATTTCAACAATAGTTCATTTTCATTCCTCTGATCTTTATAAAACATGTGTACTAAGTGGAATGCTGCATTAAAGTTGGTGAGAATGCTCTACCTGTAAATAATTTTAATCATTTACCTTCTCTTCAAACCACTTTACATTGAATTATAGTATATTTCCCTTTCCTCTTCTAATGAATTAGTCAGGATAACAAAGGCCATAAGGTGTACAAAATATAAATATAGATTAATTTGCTCTTTTTAGCACTACCAACATTTCACTTCATTGTCCAACTGTTTCTATTTCTGGGTAAGAACATTCCAAAACACACACAAGCACACACATACACATGCACACCCACACATGCAAACACCCACACCCACATCACTGAAATGCTTAGATTTTCACACAATCGCACTAAATCAAGCTGTCCTCATTGCAGTATCTTGGACATATTAAAGCAAAGCTTGGAGGTACAATTTGAAGACAGTTTAAGCACAACATATTTTCAAAAAGTATGTGTGTCTTTACTGCTTTCAGCCAAGTAAAATTAATATGCACTTTTGTTTTGTTTTTGTTATCACCATCAACAACTTTCTCAGGACCACTTACATACATTTATCTGAAGTATAACTGAAAATCATCATGTATGCATTCTGAAGTATAAAGTGAGTTAGTTCATGATTCTGTGTGAAAATGATGGGGTAGATTAATAAAAAAAACATTAATAAGTTTATAACAATTATCATTATTTCTTATCAAATTATTATTATATTCACCCACTTATTCTTCTCCCTTTCTTCTTAATGATATTTTTTCAAATTCAATTCGTGACCCTTGCTTGATGCACCTTGTATGTACACATAAAATCATTTCCAACTTTTGCTGCTACAGCCCTCGCCTGCTGGAAATGCAACTCTGTATGTTAAATTTGTTTAAAATCTATTGTAAGTGAAAAGGAGCTACACCATAAATAATATCATTAATAATAATAATAATAATAATAATAATAATAGTAATACAGTAATGATAATAATAATAATATGGTAATAATAATGATAACTGTAATAATAATGATCATATAGCTAATTTACATCAGCTCTTGTCTGTATTGTAAAAAAGAACTAAGGCTTACAATCACATTAAGCAACAGCCCTATGAGACTTAACTGATACTTAATAACATAGATTTAACCAACCCAAGTAAACCATACTAAGCATCAAAATGTAAAAACAAGAAATAAGTTAAATCCTTGATATGGATTCTCATCGTATCCAAGGTTTCCTTGCCACCCTTAAAGTATGGACGCAATATAACAGCAATATTAAGAGAATTTTCTTATTATTGGTTGGAAAACCTGGATAGAAGGAATGAGCAAGTTGTACAAAAATACTGTACAGGCAAATATTATTTGAGTCTGTGCCCTGTAGTGTCCATCACCACCACCACCATTGTGCTATAGCCTTGTGCATACTGATAATATTAAGTATACCTATTACATACAAAAGAAGAAAAAGAATGCACTACGAAAGAGAACAAATATTTGCCAAGAACAGCTGAACACACAAACTGAGATGTGCACCAAGTACATAACATGGTTCCAAGAAGACTCTGAAGCCTCATCCTCAGGCAGCTTTCTTTGGTAACGTGTCACTTAAACAATAATGAGTGGGAGGCAAAAAAAAGTCTCCAAGTACCAGTGATGTCTGTGAGCACCGGAAAGACTAGTAAATATGGCAAGGTGTCCCCATTAACTACAGACTTGCAATGATCGTCACTTTAACAAACGTTTTCATCTCAAATGATCAGTATGCACTTATAAAAGTATTAGGCAATTTTAAGACCTCAAACTACACCAATGACAAATTAAACAAATAAATAAAACTCTGACCCAGGAGGACATAGGTTAATACTCAAGTTTTCCTAATACTGTTCTCCAATTGGCTGGCAAAATTTCTTGCACACATATGCATCTTGCAATATATATATATATATATATATATATATATATATATATATATATATATATATATATATATATATATATATATATATATATATATATATATATATATATATATATATATATATATATATATATATATATATATATATATATATATATATATATATATATATATATATATATATATATATATATATATATATATATATATATATATTGCATCAGTTATGTACATTACCATTTTCACATCTGCACACATGCTTCCAAAAACGCCTCAAGAAGAGAAGAATCTTGTAGCACAAAACAAAGGTCTCCGAGAAGCAGTGCAACACCCGAGAGCTACGACATGTCGACGAATGCAACCATCACAGTTTACAAAGGCAGAAAAGGATAGGTATGGCTGCACCAATGGCCACAAACACAGGCAGCATGGAGCTTGTGTCATCGGCAGCATAGGGGTCTGGGGTGCGGGGGCCACTGGGCCGTCGCTTGGCTGACTGCTGCTGTTTGCTGTTCTGGTTTGTGTTGGTGTTTTGAAGTGTGGCACTTTGGCGCGGCTCCTCCACCTCACTGTCCAACTCCTCCTCGCGTGGTAGTGGTGGTAGTTTTGGCACATCTATTTAAAGGATCAGGAACAAGACTATTGTAATTAAGTTTCTCAAGAAAGGATGTATGTAGTCAGGAAGCCAATCATAATTAGAAAGTATTAAAAGATAAATCTAGTTAAGAAAATTATGCAGTTAATTTGAAAAATTTCCAGAACTGACCAAAGAATACATTAGTAAAACTTACCATCTAATCTTCCTTTTATCACAAAAATGGCATTCACCTTTGGATTGTCTTTGTAACCCTGTGAAAAATATAAAACAAAGAATGCATTAGGTTATATAAAAAAACTACTTTCAAACTATTTTTCTTACACTTCCACAACAGCAAAACACACTTACTTCAAATTACAAAAATTCAAGAAACTGATTTTTTAAACAGTTGGCTGCCTCCAGTTATACCTTCCTCCTAATGACTCAAAAGGTATGAAAAAAGGTACAGTATGTCTATTTGTATGGGTTTCACCTATTCAATGCTTCTTTGAAAAGAAAAATCAGCTGTAAGGTAGAACTGGGCTTGGGTATTCATACTCCTCCACTTTCACCAGCTTCTCTCATCTTAAAACTACCTCAACTTGCTGTACCCACAAAATCAATTACTTCAATACATTTTTCCTCTCTTAAAAAATTCTATATTCATTACAACATTCACTCCAAAGCTTGCATTAAGAGATCTGAAGACAGAGGACAAAAGCCTTTCAAGAAAATATGGTGTTAATAAAAGTCATGATATCTGAGCCTAAAGTACTTGAAAAAGATCCATTCTGTTGCTTACAACAACAAAACCTGCAATAGGTAGCTCCAAACAACAAAAATTCTTCAGTCTTCCAACACACCTTGACAAACTCCACCTTGACCTTGCTGCCCCTGAGAGGACTCTCCTGCCCCCCCACCATGAGAGTGTTGCCTGCCACTGTGAATGGCACATATTCATCATGGGCTACACCTCGCCCAACACGCAAGAAGATGTCCAGGGCAGGGACCACTGTGAGTTCACCGTTCATCACCACATCAAATACCTGAAGACAATGCAATGATAAGAATCCACATGAGTAATAACTGAGGGTGTCAGATATATCTAAGAACCAAAGTTATGCTTTTTCTTTATTTAATAACAATCACGAACTTAAATTGAACTTCATATGATCATAAAAGGTATGCAATCATGGAAAACTTATTACATGTTAAATCCAACTGCTAGATATAGCATGTGTTTAACAGACACATTCCTGGATTTCTAGTAGACCGCCCTGAACAAAATATACCCTGCTAAGACTGTCTGAAGAACAGTGCTGGATTTAGGCACAGGTTAAAAAAGCTTGGAGCCTCATGATTAGTAAGGGATTCATAAAATCTCAGCCTTACAATGTACACACCTCTTCTGAGCAAGAAAGATGAATCCAAACCCCTTCTGAAGACTAGATTTAAAAGCTCTCAGTTCAACTTCACAATTTACTGTTACACGTATAGTTAACCTATATCAGCACACACTATTATTAGGTATATGTGAATTAGAGTTGGTGTTGTATATTCCCTTATGGGGCATTTAGTGTTACTGTTGATGGATAGAACTCTCCTCTAGACCTCTTAACCAGGGGCATCATCACAAAAATGAGCCTAGATACGATGCCCCCTCATTTTTCTGAGGTGCCCAAGTTCTCAGAATGAAATATTAAAAATATTGTTTATAATAAAGCACATACATAATTTTTTTCCATTTTGAAGAAACCGTTGCAACACTGTGACATCACTGGTGAAACATTTTGATTAGGGGATCAAGTTGTTTTTGGTTTAGGGTCTCACCAATTCTAAATCTGACACTGTTATGGAATAATTTTGCTTAGTAATGATGGGATTAGTCTTTAAAGAAATCCATAAACCAATAAAATCTCAGCTTATGTAATCAGTTTACCTTTTGGTCCGGTGCATTAAAGTAAACCTCAGAGAACTTCAAGACAAGAACGTATTCTCCGTCACCTTTCAATGGAATTTCATATCCAAAGGTTGAATGGTGGTATCTTTCAGTCTGATACAACACCTGTAACAAAACAATACTGGTAGAAGTACAAATAGTTTAGGAATAGGAAAGAATATATAAAAAAAAAACTCAATCATTTGATTGATCAGAAACTGAGCAATCCCCCCCCCCAAAAAAAAAAAAAAAATAAATAAATAAATAAATAAATAAATTTATGTTATTTCACTTTTGCTCACCTGATCTCCAGGGGGCACTCTGCCAATAACTAGCTGTTTGCCAAAGTCAGATGCCGTCCCCACCTTGCCAGTCAAAGGGTCTTTCTCATACCTCACACCATATACATCAATGTGAGCTTCCCCTCCTGCGGTGCAAGGTAGAGTATGTACTTCATTAAAATTTTATCTTCTCAATATAACAATAAACTTTAAAAATCTATATCATGGTATTCTTTTATTAGATTATTCTTTAAGTGCATACAAAGAACACATTGATGAAAAAATTAGCTGTAATTTATTCATATGTGCTACATACTCCATTTCTATGGAAGCCTCATGACAAGGCATGCATGACACCAAGGATTTACTGATTTGCCATAGTAGGGTGATCATGCCTTAAAATTGCACACACATTTGTGGTATCATGTTTATATCTTTCAAGTTCCTCAAGCATTATTTCATTAATGAGAATATTGAGTTAAGTTGTGGCCAATTTTTAATAATTTACACTATGGTCATCTATATCCCACAATATGATATATACTAATGTTGTATCTACATCACAATGCATAATATAAATATTCACTCATAATACATAAAAAAAAAGTCAACCATACTTTTATAGGTTCATGAATAAGTAAGTATGTACACCTGACAAAAAATGGTGTATCTTGCACAATGATGCATATTCATCCTGCTGCTAGAGGCACAAGTAAAGAGTCAAGTGACAATATTAGTTGCAAGAAATGTGTGGCTGCTTCTCCAAGCATGAGGTGCAACAGTGCTTGTAGTTATTGAACCAAATTTTTTTTAGTTTTTCTTAAATGAACACATTCTCAAATTCCTGTCATAACCAATGAGCTCTGTCACTATTTCTTGGTAAAACAATAAGGCTTGTTTCATATCTACGTACATGTACATTAAGAAGAATCCTTTAAATTCTATAAAAAAGTAAGTGAACCTAAGTATAACTATATATAGTTATTTTCATTCCATCTGTCCACTCATGACTGTAGATGTGGCACAGGCACACTATTTTCTTCATTGATACGTATGAATGTTTTTGTATACAAAGAACCCTCAAGCCGTCTTATGTAGACAACAAACATGATGATTTGCATCGATAATATACCATACAAGCACAGACAAGCTTGTATCGAGCAGTTTAAACCTTATAGTCAGCTCATACTCAAATGATCTATGGCCTTTCAAATACCTAGAATTCATAATTCATCTCATTTTAGGTACATAAAAAGACACCTGGCTCTGCAAGTGCTTATACATAAGGAATTTTGAAATTTATTACATGTAAATAGCATAGGCCATAGATTTTTTTAGTATGATTTGACATTACTGTTTGATACAAGCTTGTCTTTCATGTGCTTATATGGTATATTATCAATGCAAATTGCCATGTTTGGGATTTATAAGGAGTGAGGGTCTTTTTGTATACAAAGACATTCAAATATATTATTGAAAAATTAGCTAGGATATCTCTCACAACAGTTGATTTTCATGTATTCATGAACTAGAACAGCACAGGTGCCACTATCAAAATTTCCACTTTGTTGATGGACATATGAAATGAAACCGACTAGCACAACGACCAAAGATGCAGACAAAGACTCCAAAGGCCTTAATTGTGAGGTAGATTTAGGTTCAGCGCTACAATGCCCACCTCATGCCTTTGAATCCCAGGTTGGATTATTAGGAAAAAGATTTATTCTCCCAAACAGATCAATTTCTCATATATTTTGAGATGTGACCCCATGGCAGCATCCTCTGGTAGGAAAAGAAATTGGGATTTATTTTCCCTCATTTCCATATTATCAGACCTCACTTACTCTATGTACAACCTTGATCATTATTTTCTGCTTTTTCTTGAAAAATCAGTAGGCTAAACCAGCCAGTGGCAACAAAGTGGTCACATGATTTGTTGTGGCCTACTATAGTTTCACATAATAAATACCAACTAATAAATCCTATATGAAGTGATCTACTTGCCTTTCCACCTCAAATATGGGTTCACCAAACTCTGACCATCCCAGAAACTATATTTATATCTATCTATCTATCACCGTGCCTCTGCTGGCTAATATACATTGCCACAATCAATAGGAAAAAGTTGCTCATTAAATAGGGTTAGCATGTTAGTTTGTTGGGGCTGGGTTATTAATGCTGTAGTACTATAGTGCTTATTTGGTGGTGCTAGGCTACTAATTAAGTAGGGTTTGGTTACTATCTATATTAGCTTTCCTTTAATGTGGCAAGCTTGCATGATGGAGACTTCATTTGATTTGCTGAATGGAATGCATCTCATCATCATCATTATCTTCTGTTTAACTTCAACTTTTCCCATAATCTCATGAGATTAGATGGCTGATATGTTATTGTTATGCACGTAATCATTTGAAAGCTGTATTAGAGCAAACCCTTGCTTTAACATGCCAATTAGGTGGAAGGGGGTGACGTTCAGTCATATCCAAGGGATCCAAACTTATCCCACATAACGAACTTGGATAATTATGAGAGCTGAAAGTTTGCTATGCCCAACCATTTCCGTATATAACAACGTTTGTGATGAAGAGGCAAACTGATGCTTTTGGTAATGAGTGTCTTCACAGAATTATGGGGTATCACTGGAATAACTTGGTCAAATCAGTGACTGCTCTGTGAGATTGAATTGATGCCTATCACCTGAAAAGTCTATGAATGCCAACTCTGACTATATGGGCATGTGGCACACAACCCAGATATCAACCCTTCTCATCAGGTTGTTTTTGTAAGAGACAACCTTGAGCAGACATGGGGCGATTACTTATGTTATGTAATCGATTACGAATTTACGATTGCGATTACTTCATATTTTCATGATTACGATTACGATTACAATAAAATTAGGTGTAATCAATTACAATTACGATTACATGATGTATTAATCGTGATTACAGGAAGGACTGAAAGGTAAACTTGCAAATTTCATACACATGTACCGTACTAAATATTTAATTGGTTGAATTGCTACAGATATTTAGAGTACATACTTGCTGTACAAGAAACTATTAACTAAAACTGCTAATGTAATCGCCAAAGTAATCACAATTACGATTACATTTATAATGTATTCGATTACGATTACGATTACTTAAAAAAATAAGAGGGTAATCGATTATGATTACGATCACTTGAAAAACTGGAATCGATTGTAATCAATTACGATTACCCAATGTCTGGCCTTGAGTAGAGGGGCCTTAAGTAGTGCTCACCAAGCTTATGGCTAGAGCAAGTTGATGGATCTTGCTGGAAAATACAAAGTGGCAGAAAGCACTAATGCTTGCATACATACCATTTAGTGAATCGGGTGGAAGGGGCGGAGCCTCCTGAACACAGATTTGTCTTTGAAAACAACAGTATTATTACATAGTATGGATTCAGTTCTTCAGTCAGGGTTGGTAAGTTTGAAAACTGGTCATAACAAAACTCCTAATATTCAAAGAAAAAGAAGGGTAAATTCATTCCAAGAATATACTATCAATACTAATACTAATATACTAAACTAAATGTCTTAAGAACAAACAAATATAATCTTTCCCTGCTATGATGTCCTATTTCTTATCATAATTAATGACCAAATCAAAGGAAAACTCGACATTATAAATTCAGTGAGCTGTTAAATGTTTTTGATACATTTGAATGTGGCACTGTTCAGCAAAACCAGTGCCTCATTCTTACATATGTTGTAAATTGGCTATAATTAGTGCTGGCGTGTCTGCTATCTGACTCTCTATTTTATTTTGCTCTCCCTCGCACGCTGGGAGTCATCCAAGATGCCAGCCCCGTCCCCAGCAGCGCCGACCCGTGCAGGCCGTGCACGGCGGACAGGTGTGACGTGTCCGGAAGGCACAGCCCCACGAGGCCACCTGACGCCGATCCGCTGGCTAGAACATCACTATATTTCCTTCATCACACATGACATGCCTCGTGCCTATCCTCCTCACGCAGAACACGGCTCTGAGGGGACAGCCTTGAGAGCACTAAAAAATGCCCCCCGCCAGGCCGCTCACCTGACTGGCGGCACCTGCCTCGCCTCCCACCACAACACCCACATCAACCACATTTACCTGCATTCACGGCATATATAACCTCCCCGAGGCCACTAGCACTACAGAGGAATGACAGCAGAAGCAGCAGGGAGCAGGGTAGGGTGTGGGGGCCCATGGCAGGCAGATTCAGAGGCTCCACAGGTTTATTGTGACTTTGTCAACAGCCTGTCGTCTGCTACCCTCCTCGCCGCCGCCACTCGCCGCCTCCCGCTGGTGACTGCCTGCCCTGCCCGCCGACACGATTATCACCCACACCTCACACACGCACACCTTCAGAGAAATAAAATAATAATTAAGATAAACTTTAATCTCAGATTTTACTCCTAAAAGATTTGGGTGACAACTTCTTGATACGAAATCTAAGGAATATATAATAAGCAAAGGAAATCATTTTTTTTTTTTTTTTACAGCAAAGGAGACAGTTGATAAAAAAAAAAAAGCCTGCTACACACTGCTCCTAAAAGATTCCAGAGGAGTGGCCGAAAGATAGGTCATTTTCGGGAGCCTCCTCTTGAAAGAGTTCAAGTCGTAGGCAGGAGGATTAACAGATGAAGAAAGATTGTTCCAGAGTTTACCAGCGTGAGGGGTGAAAGAGTGAAAATGCTGGTTAACTCGTGCGTAAGGGATTTGGACAGTAAAGGGATGAGCTTGAGTAGAAAAAAGTCGTGTGTGGCGAGGCCGCGGGAGAGGGGGAGGCATGCAGTTAGCAAGTTCAGAAGAGAAGTCAGCGTGAAAATATCGATAGAAGATAGAAAGAGAGGCAACATGGCGGCGGAAATTAATAGGTAGAAGACTATCAGTAAGAGGAGTAGAGGTGATGAGACGAAAAGCCTTAGACATTCACTCTGTCCAAGAGAGCTATGTGAATGGAGCCCCCCCCCCCCCCCACACCCCGCATACACACACTCGTGAGATGCATACTCCATACGAGGGCGGACAAGGCCCCTGTATATGCATAGCAACTGTGCGGGGGAGAAGAACTGGCGGAGACGATACAGCATGCCCAACCTCGAGGAAGCTGATTTAGTATGAAAGGAAATGTGAAGTTTCCAGTTAAGATTTTGAGTTAAGGATAGACCGAGGATGTTTAGTGTTGAAGGTGACAGCTAATTACGAGTAAGTATTGTCGAAGAATAGGGGATAAGTGTTTGTAAGATTGTGTTGAGTTGATAGATGGAGATATTGATTTTTTGAGGCATTGGATGACACAAGGTTCCTTTTACCCCAATTGGAAATGATAGCAAGGTCTGAGGTTAAGCGTTCTGCAGCCTCCAATCTGGAGGCTTGTAATTCCTGTTAAGAGGGTCTTCTGTTGAAAGAAGTTTAATAATGCAGAGTGGAGTCGTCAGCGTATGAGTGGATACGACAGTTTATTATGGAAAGAAGATCATTGATGAATAACAGGAAGAGAGTGGGTGATAGGACAGAGCCCTGTGGAACACCACTGTTGACAGGTTTAGGGGAAGAAAAGTGACCGTCTACCACAGCAGAGACAGAACGGCCGGAAAGGAAACTGGAGATAAAGGAACAGAGAGAAGGATAGAAACCGTAAGAGGGCAGTTTAGAAAGCAAAGACTTGTGCCAGACTCTATCGAAAGCTTTCGATACGTCTAGCGCAACTGAAAAAGTTTCACCGAAACGCTAATAGAGGATGACCAAGTCGGTTAAGAGAGTAAGAAGATCGCCAGTAGAACGCCCCTTGCGAAACCCATAATGGCGATCAGATAGAAGGTCAGAAGTGGAAAGGTGCTTTTGAATCTTCCGGTTAAGGATTGATTCAAAAGCTTTAGATAGACAGGAAAGTAAAGCTATAGGGCGGTAGTTTGAGGGATTGGAACGGCCACCCTTCTTAGGCACAGGCTGTATGAAGGCGTACTTCCAGCTGGAAGGAAAGGTAGATATTGATAGGCAGAGACGAAAAAGTTTGACAAGGACAGTGGCGGATCCAGGGGGGGGGGCCTAAGGACCTAAATTGCGCCCTTACTTTACCTTAGGAACAAAATTGCGCCCTTACCTTACCTTAGGAACAAAATTGCGCCCTTACCTTACCTTAGGAACAAAATTGCGCCCTTACCTTACCTTAGGAACAAAATTGCGCCCTTACCTTACCTTAGGAACAAAATTGCGCCCTTCCCTTACCTTAGGAACAAAATTGCGCCCTCACATTGGAAATAAAAAATAAAAGTATGTCCTAGTTTTATACCACTTTGTTATATTATACTGTGTGCTATAAAATTGTGATATGATAAAAACTTATGCATATGCATTACTTTACAATTTTGCTTTCTTCGTTTAGTATGTAGGGCAACAAAAACAGTGTATAAAAAAAAGCCCGCTACTTGCCGCTCCCACAACGGAAAGTAGTATAGAGTGGCCAAAAGAGAGGTCAAATTCGGGTGGAGAGGTGTCTTGATACACTCGTCATGAAAGAGGACAAGTCATAGGCAGGAGAAAATACAGACGAAGGAAGGCTGTCCCAGAGTTTACCAGTGTAAGGGATGAAAGAGTGAAGATGCTGGTTAACTCTTGCATAAGGGGTTTGGATAGTATAGGGATGAGCATGAGTAGAAACTCGAGTGCAGCGGGGCCGCGGGAGGGGGGGAGGCATGCAGTTAACAAGTTCAGAAGAGCAGTCAGCGTGAAAATATCGATAGAAGATAGAAAGAGAGGCAACATGGCGACGGAATTTAAGCGGTAGAAGACTATCAGTAAGAGGAGGAGAGCTGATGAGACGAAAAGCCTTAGACTCCACTCTGTCCAGATGAGCTGTGTGAGTGGGCCCCCCCACACGTGAGATGCATACTCCATACCAGGGCGGACAAGGTCCCTATAAATGGAAAGCATCTGTGCGGAGGAGCAGAACTGGCGGAGACGATACAGAACGCCCAACCTCGAGGAAGCTGATTTAGTAAGAGAGATGTGAAGTTTCCAGTTGAGATTTTGAGCTAAGGATAGACCAATGATATTTAGTGTTGAAGAAGGTGACAGCTAAGTGTTATCGAATAATAGGGGATAGGTGTTTGGAAGATTGTGTCGAATTGATAGGTGGAGAAATTGGATTTTTGAGGCATGAAAGGACACAAGGTTCCTTTTACCCCAATCGGAAATGATAGCAAGGTCTGAGGTTAAGCGTTCTGCAGCCTCCAGTCTGGAGTTTTGTAATTCCTGTTGAGAGGGTCTTCTGCTGAAAGAAGTTGAATAATGCAGAGTGGAGTCATCAACGTATGAGTGGACAAGACAGTTTATTATGGAAAGAAGATCATTAATGAATAACAGGAAGAGAGTGGGTGATAGGACTTAGCCCTGTGGAACACCACTGTTGATAGGTTTAGGGGAAGAACCACGGCGGAGATAGAATGACCGGAACGGAAGCTGGTGATAAAGGATCAAAGAGAAGGATAGAAACCGTCAGAGGGCAGTTTAGAAAGCAAAGACTTGTGCCAGACTCTATCGAAAGCTTTCGATATGTCTAGCGCAACTGAGAAAGTTTCACCGAAACGGCTAAGAGAGGATGACCAGGAGTCAGTTGAAGATCGCCAGTAGAACGCCCCTTGCGGAACCCATACTGGCGATCAGATAGAAGGTCAGAGGTGGAAAGGTGCTTTTGAATCTTCCGGTTAAGGATTGATTCAAAAGCTTTAGATAGACAGGAAAGTAAAGCTATAGGGCGGTAGTTTGAAGGATCGGAGCGGTCACCCTTCTTAGGCACAGGCTGTGCGAAGGCGTACTTCCAGCAGTAAGGAAAGGTTGATGTTGACAGGCAGAGGCGAAAGAGTTTGACCAGGCCAGGTGTCACCACGGAGGCACAGTTTTTAAGGACAATAGGAGGCACTCCATCAGGCCCATAAGCCTTCTGAGAGTTGAGGCCAGAGAGGGTATAGAAAACATCGTTCTTAAAAATCTTAATAACAGGTATAAAGGAGTCAGAGGGGGGATGAGTAGGAGGAAGATGCCCAGAATCGTCCAGAGTGGAGTTGTTACAGAAATTTTGAGAGAAGAGTTCAGCCTTAGAAATAGATGAGACGGCGGTGCTGCCATCAAGGTTAAGGAGAGGAGGGAAAGATGAAGAAGTGAAATTGGAGGAGATGTTTTTGGCTACGTGCCACAAGTCACGGGAAGAATTAGAAAAAAGCAAAGTTTTGACATTTTCTATTTATGAGAGTTTTTGGTAAGTCGAAGAATAGATTTGGCACGATTCCGGGCAGAAATATATAGATAATGGTTAGCAGGAGTGCGAAGGCTCTGGTACCTTTTGTGATCGCTGCCTCTCTATATCTTTGACAGCACGAGAACAAGCCTGATTAAACCAAGGCTTTTTAGCATGAGGAGTAGAGAAAGTACGTGGAATGTATGTCTCCATTCAAGAGACAATCACCTCTGTGATGTGCTGGGAACACACAGAGGGGTCTCTCTCCTGAAAGTAGTAATCATTCCACGGGAAATCGGAAAATACATCCTCGGGTCGTCCCACGGAGCTGAAGCAAAATGCCAGAAGCATCGCCTCTTCGGTGGGTCCAGAGGGTGTACAGGAGCGATAGGACAGGATACAGAAATAAGGTTGCGATCGGAGAAGCCCAACGGAGAGAACAGTTTGACAGAGTAGGCAGAAGGGTTAGAGGTAAGAAAGAGGTCTAGCACGTTAGGCCTGTATCCAAGACGGTCGGGAATACGTGTAGGGTGCTGAAGCAACTGCTCTAGATTGTTGAGGAGAGCAAAGTTGTAGGCTTGTTCACTAGGCTGGTCAGTGAAAGAGGATGAAAGCCAAAGCTGGTGGTGAACATTGAAATCTCCCAAGATGGAGATTCCAGCGAAGGGAGAGTGGGTCAAGATGTGCTCCACTTTAGAGTTCAAGTAGTCAAAGAATTTGACATAGTTAATAGAGTTCGGTGAGAGATAAACAGCGCAGATGTATTTAGTAATAGAATGAGAATGAAGTCTTAGCCAGATGGTGGAAAATTCTGATGAGTCAAGGTCGTGGGCACGAGAGCAAGTGATGTCGTTGCGAACGTAGACGCAACATCCAGCTTTGGATTGAAATTTAGGATAGAGATGGTAGGAGGGAATAGAGGTTGTTGTCAGTAGCCTCAGAAACCTCTGTTTCGGTGAGGAAGAGAAGGCGAGGTTCAGAGGAGAAGAGATGGTGTTCCACAGAATGAAAATTAGAATGAAGACCGCGAATGTTGCAGAAATTAATAAGAAAAAGATTCGAGAAGTTATCAGGACACCTCTCAGGTCGGCAGCCAAAAGGGCAGTCCTCCCTGAGGGAATTTCTGGACCCCCCCCAGGCGGGGACTCCGAAGCATTGCGATTAAGCGCCATATTGAATTTTAAAATTTGGGAAAAGGTGTGTATGTTGTGTGAATGTAGAGTACTGTGGAAAGAGAGAGGATCTGTCTTTAGAGAGCATGCTGAACTACTCTCTGGTGTTGATGAGACAATAGGGAAACGGAAAGTGAAGACATGTGAAGGGTCTTTGGAGGGCTTCAGAACCCACCTAACCTAACTTTTGATTGCATTGCTAGCAAATATTATGTGAATATTAAACAATATATATATATATATATATATATATATATATATATATATATATATATATATATATATATATATATATATATATATATATATATATATATATATATATATATATATGATATGGTATGGCACCCATCTTGTATATCAGCCCCCCGCTTCACCTGGTGCTAGAACCGCCACTGGACCAGGCAGGGTGTCAGCACGGAAGCACAGCTTTAAGGACAATAGGAGGCACTCATCAGGGCCATAAGCCTTCTGAGAGTTGAGGCCATAGAGGGCATAGAAAACATCATTCTTAAGTTAAGAATCTTAATAACAGGCATCTTGGAGACAGAGGGGGGATGAGTAGGAGGAATATGCCCAGAATCGTCCAGAGTGGAGTTTTTACAGAAAGTTTGAGAGAAGAGTTCAGCCTTAGAGATAGATGAGACGGCGGTGCTGCCGTCAGGGTTAAGGTGAGGAGGGAAAGATGAAGAGGTGAAATTGGTGGAGATATTTTTGGCTAGGTGCCAGAAGTCTCTGGAGGAATTAGAGAAAGCAAAGTTTTGACATTTACTATGGATGAAAGAGCTTTTGATAAGTCGAAGAATAGATTTGGCACGATTCCAGGCAGAAATGTATAGATCATGGTTAGGAGGAGTGCGAAGGCTCTGGTACCTTTTGTGAGCTGCCTCCCTATCTTTGATAGCACGAGAACAAGCGTGATTAAGGGCCGCTTTCACAGTCTTTTTTTTTTTTTATCGTTACCAATGGCGACGATCGCCGCTTTAGAATTTCCACTTAAAACTGGCCGATGGGGTAGTGGCCGCTGCGGGGTTAGCCTAGCCTCGCACCTTACCACACACGCTCAACACCTCTCGCTTCCTCTGCAGCCGCCACTACCCCATAGGCCAGTTTCACGTGGAAAACTATAGCGTCGATCGGCGCCTTTGTTAACGATCAAAACAAACAAAACGACTGTGAAAGCGGCCCTAAACCAAGGGTTCTTAGCATGAGGAGTAGGGAAAGTACGTGGAATGTGTGCCTCCTTTCCAAAGACAATCACCTCTGTGATGCGCTGGGCACACACAGAGGTGTCTCTCTCCTGGAAGCAGTAATTATTCCACGGGAAATTGGAAAAGTGCATCCTCGGGCCGTCCCACCGAGCTGAAGCAAAATGACAGAAGCATCGCCTCTTCGATGGGTCCAGAGGATGTACAGGAGCGATAGGACAGGATACAGAAATAAGGTTGTGATCGGAGGAGCCCAACGGAGAGAACAGTTTGACAGAGTAAGTAGAAGGGTTAGAGGTAAGGAAGAGGTCTAGTATGTTGGACCGGTCTCCAAGACGGTCGGGAATACTTGTAGGGTGCTGAACCAACTGCTCCAGATCGTTGAGGAGAGCAAAGTTGTAGGCTTGTTCACCAGGCTGGTCAGTGAAAGAGGATGAAAGCCAAGGCTGGTGGTGAACATTGAAATCTCCTAGGATGGAGATTTCAGCGAAGGGAGAGTGGGTCAAGATGTGCTCCACTTTAGAGTTCAAGTAGTCAAAGAATTTTACATAGTTAGTAGAGTTAGGTGAAAGATAAACAGCACAGATGTATTTAGTAATAGAATGCCAATGAAGTCTTAGCCAGATGGTGTAAAATTCTGAAGAGTCAAGGTCGTGGGCACGAGAGCAAGTGAGTTCGTTGCGCACGTAGGTGCAACATCCAGCTTTGGATTGAAATTTAGGATAGAGGTAGTAGGAGGGACTGGGCACGATAACAGAAAACCTTATTCCCAATAACCGATAACTGATAATGGAAAAACTTATCGGTGATAACCGATATTCGTTAACTGGAAACACAAATATAGGCGATAACCGATAACCGATACCCGATATTAATCCACAATTCCGATACTAGCTAGCGATAAGTCCGATAGGCGAAAACGATACTATATTGATATTTCAAATAAAAAAAAACATAGATGAATTAAAATTTTCATTATCTGTATTTTAGAAAACTTACAAAACCTGAAAACCACACGTTGACACGTACATATGGACGCGGTAATACTAGAAACGCCTGAACCGGTGTTGTGTTATTTGGCGTCCCCACCGTCAAAAGCTGGCGCTTTTGTTTACAAACACATACTGGTCTCTCGTGAACTACGCATGTTCAGACCAGCAAGCGTAGACCTGTACAGTCTCACAAAGCTTTTTAACCGCAATTAAGAGTTGCTGGAAGGCTGAATCAGACATACAGTACCACTACCACCATCCCCGCTGTTTCTAGAACGACACTCTGTACGAGTTGTATTTATATGTACAGAGTGTCGTTCTAGAAACAGTGAGGGTGGTGGTACTATATGTCTGATTCAGCCTTCCAACAACTACTCTTAATGTGTTAAAAAGCTTTGCGAGACTGTACAGGGCTACGCTTACTGGTCTGAACATGCGTAGTTCACGAGAGACCAGTGTTTGTAAACAAAAGCGCCAGATTTTGACGATGGGACACCAAATAACACAACACCAGGTGCCTTCAGTACCATGGCATGCTCACAAACGAATATGGAATAATAAATTTGAGGCAGTGAATAATCATTTTTGGGGCAAAGTTAAATGATTTTCCTCATTGATATATTGGTCTTTGAGTCTAACATAAAAAAAAATAACCTAGTGTTTTAATGTTGATGATTAAAGTAAGAAATCTCTTCACCGAAGATATTTCATGCCCCGAATTTTTTTCATACAACACCGGGCGCCCGGGCCACGCATGCGCAGTAGGGAGACAACGTTTTTTTTTTTCTGAGAGGCGGAAAAAAGTAGCGATTATCGCTGATATATATATATATATATATATATATATATATATATATATATATATATATATATATATATATATATATATATATATATATATATATATATATATATATATATATATATATATATATATATATATATATATATATATATATATATATATATATATATATATATATATATATATATATATATATATATATATATATATATATATATATATATATATATATATAGAGAGAGAGAGAGAGAGAGAAATATTCTTTTTTTGGGGGGAGGGAGAGTGAGAGGGTGCGTGAGTGGTGTGTTGTGAGGGTTTCCGGGATAGTTTCTTGCCGCACTCTACAGCCCCACCTGTCTCGATTGCTTACATGTCGCGAGGTAATGGCCTGATGAAAATGTCGCGAGGTAATGGCCTGATGAAAATGAAAACACACGAGAAAAATATTCGTGTATGTATTCGCTAAAAGAAAGCCGAACAGCTACATGCTTTATATATACACAATTTCACATGCATACATGTATGTGTAATATATTCTCTCTCTCTCTCTCTCTCTCTCTCTCTCTGTGGCCGAACTGGTAGCGTACTGGGCCCACATTCACCGCGTGATGGACGACGCGGGTTCGAATCCCCACGCTACCACTCGGATTTTTCAGTCACCGCCGAGTGGCTTAAAACTACCCACATGCTGTCCTGAAGACCACCCATCAACCCGGACTCTAGAGGAAGCCGTCCAAGCGAATCAAGAACGAGTTCTGGGGGGCAGCATGAGCCAATGCAAGATGGCGCCACTATAAACACTCGCCTGCGCCAGAACGGGCTGGGCCGACCATCAGGCCCCACCTGGAAGAAGCCTTGGGCCGACCATCAGGCCCCACCAGGAAGATGCCTACCGGTGCAACAGGCAACGACTTAAAAAAAAAAAATAAATAAATAAATAAATATATATATATATATATATATATATATATATATATATATATATATATATATATATATATATATATATATATATATACACACACATTATATACTCGTTCACACACACACACACACACACACACACACACACACACACACACACAAGAACATAGGAGGCCAGACGGCCTTCAAAAGGCAGATCCTGAAGATGGATTGCTCATCAAATTCCTCTCCCGTCCATAAATGCATCTAATCTTCGTTTAATCGTTTCAGTTGTGTTTGCCTGAATTACGTACCTCATCATTTGTTCCACTCATCCACCATCCTGTTCGTGAACCAGCTCTTGCCTATTTCTTTATTTCTTCCCCGAACTTGAATACATTCAACTTATACCCATTACTGCGTATTCTCACACCAGTTTTTAATATAAACACTTTCTTTAAATTAAACTTGTTAATGCTTTTAAACCATATAAACATCTCAAATAAATCCCCACGCATTCTACGTCTTTCCATGGAATGTAAGTTAAGTTGCTTTAGTCTTTCTCTGTACGGTAAGTTCCTAAGTCCTTGGTTCATTTTAGTAATTTTCCTCTGTATTGCTTCGAGGAAATCTATATCCCTCCTGTAACCAAACTAAACAGCATAATCCAGGTGAGGTTTAACCAAATACAGGTTAAGGATAAATTCTGAGCTCCAGTTGCTTATACGCTTCTTGATAAAGAAATAAAAAAAAAAAAGATTATTTGCGCGGTTTCTAGAGATAATATATACGTTGATTTCTGGGTGGAAGGTTAGAGTTCACAAGCACACCCAAATCCCTCTCGCAGCTAGAGTGGTCAGGAGGCGTGTTATTTAATGTATAAGTACTTTGAGGGTTATTTCTTCCCATACTTAGGACGCTGCATTTGTCGATATTGAACCGAATCATCCATTTGTCAGCCCATTCATACAGGACATTTAGTTCCTCCTGAAGTAGGCTTACCTCAACGTCTGAACTGATCACTTCAGGAGGAAACTTTCCAAAAAAAAAAAATAATAATAATAATAATGAGGTTAACTCAAAAAAAGGGGGGAGGAGCTAACATGAACTTTCGACACTGAAAACAATAACAAAAAAAGGTGAGGAAGTTGTCTTCATTAGTGAAGTTCTCTTCATTAGTAACAATTAGTTAAGCTTTAAATTCACAAATTATATTTATTAAACAATAATGCTCATACGATATACGTAACAGCGGTGGGTAGAAGTATTCTCCAATGTCAAAGACAAAAACAACCATCAACGCATGTCAGATATAGTTCAGTTCATAATGTGCCATCCTGGAACTAATGCTTCCACTGAACTTGTCTTTTCTTTCATGAACAAGTTGTGGGCATCTGACAAAAACACAACTTCAAATTGCAACGCTAAAAGCATTGCTGGCAAGAAAGATAAAGTTTAAACAGAGTTGCATGGACTTCTATAGAGGTTGTTTCAATCTACTCCTGGGTATCTCAGTGTCTCCCTTCCTCTCTATCCCTCCCTTACGGAGGTCCTGTCCTGCTCCCCATAGCAGAGCTGAGGTGGTGGGGGTGATCGCACTCTTACCAACCCTGTACAAATGTATTTACCCATATTTTCATTTATTTTCCTGATCGATTCTAAGGCCCCGTCCACACGATGGGCCACCCAACGAACTCTGCCCTTCTCTGGTGGAAAGAAAAAACGCCACACGATGGGCCATCCGACGGGCTCTGCCTTTCCCTGGTGGAAAGAAAAAACGCCACACGATGGGCCATCCGACGAGCTCTGCCCTTCTCTGGTGGAAAGAAAAACCGCCACACGATTCTGGTGGAAAGAAAAAACGCCACACGATGGGCCATCCGACGAGCTCTGCCCTTCTCTGGTGGAAAGAAAAAACGCCACACGATGGGCCATCCGACGGGCTCTGCCCTTCTCTGGTGGAAAGAAAAAACGCCACACGATGGGCCATCCGACGAGCTCTGCCCTTCTCTGGTGGAAAGAAAAAACGCCACACGATGGGCCACCCAACGAGCTCTGCCCTTCTCTGGTGGAAAGAAAAAACGCCACACGATGGGCCATCCGACGGGCTCTGCCCTTCTCTGGTGGAAAGAAAAAACGCCACACGATGGGCCACCCAACGAGCTCTGCCCTTCTCTGGTGGAAAGAAAAAACGCCACACGATGGGTCATCCGACGGGCTCTGCCCTTCTCTGGTGGAAAGAAAAAACGCCACACGATGGGTCATCCGACGGGCTCTGCCCTTCTCTGGTGGAAAGAAAAAACGCCACACGATGGGTCATCCGACGGGCTCTGCCCTTCCCTGGTGGAAAGAAAAAACGCCACACGATGGGTCATCCGACGGGCTCTGCCCTTCTCTGGTGGAAAGAAAAAACGCCACACGATGGGCCATCCGACGGGCTCTGCCCTTCTCTGGTGGAAAGAAAAAACGCCACACGATGGGCCACCCAACGAGCTCTGCCCTTCTCTGGTGGAAAGAAAAAACGCCACACGATGGGCCATCCGACGGGCTCTGCCCTTCTCTGGTGGAAAGAAAAAACGCCACACGATGGGTCATCCGACGGGCTCTGCCCTTCTCTGGTGGAAAGAAAAAACGCCACACGATGGGCCATCCGACGGGCTCTGCCCTTCTCTGGTGGAAAGAAAAAACGCCACACGATGGGGCATCCGACGGCTCTGCCCTTCTCTGTTGGAAAGAAAAAACGCCACACGATGGGTCATCCGACGGGCTCTGCCCTTCTCTGGTGGAAAGAAAAAACGCCACACGATGGGTCATCCGACGGGCTCTGCCCTTCGCTGGTGGAAAGAAAAAACGCCACACGATGGGCCATCCGACGGGCTCTGCCCTTCTCTGGTGGAAAGAAAAAACGCCACACGATGGGCCATCCGACGGGCTCTGCCCTTCTCTGGTGGAAAGAAAAAACGCCACACGATGGGCCATCCGACGGGCTCTGCCTTTCCCTGGTGGAAAGAAAAAACGCCACACGATGGGCCATCCGACGGGCTCTGCCCTTCTCTGGTGGAAAGAAAAAACGCCACACGATGGGCCATCCGACGGGCTCTGCCCTTCTGGTGGAAAGAAAAACGCCACACGATGGGCCATCCGACGAGCTCTGCCCTTCACTGGTGGAAAGAAAAAACGCCACACGATGGGCCACACTACGAGATCTGCCCTTCCCTGGTGGAATGAAAAAACGCCACACGATGGGCCATCCGACGGGCTCTGCCTTTCCCTGGTGGAAAGAAAAAACGCCACACGATGGGTCATCCGACGGGCTCTGCCTTTCCCTGGTGGAAAGAAAAAACGCCACACGATGGGCCATCCGACGGGCTCTGCCCTTCTCTGGTGGAAAGAAAAAACGCCACACGATGGGTCATCCGACGGGCTCTGCCCTTCTCTGGTGGAAAGAAAAAACGCCACACGATGGGCCATCCGACGGGCTCTGCCCTTCTCTGGTGGAAAGAAAAAACGCCACACGATGGGGCAGCCGACGGGCTCTGCCCTTATCTGGTGGAAAGAAAAAACGCCACACGATGGGCCATCCGACGGGCTCTGCCCTTCCCTGGTGGAAAGAAAAAACGCCACACGATGGGCCATCCGACGGGCTCTGCCCTTCTCTGGTGGAAAGAAAAAACGCCACACGATGGGCCATCCAACGAGCTCTGCCCTTCACTGGTGAAAAAAAAAAGTGGAAAAAAAATGTCCTCGCAGGGCCGTAATTGCTGGAGGCCCGAGCTATGGACCCCCCCCCCCCCGCCCCCCACTATGTTTTCAAAATGCCCATAAAAATGCTAATATTTTCAAAAGATATAAAATCCCCCAGCTGCGCATGCTAGCTTCGCTCCCCTCATGAACCTATGATGCCCTCTGCCCCCCCCTAAAATAATTTGCCAAAACTACGGACCTGCCTCGTGTGTCTGGCAGCGACGTAATATCGAGCAGTGCCTGCTGCCAGAATCACTCAATCATCAGAACGGGCATTTTATTCGTTTGCCCGCGGGCACAAACTATAAGCAAACTGCTCGCTTGTCCCCGCCGCCATTGCCCGATCGTGTGGATGGGAACCTCCCGAACTCGGTTCGGATAGCCTACCCCCGACCTCCCCCATTAATTTCCTGACTTCCCTTTTTTTTATTCCCACCGTCACTCACTCTCCCATATCGCTGGTTACAATACACGACTCAACCCATGATTCATCCACCGCGTGAACCCATGAAGAGGTGACCGATTATTGTTACTATTCCATCTGTAAACTGAACACAAGAAGCAATCATTTCATTGTTTATTACACATGTTATTATACTGGGAAAACATGAAAACAAGCCTTGAATTATTTTTTTTTCTATCAGTAAACTTCGGACGCATACGACGCATACGACAAATTTCACTTTTATTATTTTTTGAAACCCTCTTTAACTGGAAAACAAACAGGCATTTTACTATTTTTTTTTAATCTTCAAACTGATAAAAAGGAAACAAAAAAAATTTCACTATTTTTTTATACATTTTTTTCGGTATTTCGTTGGGGATATACCCCAAGGAAGGAAGGCGGTGCATGCCGCGCAACCACCCAGACGGTAGTGATGCCCAATCCTTCAAGTGAAAGCCCAACAACGGGGCTGGGGTGACGGAAAGAGCCCAACCTTTCCACTCCCAATGGCACCGGGTAGGACTCCAATCTATACGCCCCAGCATCTCGCCGGCACGTAAGGCGGAGACGCTAACCACTGGGCCACCTTATTTTAATACTACGCATGCCATTATACTTAATACTGTTTTTTACTTTTTTGTCTGTAAACTTGAAACGAACTAATGGCCTAAAATTTTATATCCCGCATGTCAGTATATTTACACTTTTTTATTCGTTTGTCAACTGAAATAAAAAAAAACAAATAAACTTCTGTCCCTGTCTCCTGCTCCGCGCGTTGCGGGTTCAGCAGCAACACACACTGACTGAGTTGTTACATTCTCGGTATTTATTCCTTTCATTGCCGTTTCTTAGTTTTGGGGAAGGAATTTTTCTTCCATCAGTTTATCTTTGTTCAGTTGAGTGTTTTGAGACATCATTCGTTGTGCAAATGAATACTAACCGTATGTCCAAATGCCAAATGCGACGAAATGTGAAAACAAAGGAGGGGGGAGAGGGGAGGTGGTGTTTGGCTTACATTATATAATATTCATCTGTCTTTTAGTGACCCTGAGTGAGGTCGTGGCAAACGCGCATGGATACTTCTGTAGTATTTTAGCTGGGGTGGGCCGCGGGTTTTTGTTAATGAGAGCTTTCAAACTCCTTTTCATATCGACACTATTTACTATTGTTTTCTGGCAGGGTTGAAGGCTAGTAGAAAATAACTATGACAAGAGGAGAGCAGTTGGCGTGTAGGGAAAGAGGCATCGGCGCGTTATTTCTGCTTCTCTCTCTCTCATGTTTCTTACCTGTTAGTCTCGCGGTCGGTTGAAGTTTTCCTCAACTTTTCGATCTTCACAAGCACTTTCACCTTTTCTCCTCTTGCGCCTAATACTTTACTTAACAATCACTCCCCGGGCACAAGGATGACGCCCGTGCTGTACTGAACTATGGAAAATCTGTCAGTTTTACACCCCTGCCGTAATGTGACTTCTGGCAATGGACGGGCAACGCACACTGCTCAAGCGACGGTCTATCATACCTCTGCTTGTGTTGGCTGTAATAAAAATAAATAATCAGTTCTACTTGGTGTTTGTTTACTTATTATTTTGTTCTACTTCCAGGTACCGTAATTATTATCGTGTACGACTGAATGGATAGTTAATAACAATTTTAAGAAAAGTGACTCATTTTACGCTAGCCAACGTGCCGTTTTTAAAATGCCTTTTTGACTCGTATGTTTACATTGCAGTCTACTTAATCATATGTATATGTGCATAGTTACCGTAAGTAATACCTCAAGGTGCATTTATTTTACTATGATCACTTACTTTTTTCTTGGCATTTATTGAAACTCACACATTTCCTTTCTTTGTATTTATTCTCAAACATTTACCCAATTATTTAACAAAATACAAATCAACCTCCTACCAGAAAATATTTTAGTAGCAAGGAATTAAAGATTTCCTCACCTTTATCAACCTCGGCATGTTGTAGTTTTCATACCAAACACCTTTAAAACAGGGATCCTGGACTTATTTATTCTAAAGGCACAGCACTGGATTACTGTTAGCTATATAGTACCATCATTGCCAAGTTCAGTGGATACACCTCCCTAATACATCAAGGTTTGTACACCATCATGTTTGTTAAATATCTAATAATTATGAAGTGTATTTTTGGTTCTCCTTTATTGGCCGTCACTATAAAAGATAAAGTTTGCTGTATAAGTTAAGCTGTGTGTAACCTCGCTCATCTCCTTATTGGTACTTGAGCTTAAGTTAGGTAATAACCCATTATCCCAGGGCACACACCACAGTGTAACATTCAGATTACTACAATTACCTTCTCCAGGTTTCTCCAGGTACCCACTTATTAAAAAGCCCCAAAGAGGATAAACAGCTAGGTGGGCTGTGAACCAACTGCGACTGCTGGTCTGGAATCTGAGCCTGGGACCATGATTCACAACTAGGCACACCAACCACTGCATCATGGAGGCACACTATCCTCATCTATGTATTCTAGTCTCAACCTTATTTTTTCACATCACTTTTTTTAAATGGGTATCCTTCCCCCTATTTTGTTGGATGCATAACATTTCTGCCACCATATTCTATCCATGAAGTCCCCCTTTTCAGCCTCTCCAGTCACTCTGTTGTCCATTAGCTCATGTACTGCTAGTTGCATGCTGCTTCCACCAATTGTTCTTCTTCAGTGGCCACTCATTGTCCCTTTTATTAGTTATATAACATTTGCAGTGGTCTAGTGGGTTAGAGCATTAAGCCTTGGAAGGTCAAGGCAAGGTGGTTCAAACCCCAGTGGCCCTGCATGAGGTAAGGAAGGGCATCCGGTCTTAAACATTGAGGCACAACCCCAAAACAGTGACCCTATATGAACATGGGTAAGAGGTTAAAAGGTGTCAAGAGAAGGAAGAAAAAGATTGGTTACATGACATCTCTGCCACCTTATTTTATCCATGAGCCCCTTTCAGTTCCCTCTAGCCCCTCTGTTCTCTAATGGCTCATTCCGCTGGTTGCATGCCACCTCCGCCACCTTATTCTCTATGAGTGAGAGTCGCTGTTCCAGGATGACGCAGGTCTGTGTAAGGGTGTCCATCTGGGAGGCAAGGTGCTGCAAAGTGGTGTCGAATCTCTGCAGAGTGTTCCTCAGCAGGTCATCTTCTGCCCTCATATTCCTTGGCTGTAAAGAAAGAAATATTATGAAACTTTTTCTTTGCTTTCTTTTACCTTTATTTGTTGTCCCTATAGCTTTAAACTTAATTTCATTACACTAATCCATTCTTCCTCTTCAATCTGCCTCAAACCCAAAATCTCAAGATCAAGTGGTATTGCTGTAAAGTGATGAAGTGGAGTAACTTTCTGTACATAGCAGGGTTGTGTTCAAAGTGGTGTGTGAAGTGGGGTGGTGGGGAGTGGCTACTCCTACTTCTCATTTTTCTAATTTTTTGCAAAGAATCAGATGCGAGAGAAACAAAAGATGCACATGCAGCTGTGTCTGCTGTCAAGGGAAGAGTGAGGACTGAGGTGATGAGTTGTGTATTAGCCTGGGAGGCACCCTGATAAATAAATCCCTGTGACAAGGTCAAATTAAGCCAACGAAAGGCAGTCCGTAAAAATACATCACTTGTCATTTGCCTGGCAGCTGGAAAAAAATGTCACCCGTCCTTCATTGGCTAACCTTACCCTATTTTCTGCAACCCAGGTGGAGCCAAAATGGCTTCAATCAAAATAATTAAAAACATAACACAACAGACAATATAATTAAGAAATGAAGCATTATACCTCATTTCTCTGCATCTGGTCATAGTGAGCATCAACTCTTGGCCTTTCCTGGTGCTCCCCTTCCTCCCTGTCACCACACTCCTCCACAACCACTGCATCGTCATCCTCCTCTGTCTCCTCTTGGCCATTGATAGGCACCTGGGCTGTTACATTCAGTGGGCTGCAGGCTCTTCCTTCTTCCTCTTCTACTACTTCTAAGTTCTCGCAGGGCTCCACTGACTTCAGGTTAGCTTTCCACACCATCACCTGTGGAATAATTAGGTATTAGATTGTAAACATATCATTAACACTGCAACACTTGAGCAAAGCACTTTGCTCAGGGCAGCATCTAAAAAATAGAATCTTTTCAGGGGGCAGGGTTCAATGCCTTGGTTTGTTTTGTGTACTACTGTGAACAGTGTTAAGCAATCAGGGATCATTTACTAGTTACAATAAGAAGGAGTTTGGTTGACCTGTTTGTCTTTGCTTCCTGAGGCAAAATGCTCCCCACTCTCAGAGAAGCAGCAGCAGGTGACGGGGCCCTGGTGGCCATGCAGAGTGTATATGGGGCGGCCTTCCAGCAGGTCCAGTAGCCTCAGAGTTTTGTCTGCTGAGCAGGTTGCCAGGATGTGACCTGCAAAGGGCAACCTTTTATCATAATGCAATGCAGCATTTCACTTTTTTTTTTTTTTTTTTTTTACAGCAAAGGAGACAGTTCAAGGGCGTAAGGAAAAAGATATAAAAAAAAAAGCCCGCTACTCACTGCTCCTGAATAGAGGTCAAAGGAGTGTCCAAAAAGAGAGGTCAATTTCGGGAGGAGAGGCGTCCTGATACCCTCCTCTTGAAAGAGTTCAAATCGTAGGCAGGAAGAAATACAGATGAAGGAAGATTGTTCCAGAGTTTACCAGTGTGAGGGATGAAAGAGTGAAGATGCTGGTTGACTCTTGCATGAGGGGTTTGGACAGTATAGGGATGAGCATGAGTAGAAAGTCGTGTGCAGCAGGGCCGCGGGAGGGGGGGAGGAATGCAGTTAGCAAGTTCAGAAGAGCAGTCAGCATGAAAATATCGATAGAAGATAGAAAGAGAGGCAACATGGAGACGGAATTTGAGAGGTAGAAGACTATCAGTATGAGGAGGAGAGGTGATGAGACAAAGAGCCTTTGACTCCACTCTGTCAAGAAGAGCTGTGTGAGTGGACCCCCCCCCACACATGAGATGCATACTCCATACGAGGGTGGACAAGGCTCCTGTAAATGGATAGCAACTGTGCAGGGGAGAAGAACTGGCGGAGACGGTACAGATCTCAGGTAAAAGTTGACCCTCAAGGCTGTGACATGTCCAAATAAGGAATAAATTTGTCATATAGATCTATAAATAAATAACTGGAAAACCATACCTGAAAGTTTAGTCTGTGGCCCTTTGAATATCAATATGGGATTCAGCAGGACACACACACACACACACACACACACCTGAGGGATGGAAGGAGAGGCATGTGGCTGGCTCTTCATGGAAGTCATAATGTTGCAGTAATTTGCGTGTCCGGATGTCGTACACCTGATGAAATAAATAGGTATGATAATGATTCCATTTCATTCCAGGCATTTTTTCCTTGCTGTCTCCTCATAATAAATGATTTATATAAATAAATAAAAATAAAAACTATTCAACTCAGCATCAAGGCAAAGAGATTCCTCAGAGATTGTCTTTCTTTGAAAAAAAAACATGAATGGATATATTAATAAATACATAAATAAATAATTACTAAAACCTATCATCAGTTCAGCATATTCTACTACTTTCTTATAGTTTTCATTCATACTTTGGTTTTGCTCCTTTACTGGGAAAAAATAAAGTCAGTGCAGAGATCCCCACCTTAACAGCCCCCTCCTTGCTAGCAGAGGCGATGCAGGAGCCCGAGGGATGGAAGGCCACATAGGTGCAGGAGCTCTTGAGTTCAGGGAAGGAGTACAGCATCGTGGCATTGAGGGTGTCATGCAGCTGGACTGTCTTGTCATCAGCACAGGACACCAGCATCCGGCCGTCTGGTGAAAACCTCACACAGCGCACCTAAAAAGAAGGGAAATTGGATGTGCTGTTCAACCAGGCTTTATGTCAAGAAGGGGGGAGGGAAGTGCCACTCGACCAGGCTTTATGTCAAGAGGGGAAAGAGAAGTGCCATTCAACCTGGCTTCATATCAAGAGGGAAAAGAGGTGCCACTCGACTAGGTTTAATGGCAACTGGGGAAGGTAAAGCGCCACTCGACAAGGCTTTATGTCTAGAGAGAATTTATATAGGGAGGGGAGAGAGAAGTGCCACTCAGCCAGGGTTAACATTTGAAAGAGAGAAAAATGCCAATCAAACAGGCTTCCTATCAAATGGCAAGAGTAAAAGGAACTGTCACTCAACCAAACAAGCGTGTATATTCACATATAATCCACCAAACACTCGTACTCTTTAGCATCTTACTGTATGTCACCGACAGTTTTATGATAATTTGTCTGTTCATCTCGTTCTGACCATCAACAAAATCTATGAGCAACAAACATACCCAGTTAGTGTGCGTGGTAAGAGAGCAAACAAACTTGTGCCTGTGTACAGTCCAGATTTTGATGGATTTGTCGTCAGAGCCAGACACAAGCTGTTGGCCATCTGGAGAAAAGTCCACAGTCCGTACATTGCACTGGTGGGCTCGGAACGTTGTTGAATCACCTGTAAAATTAAAAACAGACATACATAAAGAGGTAAAAAAATACAGACTTAATGAAACATCCCCCAAGGGACTATGAGATGTAGGGAACATACCATACATTGGACAAATTATTAGCGGAGGATATTGGCACTATACAACCCCTTTGAAGGAAATGGACTCAGATATATAGACAAAAAAGATTAAACCAAACACCCCAAAAGCCCTGTGGAATCCCCTTATACCTCTAATGTTTGGGATCCAGAGACGAACAGTGCGATCCCGGGATGCTGAGGCCATAAGGTTGCCACTGGGTGAGAAGCGGACATCATTGACAGTGTCTGTGTGGCCAATGAACCTGAGGAATGGGAACTTATAAGAATCTTCACCTAAAAAAGTTGCACACACACAGCCAGCTCCTGGTCCCATTAGTTGGTGGTTTGTGTATAGGATGGATGTTATCATAGCTCTATAGATGAATGTTTACTCTTGACAGTTTTCTTTCAAATTCTTACCATTTCAGATACTGCAGTTCATTTAAGTAGATCCTTCTTCATATTACGACACAACATGCAAAAGAATAATTCCTGGTGTACTCAGTTTGGGCATAGTCTTCTAGATTTCTCTAGTAGTCCCGCTAGTGCCACTGTCCTTCTATTTGAAATATATACACTCTTGCAGCAGTCAGCATCATATCCTCCATTACCAATTTAACAAGTCTCAAATGCGTCCCCCAGGATGAATCACCTGTATGCTCGGTGGTGCTGGCGGAAGTTCCACAGCATGAGTGTCTGGTCAAGGGAGGAGGACACCAGCTGAGTGCCATTAGGGTGGAAGTGCAGTGCTGTCACCAAGTCCCGATGGCCCTTGAAATGGCACTGGAGAGTTGGATCTTCACTGCACTCTGTAGCCATAGCTGAAAGGGAGATAGCTGAGATAAAATTTACCTTCCCTGGGCAGTAAGACAAATGGGAAATATCTGCACCATGTTGTTATATTACTCTGGGCATTGACTCAATGCTCACCAAAAAATGTAATGGAATTTACTGCAGTCCTTACTTACTAACTTAGTCCTCTTAAATGGTGACCTAACCCTTAAGAAACTTAATCACATTGAATAGTAACCATATGCATTCAAACGCTAGCCTAGCCCTATCACTTGGAAATCTAACACACCCCTACACAGTCTCTACTTTCAGTTTTCATATAATTTTGGCTCATTGTGTAGTGCAATGTCTACTTGTCTCCAGAAGAGTTTAATTAGTCTTTTTCTTTCCTCTATCTAGAATTATTAATTTATCAACAATAGCTTACCATTCCTAGATAGGTTACATAACAAAACTACACAATTACACCCATATCAAGATGATGGCTTAGGGCCTTAGGCCAACAGCAAACTCACTCACTGCCACTCCGCATTTTATGAGTGGCAACCTGCCCCCGCTAAAATAGTAACCTATCACTGTATATTTGTAACTGATTATTGCTTAACCTCATAAACGAGTAACTGCAAAGGGAATGGTTATCAGTGATGATAGCACACTTAATTGCTGGAGTGAACTGGGTGTAATTCCGTAGTAATTCCTGTTATTAATTTTGTCTCGGAAAAAGACCATGTACTTTGCCTGTCCCTTCAAATACAAGCTAAACCTCTCTCAAACAGTAACCTAACCATCAAACAAAAAGTGTAACCTATTTCCCTTCAATTGGTAGCCTGCCTTAACCGCCTAGCCCTCAAATGGTAACCAATTTGCCTTAATTAAGCTAACCACCTAACCTATTCTCCTTTAGTTGGTAGCCTGCCTTAACTGCTTAGCCCTCAAATGGTAACCTTGTCCCTTAAACAGTAACCTAACTACGTAACAAACAAGTGATAACCTATTTCTCTTAAGTTGAGAGCCTGGCTAGCCCTCAAATGGTAACCGATTCCCCTAAACAGTAACCTCACCTTACCAACCACTCACACGGTAACAATCTAGTCCCTATAAACGGCAACACAGCCCCAACACGCCTAGGCAATGCATATAACAGGCAAAACGTAACAACTGACAGCTAACTTTCAACACAAATTGAAACACACACAAATGAAGTCAATGGATCCGTAGTGTTGCCTCTTCGAACTGATATTTCACAGAGGTTAAAGAGTTTTACCGTGTCACTTAGGTGCTGGCAGGTGGACTAGGTGTTTATATGGCTAATATGTTACACCTGGAAGCACAGTTCAATTCAAATCACAGGTAAGTGGACGGTAAATCAACAGGTGAGGGGAGGAGAGAGGGGGCCGTTGGTTTGTTTTTCGCGGTTGGCAACTTGCGAGAGAAACGGTTATTAGTGTTGTTTTTCCCTCATTTATGGTTGTTTCTCCTTATTACAGTCATTCAGGGCAGTTTTAATCTATTGACTCTACAGCTTCTTTTTGTCCATTGTAAAGAGCAAATTATAAAATACAGCCAAACGTCATTCATTCATTGTCACTTCATTCATTTATGGTAGTTTTCCTTATTACAGTCATTCAGGGCAGTTTTAATCTATCCATTTGACTCTACAGCTTCTTTTTGTCCATTGTAAAGAGCAAATTATAAAATACAGCCAAACGTCATTCATTCATTGTCACTTCTTTCCTTATTACAGTCATTCATGGCAGTTTTAATCTATTCATTTGACTCTACAGCTTCTTTTTGTCCATTGTAAAGAGCAAATTATAAAATACAGCCAAACGTCATTCATTCATTGTACGTCACTTTTATGATTGTTTCTCCTTATTACAGTCATTCAGGGTAGTTTTAATCTATTCATTTGACTCTACAGCTTCCTTTTGTCCATAGTAAAGAGCAAATTATAAAAAAATACAGCCAAGCGTCATTGTCACTTCATTCATTTATAATCGTTTTCCTTATTACAGTCATTTAGGGCAGTTTTAATCTATTCATTTGCCTTTACAGCTTCTTTTTATTTAATTGTACAGAGTAAATATACAGATAAAAATACATCCATTGCAAATGTCATAACACAAAACACTGAAGAAGTAGAACTGTTTTAAATATGATAACACAAAACACTGAAGAAGTAGAACTGTTCTAAATATGATAACAAACTAATTAAAGCTTTAAAACGACTGAAGCTTAATGATGATAACACGTACAAAACACTGAAGAAGTAAAATTAAGTGTTAACTAAAGCTTTAAAACGACTGAAGCTTAATGATGATAACACAAAACACTGAAGAAGTAAAATTAAGTGTTAACTAAAGCTTTAAAACCACTGAAGCTTAATGATGATAACACAAAACACTGAAGAAGTAAAATTAAGTGTTAACTATATAAAGCTTTAAAACGACTGAAGCTTAATGATGATAACACAAAACACTGAAGAAGTAAAATTAAGGGTTAACTATATAAAGCTGTAAAACGACTGAAGCTTAATGATGATAACACAAAACACTGAAGAAGTAAAATTTAGGTGTTAACTAAAGCTTTAAAACCACTGACGCTTAATGATGATAACACAAAACACTGAAGAAGTAAAATTAAGTGTTAACTAAGACTTTAAAACGACTGAAGCTTAATGATGATAACACAAAACACTGAAGAAGTAAAATTAAGGGTTAACTATATAAAGCTTTAAAACGACTGAAGCTTAATGATGATAACACAAAACACTGAAGAAGTAAAATTAAGTGTTAACTAAAGCTCTAATACGACTGAAGCTTAAACATAATACCACAATTAAATTAAACAAAGAGGAAGAAGAAGAGGAGGAAGAAGAAAGGTAAACATTTATCAGCACAGCAGCCTCGAGAGAAGAAAGAAGCCATTGAAAACAAACGTCAACAACAACAAGCAGGGACTCTCGCTTGCCTCAGATCTTCGTTATTTCACCATCACGTCCATTACAGGCTCACACTAGTAGCCATAAAGGGACGCTGGGAGGCCTAGGGAGTCACGGGATGCTGTGTGTGGCGTGAGAGAGCACAGGATGAGGGAGATGTGTTGACCTTGTGAAGATGAGTCAGGAAAGGTACGTGGAAAGATTATGGTCGGTATTATAAGACACGAAATTAAGGTCAGATTCATCATATAAACAGAAACCTTCCCGTAAACAATAAAGGTCGGTATTATAAGACACTCGTTTCTTACATCAGCTCTTTCTAAGGTCAAAGAGGGGATCAGTCGGGTTCTAATGAGTGTTTCTTTAGGTTCATGGTACAGAAGAAAGGTCAGACTACCACCAGGGTCGTAATATAAACAGAAACCTTCCCCCTAAACAATAAAGGTCGGTATTATAAGACACTTGTTTCTTGTACCAGTTATTTCTAAAGGTCAAAGAGGGGATCAGTTGGGTTCTAATGAGTGTTTCTTTAGGTTCATGGTACAGAAGAAGGGTCAAACTACCACCAGGATCATAAAACTACTACTGGAAATGCCCCAAACTCCTACGAAAGCCTTGTCAAATATGTGAACTTGGGCGACAAAATGTTTAGTAATATTGCCCCTAGCTGCCCACCTGTGTCTATACCCGTACGTAACGTGATTTGTGCCCGTGGTTTGAATGTGCTGAGTGACTGGGGCAAGGTTATTCATTTCTCTTTCCATGGGGTTTTATCTAAGGGTTGATAAATTTGGATTCTTTTAACCCTGGACTAAACCAACCCATCTCTATTTCCATTAAGATTATGGGCCGTATAACTATATATTTTGTCACCCAAGTTCACATATTTGACTAGGCTTTCATAGGAGTTTGGGGCATTACCAGGAGTAGTTTTAGTTTGACCCTTCTTCTGTACCTTGCTTATCTATGAATGCTTATCTATGAATAGATAGCAGGGAATTAAGAGGACTTGGTGCCCACACTACAGAATGGACATCAACTTGCTAGAATCAGTTCAGAGGAGGATGACCAAGATGATTCAGGGGCTGAGGAACCTCCCATATCAAAATAGGCTGAAACATCTAAACTTACATTCACTAGAGCCCACAGGATAGAACTTGCAGTAATGGATTTAAATTAGAAAAGTATAGATTTAGGAGAGATATAGGCAAGCATTGGTTTAGTAATAGGGTGGTGGGGGAATGGAATAGACTCAGCAATCACATAGTTAGTGCAGGGACGATAGCTTGTTTTAAGAGTAGACTGGATAGCTACATGGACGAGGACGACAGGTGGCAGTGAGGTGTGGGTGCAGTAAGGTGACGGGGTACTGGATGCGTGCCTAGTACCGCCGGTATAACGAGGATCAAGCCTCTACCTGTAACTACACCTCACCCACAGTGAGTAGTGGGGGGGATTCTGGAGCTGCCCTGTGTAGGCCACCCGGCCTCTTGCAGTTTCCCTATGTTCTTATGTTCTTATGTACTTCTTATAATGTCCCCCACGTCTTAAAACTAGTTAGCCAGTATCTTAGTTAATCAAATCAAGGTGTCTGTCATAATGCAGTTTAAAAGTGGCTATTGTTGGGGCAGTTACCACACTCCCCCAACAAGTCACTTTTAAAGTGCTTGAACCTAAAGAAACACTCATTAGACCCTGATTGATCCCCTCTTTGACCTTTAGAAATATAGTTGATTATGAGAAACGAGAGTCTTATAATACCGACCTTTATTGTTTAGGGGAAGGTTTCTGTTTATATGATGAATCTGACCTTAATTTCCATCAGATATCCATGGTTTTTAAGTTGGGAGAAATTTATAATCTAACCTAATGTGACCTACCTTGCAATATTAACTCATCACTAATAAGTAATGTCTATTACAATTTAGTCGGTAGCCTTTCACCACTTAGTTAGCAACCTAACCTCTAACTTGGTAACCTAGCTCCACCAGTATAAATTTAAATTGAAAAAGCCAGTTATAGCAGTGCTATAAAACATAGATTGTAGAATTCCATATCAATTATTTTAGCTTTTTAAAAATTGATGTTTGTGGCCTTCTGACTTTAGTCATAACACACTTCCGTCCTCCATTCCAGTTTTTATTATGGCTGAGCCTGTTGAGCATGACGTGAGCCTTTTGGGACCACAGGAACCCACAGAACACAACCTTGAGTACAACCCTCCAAGCTCAGAGTACCAGGCAGCAAGCAAGGACTACCGCTCAGCCCTCCGGCCTCCACCCCTCACCCCACAGCCCCGGACAGACAGGAAGCCCATGACCGCTGGGTGAGGCCCACTTTGCACCTCCTCTCTGTAGCCTGATTTTATTGTAGCTGAGCCATTTTGGGGGGCCACCAGTGGACATACATAAAATTGCTTAACATTAAAAACATTGAATTTTCACATAATCTTACTACATCATTTGCAGAATTAAAGGAAATAGATATACATAAAGCTACAACTATTGAATTATCATGTGGAAGTACTTTAGAAGTAGCGTAATTAGATGGAAGAACTGCAACCCTGACAATCCTGTTTCATTCGTTGGACTTTTTAGAAGCTTTGCACTGTCCCCTACTTCCATTTTCTTTTATGTGTTGTTGTAGTTTCTTTTTTCAATGGGTTACATCACTTGAGAGGCACTTTTAACTTCTACCACCTTACTGTCACTTGATGTTGTTTCTCATACTCTAACATGCCCCCTAATGTTTGTACAGCCGTGTACTTGGGGGCAGTGCTTCCCCGTACTCCTCCACCAGCCCCGCCACCAGCCCCCGCACCCCTGAGCCGTCACCCAACTATAACATTGATGCCTCAGGTTCCACTTATGCCCTCCAAGTAAGTGCCCTTGGCTTCCATTTTACATATTTGATGATTTTAATTTGTTCCCTTATTTCATCATCACCATTAGCAGCAGCTGCAGCCTGTATACATAATATAGGTCTCTTTCAAGCATTTACATTTGTTTGACCTGTGCCTTTAGTTTCCAGTTTTGATGTAAGTGTTCTGTAAATTAACATAATGTGTATGGAAATTAATTTTTTTATGTACAGGACTCCTTATTTTATGTACCGTAGGTATGCTAATTTGTTAATATTGATGATAAGGAAGTTTTGAAAAATAATAGCTTCATGAATTGATACTCTAGCTTATTTTGTACATTTACTTTTCACATGAATCAATATCATTTGTGCCATAGACTTTCCTCACTCATGTCACCATACTGTCTGCAATGGGCTTGTACAGTGCATGGTAGTGGATGTACTGCACACACACACACACACACACACACACACACACACACACACACACACACACACACACATTCTCTCACCTTTTCCTTTTCCTCACACTGGTCTTTCCTTCCCTTATCAAGCATATTTTTTCTCCTCTTCTGACCTTTCTACTCTCTTTCCCAACCTTTATGAACCTTCACTCTTTTCCTCCTCTGCAACCTTCTTTCATCCATCATCTTCCATCCCCTACTAAACACACTCTTCCCCTCCTCCTTTACCCCCTCCTCCTCCTTCAGTTCAATAGGCCTCAGACACATGCACACTAAAGGAAGAAAAAAAAATGCACACATGTCTCACCCTAGTTTAGTGACTTGTCTAGAAGCACACATTCCTGTTTGTTTCCATAGATGAAATATTTTCATCAAAATCAGTTTGTGACATTGATGTAGCTGCAGCACTTCCATTGAATTGCTTGCAAATTTGAATGCACAAATAAATTTAGTGCTCATATAGAAAAACTAGCCTGGAAATTTTGAGGTATAAAAATGAACTGTTGTCAAAATAAGTTGTGACCATTACTTTGCCCTGACAGAGTTCATCTTTATACCTAAACTTTAATTTCCTGGTATGAGTCCCTTGTAAACCTAACCTTCCTTCCCTCACCCCGGCACACATTGTTTATCTTTCCCTCCGTGCACCTCAGGTTGCTCTCAGAAACATGAAGGAACGTTACCACAAGCTTCAGAAGAAAATGGCCCTCATTGAAGATGATAATCAAAGGCTCATTACAGGAAAATCTGAGCTTTTTGGAGAAATTGGGAAACTGCAGGTACTTAGTAGCTAGTAGTTTGCTTGAGCATGTGCTGTTTTATAGGGTTAAATGGTGTCTAACAATGACTGAAAGAGGGAAAACCATATAATCTATGACAGCATTTATCTTCACGGTGAACATAGCTTTACATAATCACAAAAACATTCTTTTATTCTGATTTCAGTTATTGAAAGTAAGAAAGTTGTATACCAGGATATCCTCATAATAAACATAGCTCTACATAACACCCCCCCCCCCCCCCCCATTTTTTTTTTTTTTTTTTTTTTTTTTCATCAGGAATTTGGAATTATTTCTTATATATTTGCCTGTCCTGTTCCCTACCTCCTATACATAATAAAAGATGTCAATGACACCTTTATATTACAATTATTTAAAGGCACTTAACCAGGATTAGGGCCCACATTACCAGTGGTGCTAATACAAAAGTCTGAATATATGTAAGGCTATGTGCATCACTGTGACAGTCTGGAACACACAGTAGCTTACCCTCACCAGCTATGCACACTGGCAGTGATATGAGGACATCTGTTTCAGACGTGCAGGCTTTGTTTTCCAAGTTATCTTCTTGGGGAGAATATAAAGTTTAAGACCACAGATTCCAGCCCTTCAGGACTTCAGGTTGGGAGTGGGTGTGTTAGCAGCTTGAAGAGCAACTAGAATAGTCAGTTTGAGCCATATGGGTGTTTGGTATTCAGATAATTAAGTTGTGTACAGTATACAGTAAGGCCTCAATTTAATGGACTTAAGGATGGATGCCATGTTCAAAATTGCCAAAAATCCAATTTTCCAGGATCAAAAAAGTGCATGATATTAACTGGTATGGTAATCATGGTAAATTAGATGTGGCTATTGATAGATATGATTACCTACTGTAAATACACAGAAGCTATATGAAACACTGTATATATTGATATTAGGCACCAAGTAAAACAAAAAGAGCACAGTTAATAAGACATACAGCCGGTGACTGACAAGTTCAGACACGCACTGTGCAAGTGTGGACATGTATGAATTTCCTAAGACTGCTCAGATTTCTAATTTTTGTTTGGATTTCCTGAACCTTAGATTTTCCAAGTCTGGTAAATTGAGGTAATTCTGTACTATTATTTTTCTTAAAGCTTTGGCATTAAACCATGGTTCTGTGCTAGCCGGTTAGTTTTCTCACTTAAGCCTATTGATGATGAAATAGTTCACACATGCATGCTTGGTACAGTTTTCTGGCTTTCACCACCAAACTAAACAAGGAACTGGGGCTGTATGTTTCTCGGTGCTTTAATAGAAGTTGGATCCCATGATAGTATTCTCACTGCTGCTATTTGAATTATGCATTTTTATCACCTGATCAGGAAAACAGTATAAAACTTAGAGAGAAGAATTTACAGCTGAACCAAGAGATACACTCAAAGCATCAGGAGTGCTGCACGCTCAAGGAGAAGTTTTCCACACTGACGTCAGAGAACATGAGCCTCACGAGACAGCTGGCCAGGACCTCACAGGAAAACAGACGACTCTCCAAGCAGGTGAGTGTGTCTAGTTGTGTTGCTCATTTGCGGAAATCAGTTGGTCCAGGTTGGTAATGTAGAGAGGGAGATGGAGAAGGGGGAGGGCTATACAACTGTAAACTCTCCAGAAAGAGGTGTAAGATTATCCTCATTTTTACAAGACAATAATAGCTGAGGATTCTTGAAGATTGAAAAATACAATACTTGATCCCAGCATGCATTTTCTTTATACTGAAGTAATGAAGCAGTGTCAGAATTCATGGAAACCTTTACATGTTAACTTCTCATATGTGTTTTCTTCCATCAATCACACATTTTATCTGTTGAAGTAATAAAGCAATATCAAAATAAAAAAAAAATATATATCAACACCTTTCCTCTTTGTCCCTCCCCTATCCTCAGGTGAATAACTTGAGCAATGAAAACCGGAGACTCAAGGAGAAGCTGAGTCTCATCGCCACACAGGTGAAGGCTCTGCCAGGTGGCGCCTCGCTGGCTGCCTCTGCCTCAGAGCTGGCCACCAGCTCACGGACGAAGGCTCTTCCCCCCATAGGTTTGGCTACAAGGTCTTTTTTTATTGCCATAAAAGCCTGTTTGTTAGAACCTGTTACTGTCCCGATTAGCAGGATGTCAGAAGTCCTATGTCAGACTCTTATATGTCAGCCCAAATCAATGTAATGAGTGCATATTTATAGTATTAGCATTCCAGCCTTCAGACTATTGGTATTTTTCAGACCAGTGAAAGTTGGATTGACAAAGATTTGAAAAGTGCATCTGTTTCCTCGTTTCAGATGGTCCAGACAGTTTTGAAGACCTGACAGCCAAATTCCATCCATCTTACAGAGATAACACCATTGATGGTTATGAGGAGGTGATTATTCTCTTTCTTATTGGTATAATCGATGTGAAAGTGAAGCAGGGAGGCTGTGGCTGAGTGGTTAGCGTGCCGACGCCACATCCAGGAGGAAGTGGGTTCTCTCCCACCGCCACAAGCTGGGATTTTTCAGTCACCGCCAAGTTGCTTAAGACTACCTACATGTTGTCCTGAAGACCACCTATCAACCCGGACTCTAGATTCTCTTTCTAAAAAGAGGATTAGTGATGAGCTCCAGGGGGCAGCAGGAGCCAAGCAAGATGGCACCTCTATAAACACTTGCCTGCACCATAATGGAGCTGGGGACGACCATCAGGCCCCACCAGGAAAGCCCACTGGTGCCATAGGCCAAAACATTAAAAATAAAAAATGTATCCATAAAGGTTGAACAGGGAGTCAGAAATTAAGGTAGAATATGATTGTCAATTCATATCATACCTAAGCAATTAGTACTCCTACTAGAAAAAAAGAAACTCAGTAATTTTATTTAGATATAAAATGGAAATGTCAAATTAAAGTTTGATTTTCTCTCTTGATTTTGATGGTATTTTACTCTCATTACTCAGTTCAATTCTCCAAAGTACCAACATCTAGGTTTCTTTAGCATGACTATTCATGCCCGTTGAGAGGGGAGTTAGAAATTAAAGTATCCATGAGAGTAATAAGTTGAATGCCCAAGTGTCTAGTTTTCTATTGCATCCACACGGCAGTATAGGCGACTTATTGTGACTTCCTGAATACTACCCTTAACTTTGACATGGCTTCTTTACACAGGTCAGCAGCAATGAACTTCCTGATTCTGATTCCCCTTGGAGCAGTGGTTTGAGTGAGGAGGAGCAGCAGGTGCAGGCAGCCACCCGGAAAATGAAAGAACTCCTCTCCCGTCTGCAAGACCAGAACCACAGCTTGCTGCTCCTCTCCCCTATCATACACTCCCTCCCACACTCTTCCAGCAGCCAAACAGGTACAGTGCATTGCAACCCAGGCTGTGTTTGTTAGTTCACACACATCATTCAAACAATACTCACTCTGTGTCAGCTACTTCATTCTTTTTACCTCTAACCTGCTTATAATGGCTTTTTTTTCTGCCTGTCCCATAGCACATGAAGTACATGGCTGCAAATAATTTTAGATTATGAGTCATAATAATATGTTGACGAAAAAAGTATATCTGGTCACATTCTTTTTCCCGTGTGGGGAAAAACATATAAAAACTTGATAGTATAGCCTAAAGGAACAGTTTTTGAAGCTGTTGACATTGTAAGAATTGTTTTGTCAGTTGCTGGACTTGGTTGTAGTACAGAAAACCTTCTATATAACTAACTCATTGGGGGAACATCATCATCATCTTTAGCCATTACTAGTCCACGGCAGGACAATGACCTTTCCCAACGTTCTCCACCTCTTTCTGTCTGATGCTAGTGTACACCAGATTGGTATATCCAGAAATCTGTGATATCCAAAGGTGTTAATAGGTATAAGGTAGTAAATGTACTGTATTAGATAAAAAGCAAAATGAATTGTTCTAAGTACGTACTTAATCTTGTCGTACATAAATATGCTGATTTGCTTTTTTTTAATGTCTCATCATATAATGACATCAAAAGAGTCAAATAAAATAATATATAAAAAATGTCTGGTAGATTTACATGGTTCCTTAATCACCCTCACAGGTAGTTCTGATGCAGCCGCTGAAAGAAGCCTCACGATCAGCAATAAGGATGGGACACTAGGACAGAGGGATCGAGACCTCTCCACACTCACTCTCATTGCCTCCACTCACAGCCATCTGGACAATGCCAATGAAGAGGGAGTCTGTCACAGTAGACTGGCCACCTGTGGATCAGTTCTTCCCTCAAATTTTGTGTCTGCTGGAGGCTCATCTGGGTGAGAGTTGTCTTTGTATGACTTGTTGAGCTTGTCATTCTGAACTTAATGACTTTAAAGTCCTTCTTCCAATACCTAGTCTTTATATAAACAATTTCTGAAGATATGTGAGTTTAATAAAGGCTCTTCGCAAGCAGAGCCAGACTTGAGAGCACGAGACAAGAGAGTGGAGGGGACAACAACATCTTGGTGGAGCCCAGCCCTGGGGTGCAGGAGAGGCCCCAGAGCCCCTTTGACTGGAGACAGGTGCAGGTACGCTGTCTGATGCTTTACATGAGTCTTTCTTATATTTCAATTTACACAGCAATATGATAATTAAACAAGCTGTATATATTAAATTGCATATAAGCTAAAAAACAAACCTTGACTCCTAAAAGTTTGTTTATAAATTGTTACTAATAACTTGCAAAATTATATGAAGAGGACTACAACAACTAGAAGTCAACTTGAATAGGATTTAAATTGATTGTTAATTTTTAACTTTTCTGGACAAACAGGAAGCAGTCTGATAGATATTTTAAATAAAAAAGACTCCAACTTGAATAGAATGATTTGACTTAACATTTTACTTTCCCTCATAAGTGAAACAAATATTAGACTGTGATATTCTTTCCTTCAGATGAGTGACGATGAAGGGCGGGAGGGTGACTACACGAGGCCAGACACACGCACGGTCAGCACCTCACCCGACCCCACCCTGGAGGAGGAGGACGAGCGGGTGTGTCCCATGTGCAATGCTGTCTTCCCGAGAGTTATACCCCAAGAGTCCTTCGAGTCCCACGTTGTCAGTCACTTTGAGGTCGAGAATGGCTTTGAGGTTATTGCATGAGGTTGCACACAGAAGGAAGTTTTCTGTGTTTTACGGGGCAGCAGAAAGAGATAGGGTATGTACGCCAATTTGTACACTCCATTCCAATTAGTACTCATTCTAGGAAAATGGAGGTGAGGTATGAATTATAACTACTATCACAATAAAAATTTATTGTTTTATTCTATTTATTAATTTTATTTTATTTATTTATTTTTAACTTATATATAAACCTCAGCTAAATTTTCCAGAACGTGTTTTTCTGATGTGAGCACTGATCATTATGGTGCATATGAATTGGCAAACATCCTCTCTTGACAAATGGTGCCTTTTTTTCTAGTATTGTGCATTGTATTTTGAAACTGTGATATTTTGTATGCATGGAGATGGATTCATTAAGTTTCGTTTCTAGTGCAACTCAGTGCTTCATTCTTCCAGTGTTGTCAGGATTGTATTGACAGGTAGTTGCCTTGGATGAATTAAGATGTAGGTCAGACTCAGTATCCTTAGGCAAAAAGTCTGTCTGTCTTAGTGCTGTATAAATTGAGACGTCAGATAGCAAGATGGAAATTAAACATCAGTCAGTGACAGCTTGCTGCCTTACTCAAGTTGATGTCAGATAGGGGCATTCTGGACAATAATACCAATTCCATACATTTATGAGACTTTTTCCATGTTGCCCATAGAGCCTGTAGGCTCTCTTGAGGGGCCTGGTGGATGGTTCCAGACTGTTGTGGTATGGATGAGTTTTATTTTAAGTGGCTGCCATGATATATGACTTGTTTGGCCCGTGCTGCCCCCCAGTGCTCCTCATGACTGAAGTTGGGGTTGATTGAAGATCTGAACAGCATGTGGATAATCTTCTGCTACTTGACAGTGGTTGAAAATTGTCAGCTGCTCGCAGTGGGACTTAAACCTGGGTCTTTAGGATCACCATGTTTGCACCCTGACCACTTGGACACTGCCTCCCCTTGCATGGACATTTTTTAACTATAAAGTTTGCTTGTGTCACTTATTTTCCCAGAAAACCCAGTCACAAATGTCTGCCATTGTCCTGAATGTCCAGAATATCCCCCACTTGAGTTGGGTGAATTTTATTTCTTACACGTATTGCTCAGCCATGTACTGACACATCTGTGGCCTCAGTATTGCAGATTTTCAGTAATGCAGTTTTCAAGCCGCTAACAACACATAAATCTGGAGCTAGTGTGTGAAGGGGATTAATGGTCAACAGTGCATCTGTATGATATTAAGTTTTGTTTATACATGTATACTTAAATGTATGCACTTGAGGGTTTCCAAATTTCAAGCATTTTTTTTTTTTTTTTCTAATACTGCTTTATCATGTTAAAAGCTGGAACCCACAGTATTGTGATTTGCAATGTCCATTTTATAATGTAAATACTATTATAGCTGTTGATTGCTATATGATTTAAAGAGCATATAGTTTTAAGTACTATTTTCATTATATACATGGCATTATAGTATATACTTATATTTGCCAAAGCAATTAATCTTTCTCCTCTGACTCTCTTAAGATATGTATAGAAAGGAACACATATATGAATGATAGCTTTACATCTAGTGTAATTGCTGATATTTTAATAGGCTGTATTATGGGTATATGATTTAAATGAGTTTATTGTTAATCATAGTAAGGTAGAAGAATTTATATAAAGAGATCATCAAATTTTGTATCATTTACACATTCCACAAATAAAACATGTTACTTGTTAAGTTTTCTTACTTTCACCCTCATATATGGGTTTAATGAAGAAGTGTATACCTACGTATTAAGGGCCTCCGCGTTGAAGTGGTTTGCACCTCTAGCTGCTCATTCACCTTTTCGGGATGGTAGATGTGTCTCGGCGTGATGGCGCAATATCCGCCGCAGGTTCACGTGTCAATGTTGATTGATAGATTATTGTTGCAGGTAAACAACAAGGGAGAAGGGAGGAACATGCCATCCCAACCCCCAGGCAGGACAGTGTGAGATTATACAACTATTAATACATGTGTAGGTAGCACCATGAAACTAAAAAGATACAATGGTAGGAAGTAACGGAGATGAGCACCGTGGCCACGCGCAGCCCCTCAACTTTACTATATACGTATTTATCTGCTGCTGCCTCCCAAGCGTATTGAGTATATAATGCCTGTGGAGGCCTCATTTGTCATCCTTGTATAAATATTTGAGGATAGAATTAAATCCTCAAAGAACACCCTTAGTTTGCACCGTGGTGATGCCGCGTGTGGCAGCCCTGAACTACTGCCGTGCTATACAAGGCTGTGATCTCTGCAGAATTCTACTTTAAGGACTAGTATTGGTAAAGATTCGTATTCGGACCTAAAACGAATCTTAACCCTAGTATTTACTCTATCTCTATTCATTCCCATCTAGTGCTTGGGCAATGTTCTCCGTCCCCACATTTTATTGTCTTATTGTCCAGGGGGAGGTACCGCCCCCTCCCTAGTTGTGCTTTCCTTCCTACCATTGTATCATTTTAGTTTCATGGTGCTACCTACACATGTACTAATAGTTGTATAATCACACACTGTCCTGCCTGGGGGTTGGGATGGCATGTTCCTCCCTTCTCCCTTGTTGTTTACCTGCAACAGTAAACTATCAATCAATCAATCACACGGTAATGGTAATTTTAGTTCGGCAGCCTTGTTGAAAAAAGGAAAAACTGAATAAACTCATCACTATGCACACTGCTTATTAGTGTCTGGGTTTGGTTACATCTATTCGATTGTCTTCTTTTGTGCGACAATAGGGAAAGGAAAGTGGAACCCATAGTTTTGCTCCCTCTTCTCTCAGGCGATCGAAAGGCTACAAGTGTCCACCGGGTGACTCCCCGCTCAAGTTCAAGTTCAAGCATCAGCTGATAGTGACGCACGCACCAAACACATACCAGCCTTGTTCCCCATACTCTCGCCTTCCCAGTAGCACGGTACACGATTTAGAACCTTAATTCGCTCACTCTTTGCCCTTTTACTAGCTGTTACTCTCTTATAAATAATCCAAATAGCCCTAAAGCCTTCACTGCCCCTTCCCCTCCAGCCTCTACCTTCGCCTTCCCACCGAGTCTACGTCTTCGGTAACAGTTTAGCCCTCTTATTCACCCATCGCATTCCCACTGACTGCAAATGATATCACAGTGACCACAGCACCACTTGAGTTTCCTCCTCCTCCTCCTCCTCCTCCCACCCAGCCATGGAGAAGCCACTGGAGAAATGCCTCGACGAAATGCAAGTATATTTGGTCCCATTGAGTGGTTGAAAATATTAGGTAAGGTTAAGATTGGATGTATTAATGCGCCCATATCTTGCTCCCTACCTCACTTAAGTATTCTCCTGTTATCATATTTGTCTCTTACTGTAGTCCAACCATTTCAAATATGAGAGGGAAAAATAGGTGTTGGGATTGTGTGGTAGAGTGGAGGAAAGGACCCGCAAAATCCACCACTTAAACGGACTATTTGAAATGGTTGGACTACTGCCTTCAAACTTCCCAGAATACCATAGGGAAAAAGTGTAAACATCAAAACAAGTGTGTGAATATAGTTATGAAGTTGTTTGCAGCCTGTGGAAGTAGAAAACAAGATATCAGTGTGTTAATTAAACCAATCTTTACCTTAACCCTTTCCATATGTGACGCAGACGTCGGTGTCACAGTATGGAAAGGGTCAAGAGGAAATGGAAGAGGATTAATCCTCTTCTAAACCTTTCAATCCTCCTCTAAATTCCTCTTAATCCTCTTCCACATCCTCTTAAAGAGGTTTGGAAGAAAATTAAGAGGAAATGGAAGAAGATTAAAAATTAAAATACATGATAAAGATAACACAAAAGCATAAACATATTAAAACTGCATACAATATAACTATTTGCTGTGAAATTGCTGTACCACATACGGTGGAAGCACACTTTGCATCATCAAGTATAATAAGGGCTTCCTGTCTAGGGCACACAATCCACATCCTGAGCAAAGGAAAAGTGCTGATGCCATGGTAGTGCTGATGTCATGGTAGTGCTGATGCCATGTGGTAGTAAAAAAGGATAACTGGAGAAGCTGGAGTTTCAAGCAAATAGTAGCAGATCACTGGGAGTCCTCTTGTGCCTTTTTTGCAAATAATGAGCAGAGCTCTCTTGCTCTATTCTCTCTATTGCGTCGGCGAAACAAAAATTATATTATTTATTTATTAATAATATAATATATAAATATATAGGTATATATAGCAGCCAGGTACATAGCAGTGGTAGTGCCAGGTGGCATAGCCAGGGATGGTACACAGGTATGGTGACATAGTAGCCAATGGGTATGTACATAGTGTTACTGTTACATCCTCTTAAAAGAAAAAGGAAAAGAAAATGGAAGAAGATTAAGAGGTTTAGAAGAGGACTAATGGTGATGACGTTGGACGCCGACGTCGGCATCGCTGGATTGAAGGGGTTAAGCAACAGTTTGTCAATGTACCAACTCATAATGCCTAGAATTAACAAGCTATTTGCTTTGTTATCTCATAAATTAATTCCCAAAGAAAATTAAGGTTGTGCTTTCTACTTATTTATCATTTACCGTTGATGAGGTTTCAGGCCCTGCTCCGCTGCTGATGCAGCACTCTCGAGGACCGTCAACAATTGCAATGTTAGCCTCAACAATAATATAGGGCGGAGCAGGGCCTGAAACCTCATCAACAGTAAACTGTAATAATCTTCGATGCACTTATTCTCAAACGTCGTACCTTAAACTAAATTTTCAGTCAAGATTATGGGTATTTATCTAGTTTTACACACCAATTGTTGTTTTTTCAAATGTTTACCAACTATGTATACCTTTGACACACACACACACAATAAAGTTAAGAAAATTTAGCTTTCCAGAGTAATTAATCAATGGAATATCTCACTGGAAAAAGTTATGCAAGCCAAAAACATTCAAAGAGAAATATTACAAAAAATGGTTTTAAAAAGTTGGGACACTGCAAGCTTGACTCATTCCTTTCAAACTACAAAGTAAAGACACATTGGTCAGTATTATAAGACACTTTCCCTTCTCACATCAGCTATTTCTGAAGGTCAAAGAGGGGTCAGTTGGGTTCTAATAAGTGTTTCTTCAGGTTCATGGTACAGAAGGGTCAAATTACCACCAGTGTCATAAAACTACCCCTGGAAATGCCCACAACTCCTACGAAAGCCTTGTCAAATATGTTTTCTTGGGCGACGAAATGTCTTATAATACGACACATTAACTCACAGAATTTTGTCCGTGCCACAGATCGCACAGCCCAGGGGTGTCAGGAGTGCTGTGTGCTGATCACAAGGGACTGTGCCTTGGAGGTGAGGGTTTCATCTTTGTGTTTATACCACCTGTAATGTTTTGAGTGTGTAATGTATCTTTCAAACTTAGTAGCTTTAATTATCAAGACCCATATTCTCAAACACTTTTGATGTGTGAAATGTCAGCTAAGAAAATGTCTGGTAATGAAACATCCAGTAGTGAAATATCTGATCTGGTATCAAACAGTCCTAGTACTACTTAAAATGAAGGATGTAAACTGGCAAACATACCCACACTACTACATTGCCTTAATTGTTTATCTTTTGTGCCGTCAGTGCGAGGGAAGGCAAACAGTGGGTCGTCTGGAACTGTGGTAGCCTTGGCAGAGAGGGTTGCCATGCTGGAGCCTGGCAGCCTTGACCCAGTCATTCTGCTGGAGGGTGATAACAGGTACCACCACAGCTGCCTATGTTTTACTTTTTCTTCCTGGAGGATACATTTGTCAGTTTGTACACATCACTTCAGTTAGTCTTCACATCAGGAAAATAACTTTATACAATGGAAAATCAAGCAGTGGTTTAAAAATGAACTTTTGTCAAAATTAATATTGATAATAATCATTCTTCATTTTGACAAGTTCATTCCTGCTTAGGTATGTTTTATTTCCGAATATGGGTACCAATTGGAATGATGTATACAAAGTGGCTAACATACTGTATCTCATTGTTTTATATAATGTCTATTACTTGTTATGCTTTTTGTAAATCTATGATTATTTTATTCCTTGTGTACCTCCTAAAACTCCAACTTTAGCTTCCTGACACTTCCATGAAACTCATCTACAGCGAGGGACAAAAGTTCTTATGAAATGTGGTGAAAAACCTAAAGCGACAGGCTAAACATGTGGTATATACTGCAGTCCACAGTTGGTAGTACTGACTAAGTTGCCATCTGCTCCATGTATTTATTTATTCCAGGAATAAGACCACCTGTTTAGCCTGTTGTCCTAGGCTTTCACCACATTTCATGACACTACTTTTGTTCCTCACTGTACATCATTCACATTTCCCCTAGCTATTCTGTGTATGGGGGGTGGGGTGGGGTTAAAATGTCATCCATATACACAAACTAACCTGTCTGTCCACCTCTCCCAGTCAGTGCCTCATCCACCGCAACAATGGTGTCACCCTTGCCGTCTACAAGTCTCCAGAGACATCATGAGTCCTGTCTCACCACCTGATGAGACTAACACATATATACATATAGCTAATCATCATTCTTAGAGTATTATTATAATAGTGCATTGTTGCAAAACTAATCTTGGGTTTTTATATTGTACATCTGCAAAAACAAAAAAACAATTATATACTGCCTTAATTTGAGTACAACTTTTATGCTGCTTATGCCCATTATTTACTTCATGTGAAATTGGTGCCAAGTGAAGAATATAACCAAGACCATGTAAGACATAACTGAACTTGATTCAGATGGACTGTAATTATATTTATGCGTCATATGATTCTCTAGGTGAGGGAATGGTGTGCGTCATCATTCCCTTGTCAGTAATACGGAAAGTTTGCAAGTCTGATTTGAGAAAATTGATCATATACAGTCTTTACAATTTTCTGCTTTTGATCATGCTTCAGATCAAACTTGCAAATTGGTAGACTCATTTAAATTACCCCCTTCCACCAAATTTGAATTTCCACCAAATCAAGTTCCATTACTTTCTTAATTTAGTAGGATATTCCTAAAATTGAATGTGACTCCAGTAAAATTAATGACAAAGGCACTTTGGACATCACACATTAGATTTGTTTGCATGTTTTCATCTGCTCAATCTGTCTTGCAGCCACCACCACTTATGCATATCATGTCATCAAAAAATTAATGTATTCCACTAAATCTCAGTTTAGGAAACTATTACTGTAAATTAAGCTAAAAATTAATGTCAAATATGCTTTCCACTTCATTAAATTTCACTAAATCTTGTTTACTTTATACCTGTAATATGTTATTCAATGGAGCCAACATACATGACATTACCAAATACATTAGATTTGACTTTATACGTTTCATTAACAAATATTGTAAGTAGCTAAGACATTATGTAGATATCTATGAAAATGCATATTGTGGGAAGTAACAAGTAAATAGTCTAATTATACAGCAGAATCTTACTAGAGTTAATAGGTAGTCACTGAAAAGATTTGAGAACAATCCTAGATATTTATTATATGTGGAAAAAAAAGGGTCATTATATAGGGATGTCTAATTTGAGAATATATGACTTTGTACAATAAGAAATCTACCTTTACATCCATGACACTCACTGCCCACTGTCATCACTATCACTGGCACTCATCTCATAGCTGACCAGACACTGGGCTTTACCTACTTCACTTACAGTACTCTTTGATGGTTCAGACGCACTGCTACTCGCTTCTCTTGAGTCTTCATTTGCCTCTGAAGTGCTGATACTAGTGCTGGCTCCTAAATCCTTCTCTGTTCTCTTATTCTCCTCCTCTAGCTTCTCTGATTCTTTCTCTGGTCTTTCTGATTCCTCTATCATCTCAGATTCCTCTTCTGTAGTTACTTTCTTGAGAACTATTCCTAAATTTTGTCCTCCAAAGGAGTTTTTAAAGTTAGCGAAATTCTTCTGAGAGTGGGACACAATGTTTTGAAGTGACTGCCTCGCCAGTGCTTTTTTTGTCTTCTGTGATATTTTCTTGGCCTTGAGTTTTGTGAAGACAGACTGGGCATCTATCTCAGCTCTCCTCTCCTTCCTTATTTCTTCAGAGCTTTTGGACTGAAATTTAATAAAAACAATTAGATAAGTTAGCCTCCATCTTGCTGTGAAGTAAAGAGGTTGTATGAAAGATATAAATTTTGAAACTAGATTTTAATCATAGTTTATGGTTATGATTTTACTTTTTGTTTCGTATTCAGAAGTCAAAAAATTATATAAAAATGTAATTCTATGTAGTGCACTGCAATAAAAAAATATTACTGAAATAAAATGTAAAGAAGTGTATTGTAAATGTTATCTTTTAATCTTTTTGTTACTGACGCAAACTAAAGGAATAAAGTTATGTATAAAGAGTACCATATAGGATTCCTCTTGTGATCAGTTTGCACTAATCAGGAAAACAAAACAGGAAAATTGAGCTGAACTATAATATTGAAATTGTCAAATAGAAAAAGGAATTATAAATATTTTGACAATGTTTCAGTGCTATTCCTCAACTCTATTTTTGTGAGTTTTTTTCCTGAGAAGAGAATCAATCAAAGTGGGCATATGCTGAGGGGTGCATCCCTTTGCCCACCCAACAACACTAACTCCAGTGATCCCTCCAAGCAAGCTTCCATGCCTCCTTAACTGGAATGGTGCATACAAATCAACCATCAATCCCTACCTGAGTGAACTGTAGAAGCTTTGCCATCTTCACGTCCTCAGCACTGGGTGCCAAGAGAGGAACACCAAGATTGTAGGACGCATCTTTCTCTGCCTTTCTTTTGGCTTCCTCACGCTTTTTCTGTAAGACAATTAAAAATAATCTTTAGGATGAAAAGTCTTGAGGAAAATAAATGTACTACATAGCAAATCATGTTTACCTTGTAGTTACTTAATTCCTCATTGATTCATTTATTGCTGAAGGAAGAAAAGAAAAAAGGGGGGTGCTCATTGCTTATAAAACTGATCATGTACCTTTCCCTTCATGAAGAATGGGAGGTTGTTGAGTTTTACCCATATTGCAGGAAAAAAAGTAATATGATCACCAACAGCTCATCCAAAAAGACAACTCAGAGCTCGTTGGAAAGGTCCATATAATGATCACCCACACTGAGCATAGTACACCACTAAGAGATGGGACACACTGACCCTCATTGCTGCCCTCAGTGCCTTATTGGAGCTGTAGTCATCATGCCAACGCGACGCTTGAAACTCCTCCAGGTCCTTCAGCACAGGGTCCACCTCCTTGGCCTTGGTCTTGTCAGTCACGCCATGCTCCAGTTTATACATGGCATCTACTGCCATCTTGCGCGTCACCTGGGTGCGGCAGTGGGAGAGAGGAATCAGTGTTGCTCTTTCATTAAGAAATTGGACAACACAAAGACGATATATAAAGTGATTCTGAATTGAGTGGCTTATGACATGACATACCTCCTTGTCCTCCGGCACCACTTGCTCATTCTCTGTTGGGTCCCATCGTCTCTCTTGCCGGCGTGCACCACTCACTATCTCGTAGTCCAAGTTCTGGCAGAATAAAAACCACAATCAATTAAGATATATTACTTTTCTAACAATCTCACGCTCACACCAAAATTTTCACATGCACATAGTAACTGTAGACACTGGTAAGGTAGGTTTACTAATTTGTACAAATTAGTTCTGATATCTGGAAAGAACTATGCTAGAAAATCAACCTGAAGCATGAAAATGAAATCTTGTCAAAATTAATTATGTTGTTGAGAAGTGCTTTTGTGGACTTTTTCCTTTTCTTATTTTTTTATTTTTTTTTATTCTATTTATTATTTTTTTTTCTTTACTTTGACTGCCTCTCTGTTGTAAAAAAATGTTATCTATATTCTCAAAATATTTATTTTCATACCTAAACTTAATTTTCCTGATTTTTTTTTCCTTGATAAGAAGTAATTGCAATGTAGTGCAGAAAATGAAACCCACACTCGGTAGAGGAGAGCTGTCAGAAACATTGGCCCTCCATAAAGTGAGAGGATGTGCAGAGAAAGAAGAGGATAACATGTGATATATCTATAGACACATATTTCCAATGTGCTAACCAAAGGGAGGGTTAAACTCACTGCTGGGTCTGTCTTGATCTCAAAGTGATTGTCACACAAGTGGCACTTCATTCTGAACTGGTAGATGGGTGTGGAGTAATACATGCCAACCTTCTTCTTCTCGGCATTGTACCTGTAAGTTTGAAGCACCTTTATGTATGGGATTAAGGTAAGTGTGGGTGGTTTACTTATTTACTTACTGTGATTGAGATGAAAACCCTCATTATGTAAATGATTATTCTGGAACTAACTATGAACAGTATAGCAAAGGACCCATGATATTATTGTTTTTTGAGTCTGAATTGATGATAATATTGCAGGTCCTTTGCAATACTGTTCATACTTACTTGCAGATCAATCATTTACCTAATGAGAGCTTTTATCTTTTAACATGATAAAAGTAGCTTGATTATGCCCAATTATGTACAAATCTTATTATATTGACATGTCTTTAATAATGTCAATTAATGTCAATTTCTCTTTATAAATTGGCATTGAAAAATAGTTGTCACCCCTCTGCCCCTATAAATTAAGAGCATCTACACCCCCCCCTATCATGGACAGGGCAATTATGCCACCTCAGATTTCTAATACAACCTGAGCTCTGGATACAACCAAAGAAAGCCCAACAACATTTGTACAGGCTGGAGCAAGATTTGAATTACCAAGAGTTAGTTGGACCATGCAAGAAAGTATTCAGTGGCTATGAAAAATTGTAGTCTGTCTCTTTTATTGTCAAGAAGAAAATCCTACCTCACTCCAGTGCCGATGTGGTTGTTGCATCCCTCGCACCAGATGTTGTAGGGCATCTCAAAGCGGATGATGAGGATGCCCAGGTGGAGCTTCCGGGCACGCTCCCGTAAAGCGTGCGTGCCATGGAACTTGTTGAGGCCCCCCTTCCTCGGGTCATAGTCAGGGGGGTAGTACAGCATGCCTTTCCTCTCACCCTGGACATGGAGAGAAGGAAATGCATCTAAATAATCTGTTTGGTTTAATGCTGAAAATGACATATAAATGTTTACTTACCATAGTTTTTATTACACACACACATGCACGCATGAAAGCACAGACATGTCTGTGGGCAGCTCCTAACAAAAAGCCTAGCCAAGTAACACACAATTAATAATAACTTATTGATAACTTAGGTACTAATCGAGTGAGAGCAGGTTATTCATTTGATGAAGCTATTTCACCAGTTTTGTCATGCTAAAGAACATTATTTGGATGAGGCTATTAGTTTAAAAATTAGTTGTAACTAAAAGTTATAATTTCTAAAGAAAATTATGATGATTTAATTATTCTGTCAATACATTTTACAAACTAGAATTTAACTCTTTCACCACCAGTGACAATAATGGTGCAGTGCAAAACATGTCTCACATAGGTACTTATTAACAAACTTAATAAAATTAACCAAACTAAATTTATCCTAACCTGACCTAACGTAACCTAACCTAACTAATCTAACCAAACCAAACCCTCACACTGCTAAATGCAATGTGCTAGGCTGTGCTCCTAACCTTTTGTATCATTATATTGCTATTTTAAAAAAAATTTTATGGAAGCTTTTAGTTACTGCATTGCATTCAGAGATCAAAATATGACACAATGCAAATATTAACTTCATACTAAAAGAGTGCGGCACCATAAATCAATATCATTCAAAAACAATTCCTAAAGAAAATTATGATGATTTTTTTTTTTTCTTTTTGTTACTGCATTAAGACATTATAAAAAATTTCCTTAGTGTTTTAATTGCAACTGCTCAATGACATATGACTCTAATAACATGCCAATCACAACACAAAACAGGAATGGCTAAACAAAATACCCACTCGACATTGATTGCTTGTCACTCGTTTATGCTCTCATTCTTGTACTGGAGAATGAAACTATTATTATTACTATTATAAAGAAATGTAGGGTAGGAGAAAGAGAGAGAAGATAGGGAGGAGGAGAGGGAGCAAGGGAAGAAGAGAGAGAGAGAGAGAGAGAGAGAGAGAGAGAGAGAGAGAGAGAGATCCAAGAACCAAGACATGCACATGCTAATATAATGTATCTCGTTCGATTTCGTTCTCTTACTTGTCTTGTTCTTTTATATATGCCGCTGGGCGAAATGAAACTGTTGTTATTATTATTATTATTTGTTCCCCTGACACTTACATGACATACCTATAAAAATAACCGTCAAGCCAAAACGTAAAGCACCAAACACTCACCATGGTAAAGGCTGTGCACAGAGTTACCTACACGCAGAGTAAACGTTCCTCGCCTGACAGCTACGTAACACTACACACTTATTACAGGCATGCACCGCTCTTCCGGGAGGCCAAAGGAGAATATAAAGTAACCTGACAACCCCTGGAACACAAGACACTCACCATTTTGAAGAATTTTGCACAAAGTCACACGTAAAAGAAGCAGAAACAAGAGTCGATCTCCACACGTCGCTGCCTTGACAGTATTGACGTCGCTTACGCGCCGAACCGAACCCTAAGGTGGACCAGCCGGACAAGGGAAAGTGGGACATATCATTATTACGTTATTATTATCATCGTTATCATCTTCATTATTATTATCATTATTCTTTTTATCATCACTATCATCATCATCATTATTGAACACAAAGATAGATGGAAGAGTTACCCAGGGGTGGACCAGCCGGACAAGGGAGAGTGGGACATATCATTATTACTTTATTATTATCATCGTTATCATCTTCATTATTATCATCATTATTATTTTTATCATCACTATCATCATCATCAGTATTGAACACAAAGATAGATAAAAGAGTTATAGATAGACTACAAACATTAATAAACTAAATACCCATTGAACATGTGGGAAATAATGATATAACTCCAGTGGATGATTAGATTATACTGTACAAAAGAATAATAATTTCACGTTTCTAGCAACATTAATATTCTAACAATCTGCTGAGGAGAAGCCAACCAGGTGAAAAATTAATCAGGTGAGCATATGGAAGTAAATCATCCAGGCTCCAGTAAAACATTAGTGCCCCAGTCTTCGGCAGTGTAGCCCCGTCTTAAATGTTTCTAAGTCCATGTATAGACTTAGAAATGTTTATCGTGAATGGTGGCGTCTGCAACAGACGGTAACTAATAGAAGGGGCACATCTTTTTAAAAAGATTGAAGGAATACCATCAGGGCCGGAACAAGCTCAATTAAAACCTTCTGCTTGTTCTGGCCCTGATGGCATTCCGTCAGTCTTTTTAAGAAGATGTGCCCCTTCTATTAGTTACCTTCTGTTGTTGCTGTTCAGACAATCTCTGTCATCAATGCGTGTCCCCTCAGACTGGAAAGATGCTAATGTAATGTCTTAATTACAGACCTATAAGCTTGACATCTGTGTGCTCAAAATCTTCTGAGAGAATTATATAGTCTCCCAATTGTCTGCCTATTTGGAACATAGTCAATTACTTTCACCTTATCAGTATTGTTTTAGATCAGGCAGGTCAGTGTCTGAAATATTATTATACACTTATGACTATGTTACTTATCACTATGATTTTTCAGTGGATGTTATATTTTTTTTACTTTAAAAAGGCGTTTGATGTTGTCAGCCATAGACTGTTACTTAGGATGTTAGCTAGCATTGGAGTTGAAGGCTGTTCGCTGGGCTGGCTGAGTAATTACTTGACTGGGAGGGAAATGAAAGTGGTTGTGCATGGCTGTGAGAGTTATCAAGTTGAGGTTGGTAGCGCTGTTCCACAGGGTTCAGTGATTGGTCCATTGCTATTTCTTATTTATATAATCATGTGGTCTCTGGTTTAAACTGTAAATTTTGTCTCTTTGCTGATGACCTCATTATTTTTAGCCTCGGTAATATCGAAATCTGACCATTTAATTTCCCATCTTCATCTGTAGAGGGATATTAATCTACTCTTCAATACAAGTAGATCCTGGGGTTTGTCTTTTTCAATTGGCAAATGTGTCAGAATGAACTTTTGTAGAAGTTTCCAAGATGCACCTGTTTTCTTGCAGTAGTTCATTGGTGAGCAACCTATTAGATGTTGACAACCACAAAGATCTTGGGGTCAGGATTGATTCTTCTCTCAAGTTCCATCTTCATGTGAGAGAGATTGCAGGCAAAGCTAGTGGCATAAACTTTAGTATTCTTAGGGGAACTATTTGTAGACCTCCAAATTTTATGAGAGGTTTTTATTTCACATATTAGGCCAATCCTCGACTATGCTTCTGTGGTGTGGTTTACTGGATATTTGGGTGATGTAAGACTACTAGAAGCTGTTCAGAGAAGGTGGACTAAGAAAATCATTGGGTTCTGTGACATACCTTTTAGGGATCGTCTCGCGCAACTGCTTCATGAGTCTACTCGATCAAAGGCAGACTGATCAGAGCTGTTCTTATTATGGTGTTTAAAATTGTAAAAGGACTTTGTCCGAGTCTTGATCATTTGCTGAAGAGAAATCGCAATAGGGACACTAGAGGTCACTCCTATAAACTTTTTGTTCCCCGTTGTAACACTGATGTGAGAGCCCGCTTCTTCTCATTGAGAGTGTTTAAAGTTTGGAACAGCTTGCTGGATTTTGTTGTTTCTGTCATCTCGGTGAATTCCTTCAAGCACCAGCTGGGCAAGCATCTTGGTCAGATCTTATACGAGTTTGATTAATTTGCCACGTGGTTTGGTTGTTGTTTGGGTGTTTTGTTTGGATTGTTGTTATTGACTGGGTATTAAAAACTAATAGTTGTCTGTGCTATCTTGTGATGTCATATTAGTCAACCATCTGACCATCTTCATGAAAATTCATCAGCTGCAGTTTTGGTTGGAGACATCACACAGTTTTTGGATGGGGCGGCTCCTCATTCAGGTAAGAAATCCAGGTAAGAAATCTGCTACCCAAGACTTTGAAACCGTCTTATTATTAAACATTTCGGCCCCAGGCACACACATTTGACAAGGCTTTCATAGGAGTTTGGGATATTTTCAGGGGTAGTTTTATGACCCTGGTGGTATTCTTTTTTTTTTTTTTTTTTTTTTTACGTCTCCGCCTATTGCGCCGGTAGGCTTGCTTGAGGGGCCTGGATGGTATTCGGCCCCAGCCCGTCATGGCGCAGGCAAGTGTTTATAGTGGCGCCATCTTCTCTTGGCTCATGCTGCCCCCTGTAACTCGTTCTTGATTCTTGGGCGGTTTCCTCTAGAGTCCGGGTTGATGGGTGGTCTTCAGGATAGCATGTGGGTAGTTTTAAGCCACTCGGCGGTGACTGAAAAATCCGAGGTGGTAGCGTAGGGATTCGAACTCGTGTCGTCCATCACGTGGTGAATGTGGGCCCAGCACGCTACCACTTCAGCCACCGCCAAAGTTTGACCGTTCTTCTGCATCATGAACCCCCCAAAACACTCATTAGAACCCGAATGATCTCCCTTTCGGCTTTTGGAAATAGTTGATGTGAGAGCTCCTGGAGGCGTCTGAAAATACCGACTTTTCTCTTATGTCTTGGCCCTTTACCTCTGACAGGTTACTGAGGAAGCGCTGCAGCCAGGTGGACATTCATGCAGGTGAGTCCAAGGCGTTTTCAGACATGCTTTTTATAATTTTATTTACTTGATATAATATAAAAAAAAAACCTTCTACTACTACTACTACTACTACTACTACTACTACTGATGTTGTTGTTGATGATGATGATGATGATGATGATGGTGGTGATGATGATGGTGATGAAGATGAGGAGGAGGAGGAAGAGAAGAAGGATAAGAATGATGATGAAGAGGAGGAAGAAGATGCAGTTACACAAAATCAAACGAATAGTCCAAATTAGATCCCCATTTCTGCGCCAGCCAGTCTACGAAGCAAAATCCTTACCTAAGCATTCCCTTGCAGATAAATTCAGTCTATAGAAAATTAGGGTCTATTGGGAGCGTTATTCGAGCTCAGCATAACGTCAGAAGGGCAGCAGCACTACTATGATTATGCATACATCAGCTGAACCCCTTGTGTGTGTGTGTGTGTGTGTGTGTGTGTGTGTGCTCGTATATATAGTGGTTGGATCCTTGAACACAGCACCAGTCGTTCTAGCACGGTCTTAAGGTTAGCAACACACACACACACACACACACACACACACACACACACAGAGTCATGTTATATCTAATGTAGTTAATTTTAAGCTTTCCTAAAACACTTATATACTCGTTTGTGTGTATACATAGGTATGCATCCATTTATGTATATATGTATGAATATGTGTATGTACGTATGTATGTATGTATGTATGTATGTGTCTATCTATCTATCCATCTATCTATCTGTCTATCTCTCTATCTAACTATCCTTGTATGTATTCTGGAAAGCTGTCATCTCCTTTCCTTTGATAATGTACCTATATAGCGTACTCCCACTCTATTTATCCATCTATCTATCCGTCTATCTCTCTATTTAACTATCCTTGTATGTATTCTGGAAAGCTGTCATCTCCTTTCCTTTGATAATGTACCTATATAGCATACTCCCACTCTATTTATCCATCTATCTATCCGTCTATCTCTCTATTTAACTATCCTCGTATGTATTCTGGAAAGCTGTCATCCCCTTTCCTTTGATAATGTACCTATGTAGCCTACTCCCACGCAATATATACTAACATATGACTCTTCTATCAAAAACAAAAACGCATCAATAGGTCTCGCACTCACCATGATGAAGTTAGCTGTCACGATGGTGGTGGTGGTGGTGGCCATGGCGGCGGCGCACCCTTCAACTCAGGAGCGCTTCGTCGACAACCCCACGACCGCCAACCAGGTCCTCGACAACATCATGGAGAGGACCCTGGAGAAGATCGTGTAAGTAGAGAGAGAGAGAGAGAGAGAGAGAGAGAGAGAGAGGAGAGAGGAGGTACTGTGTTTCATCGATATTGTAGCCGTTCATTTTCCCCCGATCTTAATTAAACGCTCCCATTTATTTCCTCTTCAGCAATATATCAATCTTTTTTCAATTGTTCCATCGCGAGGTTGTCTGTCTAACTCATATACCTTCTGCAGCGTTCACTTTTATTTCCCATTCAGCAATCAATCAATCTCTTTTTCCATCGTTTCATCGCCAGGTTGTCTATATATAACTCACCCCTTAATCTGAATCGTTCCCTTCGTTTTCCCCACTTAGCGGTCAACCATTCTCTTTTCAGTCATTATATCACGAGCTAGTCTAACTCATCCCTCAATCTGAAACGCTTCCTTTTATTTCCCATGCAGTGCTCTCGGGTGGGATGAGTCCAAGAAGTCGCAGAACGGCAAGGTCGATATCCCCATGCACGAGGAATCAGGCACCACCGAGACTCTTGAGGTGACCCAGGTTGTCATCACGGGGCTCGGTTCCCTCACGAGGTCCAAGTCTGCTTCCTTCAACGCCGACAAGGTAAGGAGAGAAGAGAGATGAGAAAAAAAATGTGGGAATAGCTAGATGATAATGTTGGTGGGGTTACACAGTTCGGAGTGGTAACGCAATATATGCATAAGGAAAGACAAAGCTATTTATCTATTTACACTTTTAGAACACAGACAAAAGGGTGAAAGGGCTACACAGATACACAGACACACAGCCACACTTACGATTTATACACAGAGAGAAACGAAGATATTGTTTGGTAATGACTTGGCAATACTTCTAGCCCATATGATATCCTCAGTTTGCCCCCATATACAAAGCGTGTGGATGGAGGAGGGTACAGTCACAGCGTTTTTCTCCCTTCCCCACCTTACAGACCAGGCTCACCGGCACTATCATGGTGGAGAATGCCAGGATCGCCGGAGACTACACCGCCCAGTTCCCGGGGGTCGGCGAGGCTCCTGCGCAGTCCGTCCAAGGAAGGGTGAGCGAAGGATTTTTTTTTTTTTTTTTTTTTTGCATGTGACTCAAAACACCTCATTTATCTATCAGTTTATGGACCTATCTATTGCGTCCTCATTCATTTTATTTACAACAAAGGAGACAGCTCAAGGGCACAAAAAAGTAAACAATAATATAAAAAAAACCGCTACTCGCTGCTCACAAAAAGAATCCAAAGAGGTGGCGGAAAGAGATTTATTAATTAACCTATACAGAGATTGATTTAACCATTTTAGCATCATTTATCCTTTTACTATATGTCCATTTCCTGTTGTTATCTTCTCATTTATCTACTCATTTTGCTGATTTATCTACTGTGTCCTCATTCATCTATTAAATTATACATATGTTGATTGATTTAACCGTTTTATCATAATTAATCTTTTCTTTAACTTACTCCTTCATTATTTATCTATTTGTTGTCTTTATCTTCTCATTTATTTACTAAATTTACTGACCTATCTTTCCTGTTATCATTCGTCTATTGCGAATTAACTCATTTATAGATTTACTGAACCCTTCTCTTCATTTATCTTTTCATTAATCTATTCTTACACTATTTAGCCAATCATTCTCGTTATCTTCTTATTTATCTACTAATTTTATCAGCCTATCTATTCCGTCATTCATCTATTAAATCTATATTCATCAATTTACTCTTAATCATTTATCCCAGGTAACCCAGACATCGTGGTGAATATTGAAGCTAACTTAACCCTTATCCTGTCATCACCCATCTATTAAATCATCTATACTCATCAATTTACGCTTAATCCTTTATCCCAGGTGATCGAGACCGTGGATAAGCTGTTCGCCGACATCGTGGTCAACCTCGACGCGAACCTCACCCCGCAGAGCATCAGGAGCTACGAGGTGAGGTCCGGCCACGACGACCTCACCGTGACGGGGCTTGGCGACAACAACCAGATGGCACCCCTGCACGAGGCCGGGTTCAGGAAGGCCATGCGTCAAACCCTCGAGAGCACCATGGCCCAGAACGTCAAGGTCCAGGTTAACAAGGCCATCCAGGACCTGAAGGCGGAGGCAGCGGCTTAAGAACTGAGTGATTTGGAACCTTCCCCTGGACCGGATAACGATATGGAGAAATAATCTTATGTAAACACTATGGCGCATGGAGGGACTATTAAATTTTTAGCATAATTAAAGGTGTATTTCACTGTATCTTCCTTTGTGTTGTTAGTGGTGATGGTGATGATGAGGGGGAGAAGGAGGATAATGATGATGGTGATAAAGGGTTCAGGATAGCTTTACGTTAGACTCTTATTGATACAGTATGGGCCTTTCAATGCCTTTTCTATGTATCTGTTCATTCTTGTTTTTGCTCTTCTTCTTCTTCTGACCTATATCGCTGTTGATTGCTTCGTAGGTCCTCCTCTTGATCCTCTCTTCTGCTAATTCACCTAATTCACACGCTTTTCTTTTCAATTGCATTACTCTACTTATCTCTTCACACTAGAATGTACTATATATATTACTAATTTTTCATAATCTATTTATTTGCTTGCTCGATTCACACATTTCCTATCCTTTTCCATACAGTTCTGCCTTCTACGTATCATAAACGGCATAAAAATTCACCTATTGCCCAGAACACCAGTTTCAGATAAACAGGCCATTCAGAATCTATTAAAGACGGAGGAAGCGGCTCAAGAAACAATCACAACGGATCATTCAGCGTTGACACGTATAATCGGATGCAGTTTAGTATCCGTATCCAAACACCCCGACGCATGGAGGAGCTACGAGTGTTCAAATACAGGATAAAATGCATTTCATGAACTTCCTTGAGTATGGTGGTGGTGGTGGTGGTGATGGATGAGGTGGTGTTGGTCATGGTGAAAATGATGATAACGAAAGCGGTGGTGGTTACTAATAATACGACAAGGACATTTGATGGATATACATGTTCTTATTCATTAACATTACAGATCTCTATACATATATAATCTCATCAATACTACTACTACTACTACTACTACTACTACTACTACTACTACTACTACTACTACTACTACTTTAATATTATAAGGTAAAGAGGCAGCGATGTCTTCGAAAAAAAAAACCGAAATCTTATTCTATGCTCTTTTATATAAAGGAACAACGTGTTGCGGACTCATCTTATATAGCTCTTTCTACATCCATTTTGTCTTTTTACCCTAAGTCTGCCTCGTATGCTTAAAAATGTGTTGGTTATTTAGCCTCATTTAGAGTGAAAATGTTGTTCCTAACGAGATAGCGTAAAGTGAGTATCGCGTAATTTAAACACTCTTGCCTTAAGAATACATGACAGGAAGTTGATTCGCGTTAATGTAACCAAAACGTGTAAAGAACGGAATGAACTGAATTTTTACCCACTATATTCCTTCTAAAACTATAAGCAAAGTATGTAAAGTAAAGAATGAACTGGCCTTTTATACACTACGTTATAGCTAAAAAAAAAAAAAAAAAAAAAGGGAGCAAGTCGTTAAGAGTAAGAATTATATTAAGACAATTATACACTGCTTTCTTTCTAAATTTTTAAGCAGAACGTATGGATTAAGAAATTAATTGGACTTTAATACACTGCGTTATTTCTAAAAGTGTTAGCATAATGTGTAAACTAAGAAATAAATTGAACTTTCATACACCTCGTTCTTCCTAAAAGTGTAAGCAAGCAGTGTAAAATAAGAAATGAATTTGACTTTTTTACGCTACGTTCTTCCTAAAGGTGTGAGCAAAATGTGTATATTAAGAAAAAAAATTATACACAGCCTTATTCCTAAAGTGTAAGCAAAAAGTGTAACATAAGGAATTAATTTGTCTCTTACAAACTACGTTCTTCCTAAAGATGTGAGGAAAACAAATAGAGTAAGGAATGAACTGGACTTTCCAACACAACGTTCTTCCTTACAGTGGACGTTTACACACTGCGCGCTGTCTAAAATAACGCGGAATAATTTCAAGGCGCGTATAAAGAAATGTGAGTGTACCTGGTGGCTTGATTCACTTGACCCTCTTGAAGTAGCGATGGCACACAGTTCCCGATTCCACGTGGGTCATGGTCTGTGAGGGAGGATGTGAGGGAGGCATGAATAAGTAAGTAAACAGATAAGTAGATAAACAGATAAACACATGCAAGAGATAGTAAATAAAAGCTGACTCAGATTGTGTATGAATTTAGATACGTGTGAAATATCTTTTTTTTTTTTCAGTACGAAGTGAGTTATGTATATTATAAAAAAAAGCATGTTTACTTATTTTTGCCCTGA